>NW_026575159.1:40210000-40805132 GCF_905146905.1 Nyctereutes procyonoides | reverse complement strand
AAAAACTTATATATCCAGTGGGGAAAATAATGGGTATAAAATGCATTTTGCTAATTCCAACCTTTATAGAGTACTTATTCTAAATTAGGAACAAATTTTAGAAGTCTAACAACCCAGTGAAGAATAATTAGGCTATATCTGGAGTTAATAGATTTATGAAATATTTGGGTATATGTACATGGGAAAATAGATGCTATTGAATCTTGGAGTCATAAAGTTTTCCAGTTGTTCTTTGTCCATTGTTTATTCACATACAAAAATATCGTTTGGATATAAATATTTGGCTATATTCAATATTGGCTTAGACAACAGTTATACAAAAGCTTTTATTTCAATATCAAGAATTTAAAATATCCAAACTACTGAGATTTAACTTAAAACTCCTATGTTTTACATTTTGCATATTAAATATCACTTCATAGATTGGGAATTCTAGATTAAACTTGAATAAATACATTTTGGTTCCTTTAAAAGATAATTTAGTCCTTCCTAAGTTTGGTTCCAAGCCAGGTGTATTAAAATTTGAATTTATTTTGACTATTTTTATTGATTTCAGGAGTTTGACTTGATAAGCACTCCAGAAAAATTACTTATTGTGCAGCATATATTACTCTCAAATGTAAAGTAGATTTGCATGCATTAAATGTTCAACTATGTAATTAAATGTGCTCACATAGTAATTACCTGTTCTAATTATGATCCATAATTATTATAAGTGCATATAATTATGTAGTTACATGAAACATCCATGTGATAATAAAAAAATCTTACATTATTATCGAAGATGAAAATGGGGAATTAAATAGTAAAGTGAATCAAATTTAGAGGAACTATCCATGACTCTCACAGTATGCTCTGTAATTCTTTCTTCTATTAACTAGCAGTTGTTTATTTAGGATAACTAAGTTCATTCTTACTGTTTATCTTAAGAGTTACAGATGAAAGAAAGAAGAAAATAAGGTATAAAAAATTGAATTACTAGAATAATTAGTTCCCTAGTCAAAGGTTAAGCAATTGTCTAACGTTAATACTGTCTAGCAAGAGCTAGCAAGAGTTGTGTAACTGATTTAAAAAAACTTAGATGAACCATTCTAAAATTAAAATAATTATCTTTTACAGATGTTTCTACATATCTAAATGATTTCTCCGTATAAATAGGTCAATTCATTTACTTATCTAGAAATCTTTATATTAGACTATTACTCTACTCACATTTAGAGTTTAATAGGCAATGTGTTGTGACTTTTTTAATACTCATGATAGGAAATTGGTAAAAGCTGCTTTAAATTTTCATTAAGGTAAAATTATGAAGGCTATTGTACATAGTGCCAATCACATAATAATAACCATTTAATATAAATATTCATATAAATATGTATGTTGCATATTTGAATAATTTAATTAATTGACTCAAATAAATGGAACCATGTAGAAATAACCCTTGACCATATTCATCTGCTAACTCCAGTGTTAGGAAAGACTTACAATTGTTTCTTATGAAAAAAGTACAGATTGAATGAAGTCAGATGCCCTTATATTAAGCTATCCTGAATGGCTTATCAATGTTTTTAAGAAGATATCAATCCTGGCTCCTGGAAGTTATACAATATGACTCTGTCCTTAATTGACAACATAGAATGTTGATACACCGAGTGCTTGTCAGAAAAGAATAACCCTTAGATAAATTACTCTGAGATTCTCTGAATATTTATTGAGAATTGCCCAAAGGAGATGCAGTCCATTTTGTTCTGTAGGTAGCCCACATTTAATCAAATCCTCAGAGCAGCATATTTAAACCATATCAAGTTAACTTGTCATTGAATACTTGCATTGAACTGTACTCCTTTTTTATGCCTACGACATTGACTACCATTTTAAGGTTATAAAGACTCTATGTTACAACTTGGAAATGCCAGAGAAATGCCCATAGGAAAAGTTTCCTACGTCAGCTTGCAGATTGTCAATGCACAAACAGTTCTAGGAGTATATTGGGGCCAGGGGCCAGAAGAAAATGGAAACAACAGTTGTTGTATAAAGTATTTTCTAGGTTTGTCAGAAGTTCATTGTGATATAAAGTCTTGTGAACATTACATAAGGGCCAGAGTAGGATGCAAATATAAACAAAACAGGATCATTGCTTAATAAAACTTGTAGTTTAAGTAAGGGGACACAGCAAATATTACATATATTTATATGAATTATCAATCCACATTTAATGACAGAGACTTCAATCTTCCTACTGTTTTCATTCATAGTTAGCAGGTTTCTGTCTGAAGTTCCCTAGGGATGTGGGTATCATTTTCACATTTTAAGCATAATACCAGACTGAATTGCTCCGGTGTGGCTTGTTTCATCTCATATTGATGATGTTTTCATTTATTTTTTATTGAGATTCATAAGTGATTCACAGAAGGCTGCCAGGAACATGTGTATGGCATCTATTAACAATTCAGTCTTTATACATATAGAAAGTTACTCTCACTTAAAAAAATACATGTACTAAAATTTGAAATATTTTACTTTATGTTTTATCTTTCAGTATTTCAAAGTGGAGGTAAAACTCTTGATATATTGTTATCTACATCCTGGCCAAAGTATGTTGCATAGATTGTGGGATTTCAAAAGAGCCTTCAGATGTGTAAAAGCAGCAATACTAGTTTGTTGTTGTTAGGACTTCTCAAATTTGTGAAGTTGATACTATCAGTGTTCTTCTGACATACTGTCAGTTCACAGCATCCAAATAGTTCCCCCAAAGTCGTTCATAATCTGTGTGGTTTGTGAGAATAGAAATCAATAGTATCATGCTAGAATTTATAATCATTAAAAGTTCTTTTGCTAATTTTGTAGCTTCCAAAATAAAAGCAGGTAGCCAACTAGTCTAATTCCCATTACATCAAATTGTTTTATCATTTATTTCATCTTTAGGCATTAACCAACACAATGAAATATACTGAACTTAGAACAGTGAATACCACTAATAAATCTGCTTTTTTCATTAAAGAATCTTGGCTTTATTTCATTCAAAATTTATAAGCATATTATTCCATTTAAATATAATAAATATTCCATTTGAAAATAACCAACAAATAGTGTAGACTTAATCCCAATTGAGGCAATTCTAAGCACTTTGCATATGAATCTACTGAAAATGAATAACACTATAGATTCTATTCTCCTCATATGCATTTTACAGATGAAGAAACTGAGAAAAAGGGAGGTGAAGTAATTTATTCAAAGTCACACTTTAGTAAACAGGAGTGGCAAGATTATAACCTGGTACTAGGTATGAAACATAGAATATTTGAATCCAGGGTGCCTGTGCTTAACCACCACACCACTTGGCCATTTGACACTATTACTAGAAGTTTACTTTGTATATATAAGTATTTAAGTAAGATAGATCCTTTCCCTTTATTTTATGATTGAACTAGTTTCTATTTTACGTATTTTGGTTCAAGCCCACCTACAGAGATACTGTGACTTTCTTTTCTGGGCATAGGGACTTAATTTTTGCCTTTTTGTAATAATCATCCAATAATAGGCATAAACACACATATTCAGTGTTCTCAATCAACTAGATTATCTAATGCATAATTCATAATTTGCCTGGTCTTCTATGATAATGACTCATTGAAATCATGGTTATTTTGTGTGTATCTTCATAAAATAGCTCCTGTCATTCATTACTTCTCCAGAGGCCAAATTTCAGCTGTGTACAGAAGATAAAATTTGTTACTTAGTAATGGGTGCTATTTGCTTATTTTTGAGCAGTCCTTTGGTAAATGTTTCTATCTTTAGTCTTTACTGATGCTTTTAAGTTTTTCCTTACAAAGCAAGTTTAATGTAGAGTTAAGTCTTAGCTTCAAATAGATTCTACTTATTAGAAGACATTCTTGTCATTCAAAATACATACATTCTCAAATAGGGGAAAATCTTGAACACAATACATGCAAGAGATTCTTACCCCTTTTGATATTTCCATTACTTTTTTCGGTTCTATCACTAACTTTTCTTTAAGTGCCCTGCTGAAAGGTGTGGATTATTATAAAAATTTGACTGACCCACACTTTAATCATAGCAAAACATATGTCAGAGTTCTTAGGACCAAAATACATCATATATAATTAAAGTCTTACTTGATGTGTATAATTTTAAAAAGATTATATCTGCAGAAAATAGGCTTGACTGAGCCTCAAAGTATACATTAATGATCCTCATATAATTCTTGAGCCTGTTCCATCATATCACAGAGCCAAGACCCTTTGATTAAAGGTTAGGATGGGAAAATTTGAAAAAGACTCTGAAAAGACTCTGAAAAACCTAAAGTTGTGTCATAAGTGTTTTCTTATATTTTTTTCCGAAAGGGACATGTGCTTATTTACCATAGAGACCGTATTGAGGAAAGGGTAATAACAATATATTGCAATAATCATATTCATGAGTTTAGCCTCAAATCTCAGTGATCCCAATGTATGTTCATAAGTATGCAAAAATAAAAGTATGGCCATATGCCATGGCATTGGATTTTGAGATTACACTTAATATCAATAATAGAATTCTCCTCAACAAAGTTGACCTTGCTTATGCCAATCCTAAAGTGTCCAATCTGCCAGAAAGTTCAATAGCCAGTCCCTGTAGGTTACCATATTCATGGAGGACCAACTAGCCACTTAGTGGCAGGTCGAGAACATTGTAATATCCTTAAATCATTAAGGGACAGAAACTTAATGTCATTTAAATTATATTCTGGGTTTTGTTTGATTTTCTTGAATAGATGTCTCTGCCAATGAAACTATCTGTGAGATTGCTGAATACTCTAATTATCATTACTTTATATACTCTAATTACCATTACTTCTATATACTCTAATTACCATTACTTCTATATAACATTGCTTCTGACCATGTATAGCAAAGGGATTAAGGTAATTAATTAGTTAATTAAAGCCATTGAACCTAACTACATTTTTGGTATTACTGTCTAACTCATCCACAAGAATAGTAGAACCTTTTAAAACCATTAGTTAGGTCCCACAAGCTAGCTTGGAAAGTTGGATTTCTATCTTATTGGATGTGTTATATGTTTTGAGTTGGAAACTGATGCATTATCCTGTCTAAGAGCCAAAATGCACAGGTTTGAGCACTCAGAATGTAGAATAGGAAGTGGCATTTTTTACTATAAAGTTTAATATTTCACTTCCACATTTATTTGTTTCTTGTTTCCATGACTTATACTAGGACAGTTTAGGGAAGGAGTCTTCGATCTATCACCTGTAAGCCAAACCTAGTCACCACCTGCTTTTGTAAATTTTTTTAGAACACAGCCAAGCCTATTTGTTTATATGTTGTCTATGGCTGCATTTGTGCAGTAATGTAGAACTGAGTGATTGTAAAAGATACCATATGGCTTACCAAGCATACGATATTTACTATCTGCCCCATTACAGAAAGAGTTTGCCTACCTCTAGTTTAGATTGCAGTAGGAATGTATTAAAAGTGCTTGCCAGGGAATGCAACACTGGTCCCACTGAAATAAAAGCTGAAATAGTATCTTTCAATTTGGGGTTTAGATGCCACTGGTAAAACTGGTAAAATGAGCATTTCCAGTGTTGAATTAGGGAATCCTACCTCTTACAAATATTATGCCACATAATGAAGGAAGAGAGAGTATACTTGGAACTAAATAATGAAAATGTTTGGAAGACTAAGTAAAAGTCTATGAGAAAGACCAGCATGAACTGACCTACTTTAGGAAGGTTTGGATTGCCCCATCAAATAGCAAACTTTAATCAGTTAAAGTGCTGCCTGTGAACAGAGAGAATATAGACATTTTAGAGGAGGAAGAACCATAAATACCAATTATAGTCTTGTGACCAATTATAAAGCTAAGAACTGAATTCATATACTCATACTCATATACTTCCCTTGTAGTATCATATATTTATATATAAATTTTAAATAATTTTCCTGTCCCTCAGTCTCCTTCTTAGCTATTTTAGATATTTTAGTGGTATATATTTTAAAATTTGTATGTAGAATAATATAAAGAAAGACTTAGGATGGAAGGAGAGGAAAAATGGATACTACTTAGACATTTTGAGAAATAAAATCTAGAAGTTGGTTCTGAATTAGAATATGATGAGGATTTGTGTTGCCCCACTTTTGAGAAGTGAATGACCAAGAACATGGAATTACATAAATTGACATGGTATTCTTCATATTTTAGTATATGGAAAAGTTACCACATAGAAGAAAATATGACTGGAGAACACTGTTTAAGTCATGTTCCATGTGGTGGCCTAGAAAATCCAAATTTTTTTTTCCTATTTACAAGCGATTTTATAATGTGTAAGACCAAAACATTTTTTGTTTTTGTTGCTCTTGTTCTTACTACTGTTTAGAAATTTAATATGCAAAAAGAGTGTACAGGGATGTTGGACTCTGGAGGATGTTTGTTATGCCTGGAGTCCTCTCACATCTTATTGGGAAGGATGGCTCTCCCTTGACTACAAACTAGTGTTATTCTTTCCCAGCATCTTTTGAAAATAGGACATAAGCAGGTAATTCAGGCACTCAGAACACTCAAGTAACTTTTTGATTCAGAACAGAGCAATGTACAAAACAGGTAGTATGCGGATTCCAAGATTTGGAGGTGACAGGACACCAGCGACTGAAGTTTAGCACTGAGCTCTGGTGTCAGTGGGTTTTACACAACTTGAGGACAAGGTTGGGCAATGTCACCAGGTGCATATCCATCAAGCGTGATCTCTGTCCTTAGGGAGAGTCTTGAATTGCCTAATATTTTTTTAAATATCTTTTTTCCCCCAATTAGACAGAGTGGAGTTTGTTTTTGGCATGTAAACGTCCTGAGTGAAACAACATCTTTATATTGTGGTATTTGTGATATAAAGCAGTAGTGAGCCCAGCGGCCCAGCTATAGAGTAACAACTTATTTTATGCGTGATTTCTATTATATGTGTAATTATTTTGGCACTATTTCTGAATAATTTTTATATATTTGGAAAGAAAATATGATAAAGATTTTGATCCATCTCAGTAGAAATTTTGTTTTGTCAATCGCTAAACATCTTATCTACCTGTTACTTAATATAACTGCCATTACTGCAGGCACATTATTTCACTCAGAGTAGAAATGAATAATTGAGGCAGAAAATCAACAGAAAGAGTTAAACTAAAAAAAAAAGAAAAAAGAAAAAGAGAAACTGTTGTCAGATTAATTTAACTGGTACAATTAATCTTATTTATTGTACTTTTGACAATTTACATTCTTTTAGGTAAATTCTATTATTTATACTTTGTAATGAGAGAATATCTGGTAAAAGATTATCTGCCATCTTATATATAATATTTTATATTTAGTTCATGTGCATTAGTCTAGCATTCTGATTTCCTCTGCTCACTCCAATTGTTATTTTTGAAACCTGATTTATAAACCACATTTCAAAAATTGTAAACATAGATACATAATATTTGTGGCAGTTTTCCAAATTAATTAACTAATTAAAACACCATATGTGACAGTCTACCAATATATATATCAATGAAATAGCATGTGTGTGTGTTTGTGTGTGTGTGTGTGTGTGTGTTTGTTGAGGAGAAGGAACAATTAGGAAGATCCTATACAAGTATCTAATCCCTTTCTTTATATTTAAAATTTCAGGATATCTACAAAACTGTATGATGAGGGGATAACATGTATTAAAAACTACACTATGCCTTTGGAATCTTTAATTTGATGCCTCTCTGATCGTTATTGGAAGCAAATATAGCAAATTTAAATTAGCATATTCTTTATATTTTATACAACTGTAATGCTGCTAATGTGCTTTTATAATTAAATATGTTGCAATAACAAGACAGTAAGCCAAAGATATAATCCAATTAGCATTAGTAGAAAAGCTGTTGTAGTTTAGAAAAATATCATTTCAATATATTCCTATTCAGAATTACAGAAATTCAATTTTGGTTAATATGTCAGTTTAATTTAAAATGTGTCAGCTTAATTTCTTCTCAATTTTAATGAAATTATACTCCTTTTAAAGACACCAGGATTTGTTCAAACCCTTTTGGACAAAGTAGTTTTCAAAAATATAAATTAAATGTAAGAGGTCGTAGTTTTATTTTATTAAATGTAGGCATTGAGATTAATAAAACATTTCTTCTACAATCTATTATGTGTATTTCTGTGAGTCTCCAATAACCAGTATATTATAGAAAATAGAAATTCATGATAAGAATCAGAACCATAAAACTGTAATGAAAATAAATGATAACTCACCACTGCTCTGCTAATGGAAACAGCAAATAAACAAACCTGAAATGCTAAGATGGTATAAAAGCCTTTCAATTCTACTCTCCAGCCTGCCAATAAAACAGGATTCAGTACGGGAAGATAGGCAAAGTGCTATTTCCCAAATACAGACCTTCCTCATCAATATGCACATTGTATGTCTGCAATTTTAAAACAACAAACAAAAAACAAGAGAGCAATAAGAAATAATAATGTACTTTTTAAAGTACTATGCACACACAATCTTTCAGACATATAATTTTGAGGATAAGTTTACTAGAGTCATTGATATACTAATTTATTTTTTGTTCAAAGAAGAAAAATTGGACATCATTGTGTTATATAATTTCATGTGCAACAGAATCACACATGTGTTTTGTATTTCAGAGTTTATTACACCTTTTGTAAAAAATGACAGATTATAAACAATAAGAATACAAGGTTTTCAGAATTGAAAGATTGCATTCCTGAAGAAAACATTAAGTTTACAAAGTTCAAAATGTCTCAAGATGAAAGAGACATTTATGTGTCATAGAAACAATGGCTGTAAGATATAGAGTAGGATAATTAAATATTCTGATCTTTGTAAAGTATCTAATACAGTTCCCTTGTATAATTTTAATGCTTCCTTCTTGCACTTGTATAAAATATCTTTCCATCTTTCCAGTATTCCTGTTGTTCCCAAACTGCTTTTTAAAAATGTTTGTAGTTTCTCAGCTATACAAATTTTCATTTCCCAAAATTAAATCAGAAAAAAACAGGGCTGTCTGAGCCAGTAAACACAGGCATGTCAAGGATAAATTCCTCTTATTGACTGCATTTTTTTTAACCATATTAAGACCATTTTGCTGAACCCAAGGTCAAAAAGGTTTTCTGATATGGTCTCTTCTAGAATTTGTATAGTTTACTCTTTAAAATTCAATCCATTATCCATTTTGTGTTAATATTATATAAAATATGGTATAAAATACAAGTTTCTTTTCTTGCCTGTGAGGTCTAGAATTTCATTTGTTGAAAGACTCCCAGGGAGAGAAAAAAATACTGCTACGAATCACCTATATGTGGGTTCTTAAAAGAAAAAAAAAGTCAAAGTCAGAAACAGAGTAAAAAGTGCTAGTTAGAGGCTGGAAGTGGGGTAACTAGAAAGAGGTTGGTAAAAGGCCTAAAAGGTCACAAACTTACAGTTATAAGATGAATGAGGTCTGAGAATCTAATGGAAAACACAGCGAGTATAGTTGATAACACTGTAGTCCATAATTGAAATTTACTAAGCAAGTAGAACTTTAATGTTCTCACCAGAGACAAAGAAAGAAAAGAAGGAAGGCAGGAAGGCAGGAAGGCAGGAAGGCAGGAAGGAAGGAAGGAAGGAAGGCAGGAAGGCAGGAAGGAAGGAAGGAAGGAGGGAGGAGAGAGGAAGGAAGGAAGGAAGGAAGGAAGGAAGGAAGGAAGGAAGGAAGGAAGGAAGGGAGGGAGGAAGGAAGGAAGGAAGGGCTAAATACATGAGGTGATGGATGTGTTAACTATTTGGGTGGCATGCTTTCACATGTTCACATATATAGATGCACCATGATGTGCGCTTAAAATACCTTACAATTTTACATATCAATTAAATCTCAATAAAGCTGAAAAAAATTAAAAAACAGGCTTAGGAAAAGAAAAAAAAAGAAGGAAAGACTTCTTTCTCCATTGAATTGTTTTTGAGCTTTGGTAAAAAATCAAACGACCAATTGTAGGCCTATTCCTGGACCTTAAATTTTGTTCCATGCTGTATGCATCTGTTCTTTTGTCAGTACTATACTATAGATGATCATAGTGTTAAAGTTGAATAGTGTGAGGACTTTATGTTTTTATTTTTCAAAATTATTTTGGCCATTTTACTTCATTCTTCCATATAAATTTTAGAGCCAGCTTTTCTATCTCTAAACAAAATTACTGCTTAAATTTTAATTAGAATTATTCTCAATTACAGATCACTTAGAATAGTCATTGTAACTATATTAACTTTTTCAGTACGTGAGCATAGATTTTTAGTTTTACACACTGATCCTGTATATGTTTTGTTGGATTTATGCCTATGTATTTTCTTTTATGGTGCTATTACAAGTAGTTTTTTTTTTTAATTTTAGTTTCCAATTGTTGATTTTTTTTAAAAAGATTTTATTTATTCATGACAGAGAGAGAGAGGGAGAGAGAGAGAGGCAGAGACACAGGCAGAGGGAGAAGCAGGCTCCATGCATGGAGCCTGACATGGGACTCGATCCCAGGTCTCCTGATCACACCCCGGGCTGAAGGCGGTCCTAAACCGCTGGGCCACCGGGGCTGCCCTCCAATTGTTGATTTTTACATTAAAATGTGATTGCTGTGTATTGAATTCATATCCTGTGACCCTGGTAATATCGTTTCTTAGTTCTAGAGGTTTATTGGTGGATTCTTTGGAATTATCTACAAAGATAATCAGTTCATCTATGAATAGAGACACTTCTATTTTTTTTCCTTTCCAGTCTGCATTTTTCTTTCATCACCATTATTATTATTATTGCACTGGCTATCATTTCCAGTACAATCTGAACAGAAGTGGCAAGAATTGCTGTTCTTACTCTGTTCTCAGACTTACTAGAAAGCATTAAATCTTTCACTAAGAAGTGTAATGTTATCAGTGGTATCTTTGTAGCTACCCTTTATCAATTTAAGGACATTCTTTTTTATTCCCAATGTGATGACAATTTTTTTTGTAATGAATAGACATTGAACTTTGTTAAATGCTTTTACTGTATCAATCAATATGATCATGTGGCTTTCCTTCTTTACAGTGTCAATATGAAGATTACATTGATTCATTTTGAAAATGAATTCTTGTGTTTCAGGATAAATACCACTTAGTTGTTATATATTATTATATTTGTTTATCTATTTATTAAAATGATTTTTATTTATTTATTTGACAGAGAGAGCACAAGCTGAGGAAGCAACAGGAAGAGGGCGAGGGAGAAGTAGGCTCCGTGTTGAGAAGGGAGCCCCATAATGTAGGGCTGAATCCCATGACCTGAGCCAAAAGCATATGCTTAACTGACTGAGCCACCTGGGTGCCCATATATTATTATTTTAAAATATTTATAAATTATGTTGTATATTTTTCACTTTTTCATTATATACATGTATATATCACTGGATTCCATATGCTGATGTGTTTTTTTAAAGACTTTATTTATTTGAGAGAGAGCAAGAGAGAGCAGGAGCTGGGGGAGACACAAAGGGACAGAGAGGCAGGCTCACCTCCAAGCAGGGAGCCCAATGCAGGGTTTGATCCTGAGATTCCAGGACCAGGACCTGAGTGGAAGACAGATGCTTCACCAACTGAGCCACCCAGGCACCCCAATATGCTGATGTATTATGGCAAAATTGCTGGTCTCTTTTCCTGTACGGTCTTTCATTGTGGTATCAGAGTAATGTTGGTCTGCTAATATGTATTGTAAGCATTCCCTCTTTAAATTTTTGAGTTTGTGAAGTATTTGTGTTATTTCTTAATTGTTGGGTGGCATTGTCTAGTGAAGCAAATGGGCTTCATTTTTTTTCTTTTAAGGTTTAATTATTGATTTAATTTATTTAATTCATAGAATGCTATTCAGATAATCTGTTTCCTCTTGAATGATATTTGCTAGGCTATGGGTTGTGTTTTACAAGGAATGTTTACTTCATATATTTTAGCAAATTTTGTCCATAGAGTCATTTGTAGTAATCTCTTATCTTTTTTTATGTCTAGGGGTTTCAAGATAGCTTCTCTTTCTTTCCTGATACTGGTAATGATGGTGGTATGTTTGTAAAAGAAAACAAATGACATAAAAGGTAAAATATAACCACTGTTTATAAGTTTAAAATTTTGACAAATTCAAATGATTCTCTGTGGAGTATAATATTTTAGTTGAGAAAATCATCTGCCATAAGGGTGTTGAGGTACTTGTTAAATTCACTTGTCAGTTGTTAGGATATCCTCAATTTAGCTTTTGTTTTGGTATTACAAAAGATATATATTTCAGGCTCAAAGTTTTCATGATATCTTTTTCTCCATTCAAAATATCTTTCTTCGGAAAATACTTTATAAGACAAATGTTATTATTCTTAAATATTGGGCCAAATTTAGATTTTGCAAAATTGCAGTTCTTCACTTAATTTCTGTTCCCATTCTAGCAGTATCTTCAACTGATCATTCTCAAAAGTCTAGACATTTGAAATAATATTATAGAATATGAAAATTAAATCTTGGGTATTATTTGAACTTTTAAATTTTTTTCCTCTGATTTTGTTGGGAGATATATACTCTCCTGTCTTTAATGTATGTTTTCAAGATCTACAATTTACTAAGAACATTAAAAAATGAAGATTATTGGTGCTTCATTTATTGAATATTTTGAAAGCTATCAAATAATTTTGAATAAAATATAATAAAATTTAGAGAACAGTTACAAAAATATCAAAATCATTTTTGAACACTTAATTTGAATTGCTTTAACTTTTAAACTTTTAAACATTTAAAAAATCTGACTAATGATGAGCATCCAACAAAGTTTTAATTCAAAATAAGCATTTCTACAAATGATTTATAGTTTAATTCCTTTGAATACATATCTATACATGCATGTATATGAAGATATGTATCTTAATTTTTATAATTCCTGTCAGCTGCTTATCTTGGGTTAGCAGAATATCTCAGACTGTTCAGATGCAATTATGAATAATGTATGTGCCACAATCACTTCTAAATATATTTCTGTTCCATAGTTTTCTAAATTTAGTAAGAACATTGTTCTTTACAACAATGCTGTACTCCATCTAAATTTGTAGTCATATTAATGGCACAATAATAATTTTTTCCTCAACATTGAACTTTCAACTTGTTTATAACGCATTCATAGGAGTACTTGATGTTTCACCTTCAACCGAATGAGCTTCCAAAATCTAAACATTGATTTCATGAATTTAATTTTAAAAAGGTCTATTAGTGGAATTCATGAAACTCATTTTCTATTTGAAGCACATAATATAAAACTGCCTCAATATAACCATCTTATAAAATTGAAAAATTCACAATCTTCACTTCACTTTATGTATGTGCCAAATTTGGAGAAACTCTAGAAATGGGTCACATTAGTTTAGAAAAATAGTTACTTTGTTCAAAAGAAAAAGTCGTATTTCACAGAATAATATGTAAATACTGTTCTACAGATGCATGTGTCACATTTTGGTCTTCAGGCAAACATCTTCTTAAATAATTACTAACTTTTGAAGAATTACTATATTCCTAACAGATTTGCATCATGTGGTTCACATGTGATTTTGGATATCAACAGAGATCTAATCATCAAGTGTCAATGTTAACATTTGTGCATATTGTATTTATATTTCACCATTTTTGGGGAAAGGAAATGTATAAACTTTATTGGTAGATTATGCTCATTGCTTCTGAAGACTTTATGGAAAAACTAAAAAATGTCAACAAAGAATGGAGTTAATAAATAATTATAAAATCAGTTCATAAAACAAAGGACCAAACAATTATAATAAAGGAGTTCATACTATTTCCTATAAGGTAGAACTTCCCAGTATATTTCACTTAGGTCTAACTTGTAATTCCTCATGATTATAGACCACAGCAAACTTGGCTAGAATACTAAATGCCCTATGGGGTTACAGATTGATATTCCTTTCACTAGCACCCAGGAGTCACAAGGGTTCATCATCCCAACTACTGGAGTCTGAGTGCACTTCATTTCATCATTGGGCTTACCATGTAGGGGAAGTCTGCCAAAACTATTATGTTTACTATAATAAAATAATTAGTAAAACTGCATCATTAAAAATATAAAATTCCAGCAAGTGCTACACTGCACGACATTGGGACAGTAGGAATAAACCAGTACAGACCCAGACAAACCAAGATATATATGCCACTCTGATCATATGAAAATTTCATCTACTTTCTCTTGACTAACATATTATTATTTTTACATTGTCATAGTTCATAGCAAGAGTACTTGTTATAGGTGAAATTAAGTCTTCATTGATTTGATTTAAAGCTGATTTTTAACTTCAAAATCAAAAATCACTTTTGCGTTGACTGTAAAAATACTATTGAATGCAAAGCCATGCAATGTTTGAGTTTACAGAATCTCATTAAACAAATATGTGACAATTAAAGGAGAAATGTGAGAAAATCAAAGGCAGAGAGTTGTGATGGTTAGTTATAAGGTGAGGACATGTATTTTCAGTTATTAATTTATTTACTTAATACATATTTATTAAATGCATTGCTCATGCCTTTTAACTAAGTTCATACAATTTGTTAGATTCTCTTCCTCTCAAGTTTGTTTTTATTGTTCTTTGTGGTTCAGTTACTTTTCTAGACTAATTCTGTACGGGTCCGTATTCTCTGTTCTTTTAAGCCACTGAAGTACCTGCTCAGTGATTTCAGCCATCTAATGACTAGATTGAGATTGCCTAAAGTGCCTTGAAGAATTGTTTTTATTTTTTTTACAAGAGATTATATTTATTTATTTGGGAGAAAGAGAATGAGAGAGGGAGAGAGACAGAGAGAGGGAGAGAGAGAGAGAGAGAGAGAGAGAGAGAGAGAGAGAATGAGCAGGAGGAGAGAAAGGAGTAGATTCCCTGCTGAGCAGGGAGCATCAATCCCAGGACCCTGAGATAATGACCCAAGCTGAAGGCAGACACTCCACCTACTAAGCCACCCAGGCACCCCAGTTTCTGTCTTTAATTGAGAGGCTGAGTTGTTTTGGTGCATTTTATTTTCTTGTTTAAAATATCTAGGTAGGGGTGCCTGAGTGGCTCAGTTGGCTGAGTGACCCAGTCTTGATTTTGGCTCAGGTCATGATTTTAGGATCATGAGATCAAGCCCCATGTTGGGCTCCAGCTCAGTGCAGAGTCTGCTTGAGATGTTCTCTCCCTTCTCCCTCTGTCCCACCCCCCCACTCATGCACTCTCTAAATAAATAAACAAATAAATAAATAAATAAATAAAATCTTTAAAAAATGTATGTATGCATACACACACTTCACTAAGTTGTGAAAATATAATTTATATAATCTTATAAAATATTGCAACTTTGACATTAAATTTAGGTATGCAATAGATTTGGAAATAATTTTTTCAGGTAATTTGAGATATAAATAAGATCCATTTAATTTCCATATGGATATATTCTTTTCTAGCACCATTTATTTAGAAATATTTATTTTACCCACTTACATGCAGTGTATTCTCTGTCCTATACCAAATCTCAGTATATGCAAGGATATACAATCTTTGTGATGTTCTACTTGCTTACTCAGCTATTGATGCAACAATGTTAGACTGTCTTAATAGACATTTTCATTTGTTTAATTGTTCATATTTGTTTAGACTGAAGAAAATAGAGAACAAAAACTTCTAAGAGTTCAGACCCATGAAGACCATGTTTTTAGGGAAGAGGTTGGAAACATATTGATGATAGGACAAGGATAAGGACATGTACTATGTAGAGAAAGAAAACTTTTTACTTCTTCTCCTCTAGGTTCTTTGGCTGGTCTAATAATTAAAATGACGTAAGACAGATTAATAAGAGATAACAAATTTTATTTTGTATGTGCAGGAGCCCCAAAGGCTCAAAGTGACTAAAGCAGGAATCTTTTTTTTTTTTTAATTTTATTTATTTATTATTGAGACATTGAGACACAGAAAGAGAGGCAGAGGGAGAAGCAGGCTCCATGCAGGGAGCCTGATTTGGGGCTCAATCCTGGGACTCCAGGATCATGCCCTGGGCTGAAGGCAGGTGCTAAACCGCTGAGCCACTCAGGGATCCCCTGAAGCAAGAGACTTTTATACAATTTAGACTAAGAAACAAGTTTGTAGAGAAATGATGGGACAAAGAAGTTTGGGCCTGAGTTAGTAAATTAGTGAGGAAATTTTGTTTTTACATCACTCTTGGTCCTAATTTCCTATCTCTGACGATAATGCCTTCCGCCCTTTTGCTATAGGGAAGATATTTTCATGTGAGATTGATTTGCTGTTTTCAGGAGGACAGACAGGGCTCAGAGTATCCTTCTTACATTGCCTGTTTCTCAAGTAGCCTTAGTTCAAAGTAATCAATATGCCAAAGTGGTATATTTGGGGTGGCATATTCTGTTCTTCCTCAACTACTATTGTATATTAATGACATTATCAGATATAGCTTAATTTCATTGCAGCATCTGATGATTTTGTCCCATCAGATAATCTAAGTGTCCTATTATCTTCATTGGTCTCATTCCTCAAATAATTAAAGAATAATTATCAGCAACAGTAATTTCCATAATTACATCATATAAAGTATTGCCTTATACACTTTTATGAAGTTAATAACAATATATTCAGTATCACATAATTATATAGAATTGATACTCAATAACAATCTGTTCAGTGAATGAAATGAGTATTGTAATTTTTGTTCATGAATTTGGAAAATAACACATTTTGCTACACTCTTAGTGTTAAAGTGAATGCAACCTCACATATAGTTTGCTCTAGATTTTTTGAAATTTTTATAATTGTGACTTTAAGGAGCTCCTGGGTGGCTCAGTAGGTTAAGCATTTGTCTTCAGCTGAGGTCATGATCCCAGGGTTCTGGGATCGAGCCTCACCTTGGGCTGCCTGCACAGCAAAAAGCCTGTTTCTCCCTCTCCTTCTGCCCCTTCCTCTGCTTATGCTTTCTCTCTCTGTCAAATAGATAAAATCTTTAAAAAATTTTTTCTTAACATTTTATTTAATATTGAAATTCTGTTTGCAAATCAGGAAGCAAACTTTTGATGCAATTCACTATTAGATGTATTTGTCATTGCCATTGTTTAATCTCTTCAAAGATCATCTGGAAAATGACTTTATTTGAATAAAAATAAAAAGTAACTTGTTAAATACAAATAAAACAAATACTGAGATGAGACAGATCATCTTTGTTGTATAGAAATACTGATCGTCAGTTAAAGAGTACTGACTATTGCAAAATAAGCATGGTTATTTAAAGTGCCTTTATTGGCAATGATACCAAACTCTGTTTACTCAAATATAATTAACAATTATCAATGGATGATACATAAGTCAACCCATCTAAAGGTTTATGCTTTAAGTTCCATCTGATGCAAGCTTATTTTCTGTGACTGATTTGTTTTAAACAAGTCATGTAAATGCTAGACACAATGTATATAAAATAGTGGAAGATCAAAATTTCTTGTGATGTTAAAAAATGGTGAGTGCATTAGAGGCAAGCACCTATACAGAATTAACAATGTAGAAACATTTTTTTGAAGATATATTTATTTATTTTAGAGATTGAGGGAGCGAGCTTGAGCAGGGGGTGGGGCAGACATTGGAGAGACAGAAACCTCAAGCCAACTCTGAGCTGACTGTGGAACCCAGTGAGGGGCCTTGATCTCGTTACCCCAATGCGGGACTTGAGCTGAAACCAAGAGTTGGTTGCTTAAATGACTGAGTCATCTAGGTGCCCCAACAATGTAGAAACTTTTAAACTTGATTATTGAAGGAAATTTTAAAATATTATCAAATTTTTAGAGGAGTGTCTCAAGCTGAGCAATGAAGAGTATGGGCTCCAGAATCAATCTGCCTTCAAATTAAACTGTCCTAATTATTAACTACATGCCGTGGCCAAGTTATTTAAACACTTTCTGCCTCAGATTCTAATTTATAAAATTGGCATAATAACAGCCCTTATTACACAGAATTGTAGTGATGATTGAATGAGATAATACATGCAAATCACTTAGAATGGTTAGGATTGAATAAAATGTTACTAGTTTTGGCAGTAGTACACTTATAATGTAAGTTTCAATAAACTAGGCACAACTTTATCTGTTTAAAATAGATTCAGCAGGTAAAAACGATTATCACAGTTATGACCAGAGAACATTTGTATTTGTTTTGACAAGACAACCAGCATCATTCTTTAGGTAGTGGTTATTGTTCTGATTCACAGACATACATGAAAGTGGGAGATATACATAGCTCTTAAATTAAAACAAATCTTAAGCTCATTATTACTTACAGATTTTACTAATTCATAGGATTTCAGTAAATGTTAAATTGATTTTTACAGTTAAGTCAATTCAAAGCATCTGTTTTTAATATATGTGTGTATATTATGTATCTCTAATATTATTTAAGTGCAAAATCTCATTATATCAACATAACATTTTACTTAGAAATATGGCAAAATTGGGGGTCCCTGGGTGGCTCAGCAGCTTAGCGCCTGCTTTCGGCCCAGGGCGTGCTCCTGGAGTCCTGGGATCAAGTCCCACATCAGGCTCCTTGCATGGAGACTGCTTCTCCCTCTGCCTGTGTCTCTGCCTCTCTCTCTCTCTCTCTGTGTCTCTCATGAATAAATAAATAAAATCTTAAAAAAATATGGTAAAATTATTTATCTCACTAGTCTTTTAAAAATATATTACATATGGCACACTTTAGTTTTCCAAACGTATAAAGAAGTTGAAGAAAATTAGTATAGAAAGTATGAGAAAACACAAGAGGTGTGGACCAATAGTTTGGAGACAATTTAATTATCCATCCATTAGTTTTAACATGGCAAATGTTTCATTGAGACAAATTAGAGCACAGTAATTATGGTGATTTTTCTGGGTTGTTGTGAAGTCTTTATCATCCACTGACTACAAAGGGAGACAAGGCAAATTTGAGGGGTGATATAAATTGACATTGATTGTATTTATCTGACATCATACTTTTAATACACCACATAGAATTGAATTATTCAAAGAGTACAATTTGCTGTATGTAAATATATCCTATTTTTTTAAAGGCCCTGGAATATTAAAAGACAAAGATGAGATGACTCCTTTCTGTGGAAATCTACTACAAAAATCTTAAAACTTTTTCTTAGAAAAAAAAATCTTAAAAATAGCTGACATATTGGTGAAATCAATAGCCAGGAATTGCTAAAACAATAGTTCTGAATATTTGAGACTGTCTTTTGAGTCCTCTGATTCTGCTAAATTTTAATTTTATTTTTTCCATCCCAACCTGACATCCATTTTTCTGGTCAGTATTTTATATCAAAATGTTACTTCTCAATTCTTCAAGTGCTTCAATGTATACACCTTTGTTTTGACTTTTAATTACTCAGCAATTATCAGTGGTATTTCTATTTTCAGCCCTACTTTCCCTTTTATATTGGTGATCTATACAAAATAGTTCCAAGTAAATGAGCTCTGCTAATGCCTTCTGGAACATGCTCCTTGTAAAACTACATACAGCTTGCTAATAAAACACGGTGAATTTGATAACCTCCAGTGCTTCGGGACAAGATTAAATGTGAGCTGAATATTTTCTGCATTTCTACTCTATTCTCTATTCTTTAAGTGTCCTTTCTTCACTGGTATTTTCTTTCCTCTTCTTAAAGAATGCACACTAGAAAACTATGAACTTGCTGTAGTAACCAGGTCAATGAGGCTCTTTGCTTGCTATTCTCTGGAGTTTTTTTATGCAAAAGATTTGGCCAAATAATTGTGTAGTGATTAGAAATCTAAAAATGGAGGTCGTGGTGAATATAAAAATGGATACAATGAAGCCATAATGTTTTTAATATCTGTCCATGAAACAGAAATTTAAATATACAGCTATAGTACAAAGATAACCCATAGAAAATGGCATGAGTCACTCAACAAGTATAGGTAAACCACAATATAAGTTGATCTCTTTTATCTTTTATATAATCTCATCTGAACACTATTTTAGGATTTTAACTCTCCTTAAATAATTTTATGTGATGTATACATTTCTGATATGCAAACATAGTTGCTATCATTTTAGTAACCAAAGACAATTTGTGCTTCCCTTTCATTTAGCTCAAAACTATCAAGATAATAGAGTTCAGCAAATATATATATCTATAACCTTAGAACAGTATTTAGAGAGGAGAAAGCATAGTTATTTATAGCAAAATCATTGTTTTTTTTGAGCAGAAATCTCTTCAGGTGTCACCTAAAATGTGTAAGTTTGGATTAAGTAGTATGAACAATTGCTTATTTTATGAAAATGAAGTAGAAATATTCTATTTTTTACTCATTTAAGTGACCAAAGAGGATATGATATTTAAGTCAGGTCTTTCTCCATAACTACATAATTAATACTATATATTATGCTTATAGAGTGAGCATTGGGTAATATACAGAACTGTTGAAGCACTTTGTCATACACCTAAAGCCAATAGAACATTGTATGTCAACTATATTTCAATAATAAAAAATATAGGGATCCCTGGGTGGCGCAGTGGTTTGGCGCCTGCCTTTGGCCCAGGGCGCGATCCTGGAGACCCGGGATCGAGTCCCACGTCGGGCTCCCGGTGCATGAGCCTGCTTCTCCCTCTGCCTGTGTCTCTGCCTCTCTCTCTCTCTGACTATCATAAATAAATAAAAATTTAAAAAAAAATAAAAAATAAATAAAAAAAATAAAAAATATAGTTTATACATTTTAACTTCAATTATATGTGATTTTTACAAAAACTTTCAAATATATATATAAATATATAATACATATGAATAGAAAAAAATATATACAAATATATACATATGTAGTATATAGTGGAATTTTAGCAAAGTAAATATCCCCAAATTTTGCATTTATATTCTAAATAGTACAATTTATTTTTCCCAGTTAACAGAAACACATGCATTAATTTTAATTACCTTAATGTACAGAACTAAATAATCATTTAGACTGAAATATGAAATTACATATTTCAATTAAAACCTAAAAAAAATTAAGAATCTATCATTTGTTTCTTTTTTCTTGTTTTGCCTGCAGCACAATATGCAAATGCACATGAATAATGTCTGCTTCAAATTAGATACTTTAAGGGCCATACATAGACTTGTTTCAAAGCTGAGGACATTGTTTAAGTCACTTGTCTAATATCAGAGGTTGCGATTTGATTTTTCTTGTGTTCTTGTCATACTTGCTCAGTGGTGAATGTTTTCTTTAGCAAAGACTACCTTGGCCAGATACCACCCCTAAAGACATCTACTTAAACTAAAAATACTAGAATTATATGGAAATAGATAAATACATTATACATAAACAACCATACTCAAGATAAATTCTTGAGGAAAAAAAGCTTTGTGACAAAAATATTGATGCAATTTGTGATGCAATTTTGTGATGCAATTGAATAAAACTTGTTTTTTTTTTTTTCTCTCTCTTAAGGAATAGATCTTCATATAGTAAGATAAGAAAGCAATGTACTCACCTGGGTAAGGTCCAAGATGATCTTTTCTAATCAATTCCTGATGAATATAAATAACACAGGGAAAGAAAACACAAATGTGTCCTCAGCAAAAATACATTAAAATCATGGTTGAATTTTAGTGTATAAAACAGCAGAATAACACAATGAATAAACAGAAATAATTAACAATTAATCTGATTATTAGGAAATTGTATATCTTCACCAGAATTTTATTTTATTTTACTGTTAAGGCTTTATTTATTTATGGGAGAGAGAGAACCTTAGTGAGGGGAGGTGCAGAGGGGAGGGAGAGGAGTAAAAATAGAATCTCAAGCAGCCTCTGCACTGAGTGTGGAGCTTGATGTGGGGCTGGAGCCCATGACCCTAGGATCATGACCTGAGCTGAAACCAAGAGTCGGACACTTAAATGACTGAGCCACTCAGGCGCCCCTTCACTAGAATTTTAGCTAAGTTTATTTTCTGTTTAAATGTCATAGGCTTCCTGTTGAAGACTGGGAAAAGGACTATCGAATTTAAACAAAATAATTTTGTCAAATTGCCCAATGGAAAATGAATTTTTCCCTGGAAACTTCTCAGTTTTTAAATATTACTAAATTAACAGATTTTAATGAAATATTTGCCATCCATATTCAAAAATTTTTTCCAGGGGCACCTTGGTGGCTCAGTGGTTGACCATCTGCCTTTCACTTAGGTTGTGATTCCCAGGGTCCTGGAGTCTCCATTGGGATCCCTGCAGGGAGCCTGCTATTCCCTCTGCCTATGATTCTGCCTCTCTCTCTGTGTCTCTCATGAATAAATAAATACAAGCTTTAAAATTTTTTTTCCAGTTAGCCAAAATAATCTTTCTCAAATTTTAAAAATTTAAGACTGTTTAATCTATGACTTCTTCAATGCTAACCATTGGGAAGGAAGGTAATTACAAAAATTGGTTGATGCAGACTGAAAGCATAGCCCTTTCTGTATAGTCAATATACAGTTTAAATTTTCTATAATTTATAGATAAATATGTTCAAAGAGGTATCATAAAGTACACTTGTTTTTTTTTTTTTTTTTTTTTTAAATTTTTTTTTTAAATTTTTATTTATTTATGATAGTCACACAGAGAGAGAGAGGCAAGGCAGAGACACAGGCAGAGACACAGGCAGAGGGAGAAGCCGGCTCCATGCACCGGGAGCCCGACGTGGGATTCGATCCCGGGTCTCCAGGATCGCGCCCTGGGCCAAAGGCAGGCGCCAAACCGCTGCGCCACCCAGGGTTCCCATAAAGTACACTTGTAAACATTAAAAGTGAAAATAGTCTCCAAGGCAACTAGTCTTAGTGTTAAATTTAATAAAACTATATAGTTCTTTATTATAAAGGTATTTAAATACTTTCCCAGATTACAGTGATTTAAATGTATGCTTATTATTACTCAGAGCTTTTCAATATGTTTAGGTTTGTAGAAACTAAATAAAATAAAAAGTGACCTAAGCAAAAAATAAAACCATCCCTTCACTTAAATAATTTGAGTAGTTCAATATTTTGATTAATATTTTATGATATTTTGATTTATTGCTTTAATTTACCACTCTATACTCACAACTATAAAAAATGATCCATCTCTAGGAATAGGTGGTAAAATTTTGAAAGAGATGTATAATAGTTCTCGTATCCTATAGTTTATTCTGTATTACTTTCTAGTCTTTTGAGATGCATTGAGAATTATTTTATGGCTTAGCATTAGTCTTATCTTTTCTATCTTGAGTAATGTTCCAAATGTTTGGCTGTGGTGTTCTATTAATATCAGTTAGGTCAGGTTGGTTGATAGAGTTGTAGATATACTATATCCTCACTTATTCTATTTGTTTGATGGTTGCAGCAGCTGTTGAGGAAGAGTGTTATATTTCTTAATTAATAATATGTGTTCTAAAAAATATTAGATATTAATAAATTTCTGAAACTAGTGTATAAATAACTTTATATTTATGTAAATTTATGTGAGTGCATATATACTAATATATGTGTTCATGCATATATATTTATTATATATATACTACTTTTCCCAAAGTCATCAGTTTTGACAGATTTGAAAGCAACCACAGATTTCACCTACTTCCATTCTCTCATATTTCGGATTAGGCTTCAGACTGAAGAGTTTAGATATTTTGTCCCAAATTCAAAAGATAATTTAAAAATAAAACCAAGGTTTTCTGAAAGCAGTGTCTTCATGAAATTATTTGGATAAACTACTGTATCTATGTACATATTTTTACATAATCTAATATTTATATCCCTTTAAAATTATATATAAATGTTTAAAAATACTCATAGATAAGTTTATATTTGTCCTTGTTTATGGGTACATATTATCCAGTTTTATGTATTTATATTATCCAGTATTATATACACTTGAAATCTATGTGTGTGTGTGTGGTGTGGTGTGTGCATATCCATATGTTTGGAGAGCTTGTCCAAAAGATGCATATCATATCTTTTATAGTAAAATAAAAAGTATGCTAGAGTTGAAATAATAAGACATGAATTGTATATTTAAATTAATATTTTGATACAGGCAACTCTTTTATTCTCTTTGGACTTTAGAGCTTCATTTGTATTAACCACATTCACTATTGCTTAAGTCTGTTCTCAGCACTTTGTGAATTGACTCACTCATATAAATATTTATGTAATGATCACTATTATCATTTTTATTTTACGAATGAGGAAAATGAAAATAGAGATTTTGTATAGGTAGGTCAAAATCATATGGTCTGTAAGAAGGCAAGGTGGAATCGAAGACAAGCAATTGTCTCCCCAAACCAAACTTTTTACATTTTATTTATTTATTTACTACTTATTTATTTTTCCCTAACTAAACTCTTATTATGTGGCATTGCATATACATTACGAAACATATCTAAGGTGTGGTTTTCTGTTTATTTTTCCGGTATTCTCTCTCCATTTATATCCATATTAAAACTGGAACATTGCTTCCTACTTTTAAAAAGTCTGCATATTCTCAATTTTTAACCGAAATTAACTGTCTCACCAAAGTGTTAATATAACCAAATAACTAGATACCCATTTTAATATAAGTGGATTAATGAGGCTTCTAAACTCTCTCTCTTTGTTTCGATGGTTGACTTGTCTCAATAAATAACTTTGTGAGCACTCACATAATCATATTTGGATTATATTTCAGATAAATTTGCAAACAATTTTTGAAAGTCATGCTTTTATTGAATGTTTAAGATTTTGAAATATTTCATGAGATTCTTCAACTTCGCCTAGTAATGTGAGCAAGTCCGGTATTTTTTATTATTGTCAGAATAAACATTATTATGACTTGATAAGTTTACATTCTAAAAGCAGAGAAGGCTAATAAAAATATATGTTGTTTTTAAAACATAATATATTTTTAATTTTTTTACTTTGTTTTTTAAAGTATATTTAAGTTCTAGTTAGTTAACACAGTGTAATATTAGTTTCAGGTGTGCAATACTGAATGATTCAACACTCCATACAATAGGAGGTGCCTATCCTTAAACACCATCATCTATTGAACCTATCTCCCCACCTATCTCTTCTCTGGTAACAATCCGTTTGTTCTTTATAGCTCAGAGTCGTTAAAACATAATATTTTAATAGGAAATAATAACAGATAATAAACAATTCAATTCATATAGCCACTAAATAGAACCTAAACTTCTTTATGCTGAATAATTTTTGTTTTTACTGTATTGAGTGAAATTACAGATTAAATTTAATTAAACAAATATATATTAATACTCTACATTTTTGGATTCTTACCTCTAATTAATTCTATCTTTGTGCCCTTAGAATTCATTTCTGTTTTGATTCAAGGCTAAAATTTAGCTATTGTGAGAGTATGAATAGGAGCTCAGTACTTGCTGTATCAACCACTGAATAGTTTTTCTCAGTTAGTATACTGTAAGACAATTTAAAAGCAATCTCTAAATCAATATTAGTACTACTCTAGGAAAATGAACTACTTCTTGATAGCAACTCTTAGGCTGTCATGTTGCTCTTTCACAGACTTCTGCCAACTTGGAAGATGTGCAACTCTTTTGTTTATCTCCATTTACAATTTGTGCGTGTGTGTATGTATAAAGTGTATACAAATCTATATGTGAAGATATACATATAAACACACACACAACTTGTATATATGCATATCACATGCATACTATTACACATGACTATAGAAAGAAATAATCATTCTCTATTTGTAAATATAAAATTTAGTTGTATCTTGAATTTTTTTTACTTCCACGTTTTAGCCTCAAAGGTCTTATGCTGCTGGGTTTCAAAGTTATACTGTACCACTCTCAATTCATAGTGGAATAGACAGCAGGGAAATAAAGGATATTGAGATAGCAGGCTGGAGGGTATAGAATAAAATAGGGGATTGAAAATCAGTGGGGGGAACAAAACAAAGTAAATTAAAAAAAAAAAAAAAGAAACATGAAGTGGAGAAAAGTGTGGGAGGGTGGTGAACACTAGAGGCAACAAAAGTTGCCACAAGCAACGTTTACTACCATAATCTTTCAAGGAAGGTTTGCATGAAGATATTAAATCTGCCCAGGAGAGCTGAGCTCCAGGCTTTTTTAGGAGTAAAGTAGCAGAGTGAGGATGATCTGGTAATACACAGATCCAAGGCCTGAATCCAGTAAGATGTGACAAGATGTGAACAAAAATAATGAAAGGTTAAACATGAACAGCAGCAACAACAAACTCTACCCTGCTGGAATCAGGAAGTGTACATGAAAGTTTTGAGGTAGAAAAATAACATGAAATTTACACAGTTGGGCTCTTTAGTCTTTAGGGTAATTGCAGACTGTGTCTCATATCATATTAACAATGCACAAGCATTAGAGATTTTCACTAGCATTACTTACCAGCATTAATTAGTAAAAAATACCAACTTGCAAAAATTTCCCATGGAGGGAAATTCATGGATTTAATTTCCTCAAAGTAGTGATGCAGGAAGATAGGTTTTGCTATTTACTATTCTTTAAAAAGGAATGATTTACTGGGAGCCAGACAAGGGATGAGGGGTGCCAAGAAGGATGATACATTTGAAAATCTGCTGGATGTGGATCTTATATCATCTTCTTATTGAAATATGACTTCAATTTTTTATAATAATTGAGTTTTTAAGTTTCAAATTATACCAGTTCAGTTTAAACCCCCCCCTTTTAATTGTTGAATTATGACTATGTGTAAAGACCTCTTTTTACTTTGTCAATCTTTTCTCCACCTATGCTAATACCTGGTCAGTCAGATGATATAAAATATCCCTCAAAATGTACAGAAATTGGAGACAAGCAGTTTCTTTTAAATACTGTGCTGACTGGGATCCCTGGGTGGCGCAGTGGTTTGGCGCCTGCCTTTGGCCCAGGGCGCGATCCTCGAGACCCGGGATCGAGTCCCACGTCGGGCTCCCGGTGCGTGGAGCCTGCTTCTCCCTCTGCCTGTGTCTCTGCCTCTCTCTCTTTCTCTCTCTGTGACTATCATAAATAAATAAAAATTAAAAAAAAATAAAATAAATACTGTGCTGACCACTTGTAGACTTGGCATCCTTGAGTGCTACACAATGCTCATAATACTGAGATTAGTTCATCTCACCACATTGTAAGGAAGTGTTGGCTTGTTGTCCCTACTATGTGGAGGACACAGAGAAATATGTTCTGAGAGTAATCCAGAAAGAAAGAAAAGTTTACTGTTTTTGTAACGCTTCACCAAAAATGAGCCTATGTAAGCAGACCTTTAAATGTTAGGACCTTCATGCCATTGGATTGACAAAATCAAGACTATCGGTTTCTGATCTTGTTCTAATTTCTTGTGTATGTCCATTTTAACAAATCTCTTGACATAGTTATGCTTAGAAGGACCATTTGATTTAGTAATTTAATTGAGATAATCTTGATATAGGATTGTTAACACAATTTATTCTTGGGTGAGAGGGATTCTATTTTGCAGAAAATATAAGACTTTTAAAAAATGAACACATCTTCATTACTGGGGGTTATGATATATTTTATATTTAGAAGGTCTTATCTGAGTGATTATTCCTAGAATTTTTTTTCAAATTTAAACAAAAACATGAAAAAAATTTCCTCTATTTTATCTCGTGAGTAAAAGTGACACTGCTCATAATTAACCTAGATGAAAATGAACTAATTAACAGCTGCCTTTACAAACATGAGCATCTTTATCATCCTGATTTTTGCAAATATTTTTATTTTGGAGCTCTTCCAGTTTTTTGGGCATGATTTAGTGCTAATCAATTTTACTTAGACAACTAGGAAAATGTGATATATGCTCTACCAATACTTGCTGTGTGTGTGTATTCTATATTTGAAAGGGAAAGAAGATGTAAGAAAAAGTCATTTTGTTGCTTGAACATCTCAGGAGGCACTTGACATATCAATGACCACTTCAGAGTCTGAGACTATTTGGCTAAGATCCAAATCAGGCCATTCATCCTGTCATTCTTGAAAGAATATCAAAAACATTTCACTTTTCCTAGATTTATGATGTTGCAATCCATTCTTTTGAGGGTTCTGTGAGTGTAACTTATTTCTGACACTCTTTTTCACTATTTTCCCCATATTTTTCTGACTTTATATAAGAATAAAGGAAATGTTAACATAGTTTATCTGATATTGTACCCAATTTAACACTGGCAATAAATTGTCAAAATGTTTCTTAAGCAGGTGATCTGGAGAAAACCCATTAAAAGATCAAACTCCACATGGGACAACCAGATCAACTAACCAAGGGGAAACTTTTAAATGAAAGGGAGAAACCTGAGATTCAAGCATGCATGGCTTTAATCAAACACAAATGTTTGTGTTCGGGTCACAAGTTCCTGAACTTCTATGTGGACCTTAGTTTTCTCAGGTGAAATGTGAATGATCATGCACTGATAGTCTCAGAGTTTTAGAAGTATATAAGATGCAAGAATATAAGATAACCATGCTGTAAATATTAATTTCCACCCTTCACAAAGTTTCCTGTAGTCTTGATTTCTTTCTTTTTTTTTAAGATTTTATTCATTTATTCATGACAGACCCCCACACACATACACAGAGAGGCACAGACACAGGCAGAGGGAGAAACAGGCTTCATGCAGGGAGCCCAACGTGGGATTCAATCCCCGGTTTCCAGGATCACACCCTGGGCTGAAGGCAGGCGCTAAACCACTGAGCTGCCCAGGCTCTCCTTGATTTCTTAATGTTAAAGCTGTGACACAAGATATTTCCCTGATAGAAACAATGCTGACAGATTTTTAAAGGTTTTTGTTGTCTTTTTTTCACAAGCGTCTATAATTATAACTGTAGATTAACATATTTTATTTTATTGATAAACATAATTACCTTCATGAAACTGAAAATATGCTTAAATTCTTTAGCAGCTAATTCACATATTAACTAGGAATTAATGTGAAGCTATTCTTGATGGCTGGGGTTAGATAAGAAATCAGAATGTGTCCTTCTTCACTTTTTTCCATGGAAAATTTGCTTTTATTTAAAGCAATAGAAAAAAACTCATTTTCTCAGTGGTTATTAGTCATTGTGAAATTTATTTATTTCAGTGTCAGTTTATGGCTAATATTTACAACATTTTCTTTACTCAAAGTGAGTAGATTATGTATTGTTTTCACTGACAGAATCATACTTTACTCAAGATTAGAGAAAGGCAATAGCTATGGAGCAGCAAATAAAGCAATATCCTTCCTCTTTTCTGAGACACAAGGTCCACGTAAGTTAACATATTTCCAACTTCTCAGTGCTTATGGATTTTCCTGATTCCTCATTGTAATTTACAATGCTGTTAGTGCTATTTGAAGGCTTTAAAATCATGCCATAAAATATTTTACAATTGGTTTAATCTCCAATCTTTTTCTTATGAAAGGTTGTTCCAATGAGGCTTGTCATTAAAAACTTTCTACCTTTTAATCCTGTCTTCTTCAGACAATAATTCAGGCACCATCCTCCTCCTCAATTTAAAGCTAATGGTCAGGGTCCCTGGGTGGCGCAGCGGTTTGGCGCCTGCCTTTGGCCCAGGGCACGATCCTGGAGACCTGGAATCGAGTCCCACGTCAGGCTCCCGGTGCATGGAGCCTGCTTCTTCCTCTGCCTATGTCTCTGCTTTTTTCTCTCTGTGTGTGACTATCATAAATAAAAAAATAATAAAAAATAAAAGATTTAGAAAAAAAAAAGCTAATGGTCATACAGTTTTGTCATTGTTGTTGCTTTCAGATATTTGAAAATACCATAGATCTTTATCAAGTTGAGCTTTTAAAATAAATTTCCCAAGTTCCAACAATAACTCCTACCATTTGTGTAAGAAGACATTAGAGCTAAAGTTGGCTTTTATGGATATCCTATTTTATTACTTTAATATAATATATCTCTGGGATTTTCTGATGCTACCTGAATTAATTGATGGTTGATACATAACAAGACAAATGTCACATTGAGTTCCATTTAGTTATTAAACAGAACTGTATTACAAACTCATAAAGTATTTTGCTAAATCTAGTTGGAAAATTATAGGGATACTATTTACAAATTTCAGTGTTGATTTTTAAATACCAAAAGTTTCTATCTATGTGTGTTATCTGAAGAAGATTCCTTAGGATAAAAATGTGGAACTGTGATCACTTTTTAAAAAGATAATTTAAAGTAATTTTCTTTTTGCTGAGGGTTTAGTATATAGAATATAGATGGTTTATATAGAGACTGTATGTAATACAAAACATAAATGGTCTATAGTGGTCCTACAAAATTCATTTATTTTCATTTCTTCTTATGCAAATTTTATGTTTTATTTATTTTTTTAAAAATATTTTATTTATTTATTCACGAGAGACAGCGACATAGGCAGAGGGAGGAGAAGCAGGCTCCATGCAGAGAGCCTGATGTGGCACTCGATCCCGGGATTCTAAGATCATGCCCTGAGTCAAAGGCGGACGCTCAACTGCTGAGCCAGCCATGCATCCCAGTTTGAGTCATTTATAAGTATATTTCAATTACTGATTTTTTAAAATATGTAATTCCAAAACATTTGAATTATTAAGAAATATCTAGTCCAACTTTAGTAAGAGAACTTTGCTCTCCACATTCCAAAGACAATGTTCTCTGTTGCTCATTAGCTTAAATTCTATGCTAATTATGTTTCTGGCAAGATTTTTACTTTAGCTTGCTAAAACACTTAAAATATTAATAATTACAAGGTTGTTTAAAGATCTAATAAAACACATTGTCAAAGAAGTTGAAAGTCTATCTAGAGTAAAAAATGCTCATTTTAAAAAAGCTAATTGACATAATGACAATTGCTATATTTTTATTATATATCTTTGTAAATTGATATAAAGCTAAGAATACTGAAACATGTTACCTTCATTAAAGGAAAAAAGTTGAACACATACCCCCAAACTGTTTCAAGCAATAGTGTTTTCTACACTTGAAGTGGGCAGTTTTACCAATGACTTTCCTGGAGTGAATACCAGAATATTAGAATCTGTGCCTATATATTGAATTTAATGTTGAAGGAAAGTCTTATCCTTCATATTCTATATCTTGATAGGACTGCATGTAGCATTTTCAAGCTGTCAATAACCAGAATTTTTCAAGGCACTTTAAATTTAATTTGAAACTTGAAATATTTAATATAAACTCTGGAATATATACATGTAGATAGCTATAATTACATGGGAAAATTAAAAAGCTAATGATATATACAAGGTACAAAAACATAATTCAGTTCAATTATATTATGCTTATTATTAGCACAATATAATCTATTCAACTAAACCAGGGCTTGGCAAGCTTTTTTCCATATGGGGTCGGATAGCAGGGCCATACGGTTTCTGTGCAATTATTTAACGCTGCTATTGTAGTGTAAAAGCAGCCATAGAAAATACATAAACAAAAGAGTGTGAAGGTGGCTGTGTTCCAATAAAAATTCACTAACAAAGAAGCAGAAATTGTACAATCCACCAAATTCTAAGTGGTAGATTGCCTTTCTCAATATTATGCAGCAGTTTCAAGCTTACAATTTCTGAATGAAATACTGTTCTAGTTGGAAGGTTTGTGAACTGGACACTTGATCAATGTTTATCTATGTTCAGCCCAACTGTGTGATGAGATGGGCCATTCCTCAGGGTTATGATATTAAGGGACACAATCATGAGCTTTTTTAACAAATGGAATTTTTAAATCTTGGGAAATTTTTTTTTCTTTTCAAAAGAATACTTCTAGGGAGGGGAAAGTATAAAAATATCTCACGTTAGATAATGATTAATATATTCAAACAACCGTTTTCTTAGACATTGATATTTTACTCTAGCATGACACATTATATCCTTGAAACATCAATCAACAGAAATGCTTTAATATACATGCACCTATGTGTAAATATGTGTGTACATAAACATTTATGCATATATATGTGTGTGTGTATGTATGCACATACATATCCAAGTGCACATATCAGTTTGCTAGTTAATTTGGTACCAGTGATATATTTATACTAACATAGGCTTCTATGTTATTCTAAATTTAATTTTGTTTCTGCTGACTGTCTGGGTACATAATCCATGTATGATATTTAAATTTCTCACATGGTTTTCTATTTGCTTGACACTCAAACATAAGCAAGAAATGTGAATTCCTCACTAGATCTATACTTTTGAGGAGTATCGCTAAAGTAGAGGTAGTCCATTGGCTTCTATAGTGTGAAGCTTGTATTGGATTTCAGTGTGACTTTAAAACCCCAGGCATGATGCAATTTTCTGAATTATTCACACATAATCACTCCAGGGGATTACATTTAAGCGTGATGGGAAAGTATCTTAAAGCAGACAGCTATGAAGACTCCTACCCTTAGTCGATATCCAGAATACATTAAGGATAATGATAACATAATGTTCATGACCTCAGTGTGTTAAATTTACCTATTCAGACATGATGGTAGAGATGATGATGATTTCAGATGTTTCAGATAAGCATTTAATCACCATTTTCTCCACTTATTTGTTATTAGAGAGATATACATTTAAAAGAAGCGAGAGAAGGCTAATTCACTAAGTGGTATTGATTTTACATAATACATAGTTAGATATGCCCATGAAAGGTATGGCTATGAGATATAATGAAATAAGTAAATTGTGTCTCTTAAACTATTAACAGAAGAATACTGTCATTATTGCTGCTAATAATCATGCTTTTTAAAGAAAGTATATACTATTTTTAGAATATAAGAGAGATGTAAGCAAAATTATGTCTCAAATATTCTAAAATTCATAATTAATGTATTTGAATATTAGAAATGATTTAGTGCAAGGTAGAATTTCATAAGTTCATTTATTTATTATTTATTTAATAATTCAGAGGAGGAAGGGGCGGAGGGGGAGGGAGAGAGAATCCCAAGCAAGCTTCACACTGGGTGATAAGATCTTGATCTCACAACCCTGAGATCATGACCTGAGCCAAAATGGAGAGTCGGAAGCTTAAGCAACTTAGGGAGCCAGGTGGCCCACAGAATTTCATAAGTTTCAAAAATGTAAAGCAACTTTTGAATATCCCGGTATAGTACACAGAGGAACAAATACAGTCCCATGACAGGTAAAATTAGGTTAACATTATAACATTTGTATAGTTTTATAATACTTGCTTTCCTAAAGTTTGTCATCATTTGCAAATCCTATCTTCTTAATCCATAAGGTACCCAACTTTTATCATTCAAATATATAGCTGCATACAACTTCTTTGAAGACTGAGCTATGTGAAAAGCCTAAATGCTGGAATGAGCTTGGCAGGAACGACACTTTGAAAAGAACCAGTATACAATTCACCAAGCAAGAAAATGACTGCTAGAAGATTAATCTTACAGGGTTAGAACCTAAAAGAATCCATCTGTAAACCATGGTAAACTTCAGTTGCCTTAGATGTCTACTAGAAGGTTTAAAGCAGCATGATGACAGAACATGGTAAAAAATGTCACCAGGAACCCTGGTGATAAAATGTTAAAAAGCAAAATTGAAAGTTGATAATTGGGAAGATTCAAGATATATTTTGAACATAAAGGAAAAAAATTCTCATGGTATGTTCATAGGAGGTGATGAACAAAGTAGGGTGGAAGTGAAATAGACTGGAATAAAAACAGGTTGTAGGCAGGTGGAAGCAGAGAAACAAAGTTGAGTTCAATTTACCAGGAAGATGTCCAACAGGATCTCATAGCAGCTGATATATGAGTTTGGACGTTAGAGCATATGCCCCAAGTCAGGAAATGCATTTAAGAGTTGTCAGCATGAAAAAGGCACTTAAAGCAAAAGGAAGATGGACCAGAGATACTGTCTACCAGTGGATACTCAAGTTGTATTAAGAAAGCCAACATTAACTCTCTATTTTGACAAGTGTTCTGCAGGTTTTTCCTGCTAAATCCCATGTGGATTTTGGCAAGAACTGGAGAAGGTGAGAAGAAAACAGTTTTATTTAGGCAGAAACTTTTGTATATCTTTTACTTTACTGTTTAACTGACATGATTATAGCTAAAATATTTATATGCATCAGTTTAATAAAGCAAAGTTGTACCTTATTGATTTTAGCAAATATTATTTACTACAGATAAGAAAGCTGTTCTAGGGAAAATAAATAATCTTATAAGAAGTATGACTCACAACTGATGTTAGGTAAGTATTTAGTATCATTGATTTTATTGTTTGAGCCTGGTATAATGTTTTTTACAACTAGTCAAGAAATGAAACTAAGATTCAAAATTTTAAAAATCAAATCACATCAATCAATCAATAAATGCACACACATATGTAACAGATTTTTTCCTTCAAGTTTACTTAACAGTTATTTGTCTCACAGACTTTTTTTTTCCCCACAGAAAACATCGTATTTGAGAAAGTTTATTTTATACTCTATGAACACAAAATTCATTAAATTTCTAGTTGGCTTCAGGTTGAAGGGTATTTTTGAGGTTACCATGGGAAAAATAATAAAGCAGAAGAAGGTAATTTAATCTGAGGGGAAAAAATATTTCCAGGATGAAACCACTTTTAAAGGAAAAATATCTATGATATCTACCAAGTAGTTGTATTTCTTCATGCCCTATAGCCTCAGATCTTTGAAAGAAGACAAAGTTTTACAAAAAAAATATATATATATATATATATATATATATATATATATATATATATATAGTGTCTCACATTTATAAGATGCTCAAGAAATATTTGTTGATTTGATAAGGATTGCTGCTTGGTATAACGTTACACTAACTTGAATGACAAGTATATTTCTTTGAAAGTATTCCTTAATCTAGTATTTTATTTGGTATTCTTTTACAGTGATTTTAATAGAAAGAAGATTTTATAAGAGTCTTACCTGAGAAAGAAAATATATATAAAAAGATGGCAAAATTATCTCCAATAATTGACTTGAGAACTTGCTAAGAGTAAAGCCACTCACTTCATTTATTAATACAATTCTAAATTAGATTGGTAAGTATTAATTTAAAAAATATCAAAACTTCAAGTAATTCAGATTGTATAAGGAAAGTGTGTACAAGAGTACCTAGTACCCAGAATAGCCAGTGCAAGGAACTCTTAAAATTTAATAATAATGAGACAAGTGAAACAAGTAAAAAGTGGGCAAAAGATCTGAACAGACACCTTAGAAAAGATATACAAATGACAAGTGCATGAAAAAATATTCAACATGATATGTTATTAGAGGATTCAAAATCAAAACAATAGTGAGATACCACTACACAAAATCCCAACACAGTGGCCAAAATCCCAAACACAGAAAATTCCAAATATTGGCAAGGATAAGAAGCCACAGGAACTCTCATTCATTGCTGGTGGAAATAAAAAATGGTATAGCCACCTTGGAACAGAGTCTGGCAGTTTCTTACAAAGCTAAACATACTCTCACTATACAATTCAGCAATCATGCTCCTTGGTATTTATCCAAATAAATAGAAAAAACTTACATCTACTTACATGTAGAAAACTTACATCTACACAAAAACCTGTATATCATGAGTGTTTATGGCAGCTTTATTCATAATCACTAAAATTTGAAGCAATCAAGATGCCCTTCAGTGGAAGAATGAGCAAATCCTGTATATCCATACAATGGCATATTATTTATTTAGCACAAAAAGAAACAAGCTACCATGCCATGAAAGGACATGGAGGAACCTTAAATCCATATTGCTTAGTGAAAGAAGCCAAATGAAAATGCTACGTACTCTGTTATTCCAACTTCATGACATTCTGGAAAAGGCAAAACTACTGAGACAGTAAAAAGATAGTTACTAGGGGTTCAAGGGGAGAGAGGAGTGGATGAATATGTGAGTCACAGGGGATATTTTAGGGCATTTAAACTGTTCTTTATGACAGTGTAATGGTGGATATATATCATCATGCCTTCTTCAAAACCCATAAAATGTACAGTGCAAAGAGTAAACCCTAATGCAAACTATAAAATTTACTTAATAAGGATTCAATTTTGACTCCTCATTGTAACAAATGTACCACATTAACGGAGGATTTCAATGATAGGGGAACTGAGGTATCCTGCTAAACCATATACCCTTTCTTGTTCCTGAGGTAACAGGAAAGGGTATATGGGAACTCTTCCTACTTCCTGGTTACTTTTTCCCTGAAACCAAAATACACTAAAAATAAGTCTATCAATTGAAAAACAAAACAAAACAGAAAAATATCAATTCTATATCTTTTACCTGCACAGCTCTAGGAAATATATATAATATGCTAAAGTAGTTCCAATCTCATGAATATTAAATAAGATATATATAAATATATATATATATATGCTAAATATATACCTGGCATCTAATAACCATCAATAAAAGATTGCCATTCTTTTTATAAATTTATTTTTATTGGTGTTCAATTTGCCAACATATAGAATAACACCTAGTGCTCATCCCATCAAGTGCCCCCCCTCAGTGCCCGTCACCCAGTCCCACCCCCCCCACCTCCCCTTCCACCACCCCTAATTCGTTTCCCAGAATTAGGAGTCTCTCATGTTCTGTTTCCCTTTCTGATATTTCCCACTCATTTTTCCTCCTTTCTTCTTTATTTCCTTTCACTATTTTTTATATTCCCCAAATGAATGAGGCCATATAATGTTTGTCCTTCTCCGATTGACTTACTTCACTCAGCATAATACCCTCCAGTTCCATCCACGTCGAAGCAAATGGTGGGTATTTGTCGTTTCAAAGGCTGAGTAATATTCCATTGTATACACAGACCACATCTTCTTTATCCATTCATCTTTCCATGGACACCGAGGCTCCTTGCACAGTTTGGCTATTGGGGACATTGCTGCTATAAACATCACGGTGCAGGTGTCCCAGCGTTTCATTGCATCTGTGTCTTTGGGGTAAATCCCCAGCAGGGCAATTGTTGGGTCAGGGCAGATCTATTTGTAGCTCTTTGAGGAACCTCCACACAGTTTTCCAGAGTGGCTGCACCAGTTCACATTCCCACCAACAGTGCAAGAGGGTTCCCTTTTCTCCACATCCTCTCCAACATTTGTGGTTTCCTGCCTTGTTAATTTTCCCCATTCTCACTGGTGTGAGGTGGGATCTCATTGTGGTTTTGATTTGTATTTCCCTGATGGCAACTGATGCGGAGCATTTTCTCATATGTGTACTGGCCATGTCTATGTCTTCCTCTGTGAGATTTCTCTTCATGTCTTTTGCTCATCTCATGATTGGATTGTTTGTTTCTTTGCTATTGAGTTTAATAAGTTCTTTACAGATCTTGGAAACTAGCCCTTTATCTGATACGTCATTTGCAAATATCTTCTCCCATTCTGTAGGTTGTCTTTTAGTTTTGTTGATTGTATCTTTTGCTGTGCAAAAGCTTCTTATCTTGATGAAGTTCCAATAGTTCATTTTTGCTTTTGTTTCTCTTGCCTTCGTGGATGTATCTTGCAAGAAGTTACTGTGGCCAAGTTCAAAAAGGGTGTTGCCTGTGTTCTCCTCTAGGATTTTGATGGAATCTTGTCTCACATTTAGATCTTTCATCCATTTTGAGTTTATCTTTGTGTATGGTGCAAGAGAGTGGTCTAGTTTCATTCTTCTGCATGTGGATGTCCAATTTTCCCAGCACCATTTATTGAAGAGACTGTCTTTCTTCCAGAGGATCGTCTTTCCTCCTTTATCGAATATTAGTTGACCATAAAGTTGAGGGTCCACTTCTGGGTTCTCTATTCTGTTCCATTGATCTATGTGTCTGTTTTTGTGCCAGTACCACACTGTCTTGATGACCACAGCTTTGTAGTACAACCTGAAATCTGGCATTGTGATGCCCCCAGATATGGTTTTCTTTTTTAAAATTCCCCTGGCTATTCGGGGTCTTTTCTGATTCCACACAAATCTTAACACAATTTGTTCTAACTCTCTGAAGAAAGTCCATGGTATTTTGATAGGGATTGCATTAAACGTGTAAATTGCCCTGGGTAACATTGACATTTTCACAATATTAATTCTTCCAATCCATGAGCATGGAATATTTTTCCATCTCTTTGTGTCTTCCTCAATTTCTTTCAGAGGTGTTCTGTAGTTTGTAGGGTATAGATCCTTTACTTCTTTGGTTAGGTTTATTCCTAGGTATCTTCTGCTTTTGGGTGCAATTGTAAATGGGATTGACTCCTTAATTTCTTTTTCTCCAGTCTCATTGTTAGTGTATAGAAATGCCGCTGACTTCTGGGCATTGATTTTGTATCCTGCCACACTGCCAAATTGCTGTATGAGTTCTAGGAATCTTGGGGTGGAGTCTTTTGGGTTTTCTATGTAGAGTATCATGTCATCAGCAAAGGGAGAGTTTGTCTTCTTGACAATTTGAATGCCTTTTATTTCTTTTTGTTGTCTGATTGCTGAGGCTAGGACTTCTCTACTAAAAGATTGCCGTTTTTGTTGACGATTATGTTCCTGTTTCAAATTCTAGGAACATAATCGTCAACAAAAATGGCAATCTTTTAGTAGTAGGAGAATTTGAAATCTAAGATATCATAATTTAAGTAATTTGAGAAAAATCGGGGAGAGTAAAATATGAATTGGGCATTTCTAAACAGGGTATGACTGGGATTGATAAGGCAAAAGAAAAAGTTAAAAAAAATGAAATAAACTTTTCATAGCAAGCAAATAGATCCTATTGAATAAAGAAGTAATGAAGTATCACTTGATGACCAAGAGCATACTCTTGCTTCTCCGTAATCTGTTTTTGTCATCTCCAGAAGGTATTGTAATCAAACTGCAAACAATGAACCAAAAACATTTGAAAAAAGTAATAACACTCAAATATGGATACACAGGTAGGGAATAAAGCAACACATGAAAATAATCTAATATTTATGAGATATTTCACGTCTATAAATGAGAAGTATAGAAGGCTCTTGCACATGTACGTTCAGAACAATAGTCAATGAGAGAAACCACGGAGAACGGCCCACATCCAAAATAATGAGGCAAATATTATTGCAATTTTCCAAAATGGGAAATAGGGGATTTTGAAACTACATACCAATTAGCCAATAAACTTGACATGTGTCTTTGGCACAATCCTAAAACAGATTTATGCAGCAGATGGTTTGTGAGCATTTCACAATTAAAGTGTTGATCACTAGGCACCAACATGAATTCACATTGTGCAAATCATACCAAAATAATTTTATTTCCATTACCCTTGTGTCAGTTAGACCCACGGGTATAGAAATCATAAGATCTTGAATTCAGCAAAGAATTTTACAAGTTTATATAAAAAATTTTCATGTGCTTTTCAAAAAGTTAGCTGGCATGAGAATATTGTCACAGGGAAATTTTGCCACTGAATAACTCCAGCTAATTCTTGTTATAAATTTGTTCCAATGGTTCTGAATAAGTACTGTTTGTCAGAAACACCTGTAGAGCAGTTTCTAAAAACATATACTTAGGTCTAGGCCCTACCCCAGATATCCTGATTCAGTCAGTCTGGTTACATCTAGGCTATTTCAAATGGTAACTCATAAAATAATAGAATGAAATTGATTTTTCAATTCAACCTAAGGAAATCAATACTATTTATAATGATCCTTTCAGTTTTAGGGCTGCACTATATGTGTTTCACTACTGACTTTATTCTACCTCTAACTATTCTCTAAGTATTCCATTGCTAATTCAAATCATCACAGTGACAGTATTTTCTGTTTTTATATGAAACTTTATTTCCTGACATTGAATATATTTTGACATAGCATGCAGGGTAACCCTTAAAAAATAAGTAATATCAGATTATGAATCCTCTTGAAAACCTTTAAGGACTTGACTTCCCATATGAGGTAGGAACTTTCCCCACGTGGTTCAGTATAATTGACTTCTCTATCGCCTCTCAGCACTCACCTTCTAATGGCTTTTTTCTCATTCACTCCACTTTGGCCACACTGGCCTTTTTTATTACTTTTCAGACAAGCCAGGAATGCCACCACCCTGGTGCCCTTGCTTTTGCAGCCTCTCTACCCCTAGATGTCTGCAAGGATCGCTCCATCCCTTATTTACTTCATTTATTAGCTATCTCCCACGCAAGAATTTTTGTTTGTTTTGTTCAATGTTATATCTACGGGTACTTAATTGTGTCCATATAGAAAGAACATATATTAATGAATCAGATAAATAAAATAGTTCCTGCCCCTATGCATTTTAAAATAGAATTACAGGTTTACCTTATCTTATTGCACTTCACTGTATTATCCTTCACAAATACTGCATTCTTTACGAAATGAACTTTGGTGGCCACCCTGCTTTAAGCAAGTCATTTGGTGTCATTTTTCTAATAGCATTTGTTCACTGTATGTCTCTGTGTCACTTTAACAGTTCTCAAAATATTTCAAACTTTTTCATCATTACTATATCTGTTACATTGATCTGTGATCAGTGATCATTGATGTTATTATTGTACTTGTTTTGGGATTCCACGAAATGTACCCATGTAAGATGGTGAACTTAATAAATATATGTGGTCTGATTGCTCCAACAACCAGCGATTCCCCCATGTCTCTCCCTCTTTTTGGGCCTTCCTATTCCCTGAGTCATAATAAAACTGAACTTAGGCCAATTAATAACCCGCACAATGGCCTTTAAATGTTCAAGTGAAAAGAAGAGTAGTATGTCTCTCACTTTAAATCAAAAACTAGAAATGAGTAGGTTTAGTGAGGAAGGCATGTTGAAAGCTGAGATGGGCCGAGAGCTAGGCCTTTTGTACCAAACAGTTATGAATGCAAAAGAAAAATTCTTAAAAGGAATTAAAAGTGCTACTTCAGTGAACACACAAATAATAAGAAAGCCAAACAGTCTTATTCTGAAATGGAGAAAGTTTTAGTACCTGGAGACAAACCAGCCACAACATTCCATTGACAGAAAGCCTAATCAAGAGCAAAGGCCTAATCCTCCTCAATTCTATAAAGGCTGAGAAAGTTTAGAAAGCTATAGGAAAAAAAGTTTAAAGCTAGCACATATTGGTTCACAGGTTTCAGAATATAGCCATGTCCATAACATAAATATGAAGGTGAATCAGCAAGTGATGATGTGGAAACTGCAGCAAATTATCCAGAAGATCTAGCTAAGATAATTAATGAAGATGGCCACACTAAACAACGGCTTCTCAGCGTACATGAAACAACCTTCTATTGGAAGAAGATGCCACCTAGGACTTTCATAGCCAGAAAGGAGGAGTCAATGCCTGGCTTCAAACCTTCAAAGGACAGTCTGACTCTTTGTTCGAGGCTAATGTGTCTGGTTACTTGAAGTTGAAGCTAGTGCTCATTTACCATCCCCCAAATCCTGGGGCCCTTAAGAACTTTGCTAAATCTATCTGCCTGTGCTCTATAAATGGAACAACATAGCCCGGATGACAGCACATCTCTTTACAACATGGCTTACTGAATATTTTATTTTTTATTTTAATTTTAATTTTTATTTTATTTATGTTTTATTTTTGCTTACTGAATATTTTAATCCCCCTGTTGAGACCTACTGCCTGGAAAAAAAAAAAGATCAAAAACAAACATTCCTTTCAACATATTATCACTCATTGCCAATGTACCTGATTACCCAAGAGCTCTGATGGAGACATAAAATGGGATGAATGTTGTTTTCATGGCTGTTAGCCGACCATCCATTCTTTAGTTCATGTATCAAGCAGTGATTTTGACTTTCACATCTTAAGTTTTAGAAATACATTTCATAAGGCCATAGCTGCCATGGATAGTGATTCTTCTGATGGATCTGAGCAAAGTAAATTGAAAACCTTCTGGAAAGGATTCACCATTCTAGATGCCATTAATAACAGTCATGTTTCATGAAAAAGTCAAAATATGAACCTTGACAGGAATTGGAAGAATTTGATTCCAACTCTCATGGATGACTTTGAGGGGTTCATGACTTGAGTGAAGGAAGTAACTGCAGATGTGGTGGAAATAGCGGGAGAACTAGAATTAGAAGTAGAACTTGAGGATGTGACTGCATTGCTGCAATCTCACAATAAAACTGGAATGAATGAGGATTTACTTCTTCTGAATGAGCAAAGAGAGTGGTTTCTTTAGATGGAATCTACTCCTGGTGAAGATGCTACAGAGACTGTTGAAATGACAATAAAGGATATAGAATATTATATAACCTTAGTTAATAAAGCAGCAGCATGATTTGAGAGGATGGCTCCAATTTTGAAGGAAGTTCTAATCTGGGTAAAATGCTATCAAACAACATCTCATGCTACAGAGAAGTTATTTTTGAAAAGAGGAATCAACTGATATATCAAACTTCATGATAGCCTATTTTTAAAAATTGCCACTGCTACCCCACACTTCAACACCCAACACCCCGATCAGTCAGCAGATACCAACATCGAGGCAAGACCTTCCACCAATAAAAGGATTATGATTGATTAATAACTCAGATGATAGCATTTCTTAAAAAAAAATATTTATTTATTTATTTATTTATTTATTTATTTATTTATGAGAGACACAGAGGAAGAGAGACGCAGAGACTCAGGCAGAGGGAGAAGCAGGTTCCATGCAGGAAGTCTGATATGTTCCTTGATCCCAGGACTCCAGGATCACTCCCTGGGCCGAAAGCAGGTACTAAACCACTGAGCCATCCATTGATCCCCAGATGATAGCACTTTTAAACAATAAAGTCTGTTTAAATTAAAGTGCACATACTTATTTTTTTTATATAATGCTGTTGTGAACTTAATAGACTACAGTGTACTGTAAATATAACTTTTATGTGCATTAGGAAACCAAAAATCCATTGGATTTACTTAATTGTGATATTTATTTTATTGCCATAGTTGGAACCAAACCTGCAATAGCTCCAAGGTGTGCCTGTATGTGATTATCAAATTATTTTTTTCATATGTTAATCAATTCTGTTCTCCTAAAGTAACTTTGAAAATACACTTTTTGCTCTATATCCCCTAGATGCTGTCTATATATACTGCTTTAAGTTTTTTATCCTTTAAAATTTTTCTGAGCTTATTCAAATCCTAAGATTTCATTTCAAATTTCACTACATTTTTAAAGTAGTTCTCAAAAGTAATTTCTTTCACTATTATCAAAATCTCTAGATACTTCAGTAATATTTTTTTATATCTTAGAGATGTCACCTGAGTAAGACCATTTCTATTTTCAACTGATGATCTCTTTTCTGGAACAAACGTAAATTTCTGTTATGATGATGCCATTTATATAACTAACATTTTCATATTAACCCTTAAGGCAGAAAAATTTGCATTTCTTCTTTCATTATGGTTTTCCACCCACAAACTGATATAATACCTGAAATGTTATGGAGAATTAAAAAAAAATCATTCTCTTCCACTATATTAAGTATATATCAGTTAATTTAGTTTATATTTGTGTTTCCCTCCTTGGAATCTGGTGTGTGTATGTATGTGTGTGCGTGTGTGCGTATGTGTGTGGGTGGATATAAAGTAAGTTATATGATTCATATATTTTTTTTGTCTTACATGATTTTTTCATAGTTTTTTTCCCCCTGTTTAATGCTTTAGCTACAAAACATTTTCAAATAAAATTTCCTCAGCGTTTTAGAATCCCTTGTAACACAAATTGAAAACCATAGCTTTATAATAACCTTGAAATCATTCCATGCTTACTATATAGCAGGAACTCAAACAGGAAAATTTTTCCTTCACCCTGGGGACACTTGATAATGTCTGGAGATAATTTTGATTGTCACAACTGTGGTGAAGTGTTCCTCTGGCCTTTAGAAAGTAGAGGGCAGAGATGCTGCTAAACACCCAACAATGCATAAGACAGCTCCCTACAACAGTAATTATCCAGCTCAAAATGTCAAAAGTGCCATTGTGGATGATTCCTATTATGGAAATGTGTTATGAATGAACATTTATTCAGTCAAGAATATTGATAATCTTGCTGTTAATGAATATACTCCATACGATAATGCCTTGAATTATAAACCAGTATGAAAAATTATTTACATAAATTTTCATAACTTATTCTCTAATTCCCATTAATGTTAAACAAGTACATCGATAACCTATGTTTTCCAAGTAACACCAATCTGGAGGTAAAAATTAAGAATTAGGTTGAACCTCAAATAATTCATGTTGATTTTTACTCCTAAAACTGCTCCTATGACATTGCTTTACAATACAACAAATAGCACCAACAATTCACAACTTGTTTAGACCAAATTTTAGTCATCCATTCATTACCTTTTGATGCTTTATTCCTCTCACCTAACACATCTCATCCAATAGGAAATCCATAGTGCATGTACAAAATAGATACAAGTAATCGGGTTTTATAGGAAAAATCTATATTTGTGTTTGTATATAAGCTGACTACTTTTCCTTATTTCCAGTTCTATTGTTTTAGAGCAAGCCATGGCTACAGTAATAGCTTCCAGATTGACAAACTAATTTCTGTGCTGCTTCTCTTACTACTTTTTATCTTCTCCTCAGGTCATTTTGCCATGTATTAATCAAAATTACATTCTTAAGACAGATGTAAGATCATGCTTCTCCTTTCCCAAACCTCTCCATATTCCCATCATATATAACATAAAAAAGGCAAAGGTAACACCTCACCAAAGATGTACAAAAGACAAATAAACATATGAAAATATGCTTAACATAATATACGTTAGAGGATGGCAGGTCAAAACAACAACAAGATACCACTATACTTTGACAACAATGATCAAAATCCAAATCACTGACAGCCGCCTAGTCAGATTGGAGAGCAACAGGAACTCTCATTCATTGTTGGTGGAGGTACAAAATGGTCCAGTCACTCTGGAGTACAGTGGGCCTGTTTTACAAACCTAAACATATTCTTACTATACAATCCAACAATCACATTCCTTGGAATTTACCCAAATGAGTTGAAACTTCTGTTCACACAAAAAGCCAGCACAGGAATCTTTGCAGCAGCTTAGTTAATAATTGTCAAAACCTGGAAACAACCAAAATGTCCTTTTGTAGGGGAATGGGTAAATAAACTGTGGCACTTCAGACAATGGAATGTAATTCGACCCTAAAAAGAAATGAGCTGTCCTGCCATGGGAAGCATGGAGGAACCTTAAATGCATCTTAAGTGTAAGAAGCCAATCTGTAAAGGCTACATCGTATCTGCCTGCTAGAGCTGCCATGACAAAATACCTCAGACTGGATGGCTTGAACATCAATTTATTTCACACTTCTGGAGGTTGGAAATCCAAGATCAAGGTATAAATAAGCTCCTTTCTCCTAAGGGGTCTCCCATTGGCTTGGAGACAGCTCCCTTCTCACTGTCAGCACATGGCTTTTCCCCTGTGCCCACTTATCTCTGGTGTCTCTCTTCTTAGAAGGACACTGAGTCATTTTGGTTTAACTCCCCATCCTTATGACTTCATTTCACCTCAATTACCTCCTATCTCCAAATGGAGTCGCAGTGGGGGTCAGGACTTCAAAAATTAAATTTGGGGCAGGGGATCACAATTCAGACTATAGCAGCCGCAATTATTTACAATTCCAACTATTTGATACTCCGAAAAAGGCAAAACTATGGAGATTATAAAGATCAATGGTTTCCAGCAATTAGAGAGGAAGAAAGGGTGAATAGAACACAAAGGATTTTTAGGCAGTGAAACTATTCTGTATGATACTGTAATGTTAGAAACACAAAACCCATAGCATGTTCCATACCAAGAGCGACACCTAAGGTAATCATGGACTTTGGATAATAATGATGTGTTGTCACTGGAGGTTGTTAATTTTAACAAATGTGCCTCTCTAGTAGACAATATTAGTGTAGGGGACTGTGGTATGTGGGGCAGAGGATATGCAGGAACTCTCTACTTTCTTCCCAATTTTACTGCGAACCTCAAACCTAAGATATACAGTTTATTAAAAATTTAAAAATGTGCTATGTTGGTTTCCTAGGGATGCTGTAACAAAGTGCCACCACTCGGTAACTTAAAACAGGAGAAATGTGTTGCCTCAGGGGTCTGGAAGCTAGAAGGCTGAAATCAGGGCTTGGCAGGGCTGTACTCCCCACTGAAATCTGTAGGTGAATACTTCCTTGCCCCTTTTTTGCTTTGGGTTGTTTGCTTAAAGTCTTTCGTGTTCTATGACTTACAGCCATATAACTAATCTCTGCCTCTGTCATCACAGGGTGTGCACCACTATGTCTCTGTCTTCATAGGGATGTCTTCTAAGGGCACCAGTCATAATGGATTATGGGACCATACTATTTTAGTATGGTATCACAACCTATTATGCTGGCAATGACCCTATTTCCAAATTAAGGTTACATTTGTGGTGCTGGGGTTAGGGGTACAACATTTATTTACTTTGAGTGGAGGAGGGGGGTAGGCAGACACAGACATGATTCAACCCCTACCAGTGACCAGGACTACATGGCTGTTTACAATCCGGCCTCTGACTCCCCCTGAATCCAGTGTCTGCCCATCTGCTTTTAATTCATCTTGCTAAGACCACACAGGTCTTATTGTTGCTTTGAGTTTATTTTCGTTGCCTCTTCTGCTTAAAATACCTTTTTCTAGAGATAGTTACATGTCTCATTTCTTCACTTCATTCAGATAGCTCAGATGTGATCTTCTGAGAAAGCTTTTTCTGGCCAATTATGCTGCCTATCTCTGCGTTATTTTGCATCATGATACTTCTTGTTATTTGATGTTTGTTTTATTTAATACATACTTCCATTCAAGGATGCAGAGTAATATTGTATTTTCAGCCACTGGAATGGTTTAGCGCATGATATGTACTCAGTGGATATACATTGAATCAGAGAATGATAAAAGTTTGGTGAAATATTATTAGGTGGATCACTAGTCTAATCACTGTACCCTCAGCCCAGGAGACCCCCAAGTAATTTAAATATTCTCAATACTCTGCAAAAGTGTGTGTGTGCCATTCTCTATACTTTCCTTAATTGTAGGCTGGGTTTCTGAAATCTTTTTCTCATTACGTCAAGGTTGTTTTGCAAGTGTTGGATCCTAAGATTAGAGATTGGGGAAAAAAAACCCACTTCTTTCATAAGTGTTATCTTTAAAAATTCCTTAACCCCTCCTCAAAGTATAATTTTAATCATGACTATAGAGTATAAAACCCTGGGTAGTAAAATGTAAAATATATTCTGCAATTCATGTATCCATAATAAAAAGTACACATTCACAATATGATTTTGCAGCAGCTACCATTACATAAATAAAAAAATAAAGAGATTTTGTAAACATAAAATTGTATAAATTAAGTATGAAAATGACATGTCTTTCCACTCCTGATAAGACTCCCTGGTGTAGCCCCCGATTTAACATCCATCTATGGCTGTTGTTTATGTTTATGAAACGGTTGTTTCTGTTTATGTCACTTCTCTGCACAGTCCTAATGATCGTTCTTCAGAGTGATGCACCATGCTGACATGAGAGCAAGGTGCTTCTCTCACTAAGGTTAACCTTATGTTATTGGACTACAAATAAATTTGTGCTCCTAGTTTATCATAATATCGTTAGTCAAATGCTAGTTCGGTTGACCAACCCCTTCATTTAATTGGCCCTTTGAGGATAGCATTTCCCGAGGTATACATAAGAGTCCTTTTGCAGGGCCAGTGGGGCAGCACACTCAGTGTCATCCTCGGATATCTGCTGAGAACCAGCTGATGTTGCTGAACAGAGCTGAGGCATACTGCCTCTTCCTTTTGGGATAAGTTGCTTTTTCATTGAATGCACCCACTCTTAAGGTAAAGGAAAACTTTTGCTGCCCCTCTTTTTCTTTATAGTATAGTGACAGCTGTAGAGCCTATTTACAAAAATCGTTTCCTATGTCTCTTATTATATGGTTCTGTTAACATTTGTCCAGACTTGTATAACTTCTTTCAGTAACCATGCTCCTAAACAAACTCTGCAATGCTTTCTCCGAAAGGGAAGTCTATTGTACAATTTCCTATTTATTATCATAGTTCTAAATCTTTGTCTCATCACAGATTCTTTCATGTACTTTACCACTCTTTGTTTCAGGTCCTCCAAGACATATGACTTCACTGTGGTCCACAAGTCATTCTTTGAAACTGGCCCTCTTTTCTGTTCCTCTTGACGTGAACTTGGCCCCTTCGCAATGAACCTGAATAACCTCCCTGGCTGTGTAACCTCCACCTGCCTTGTGCAAATACTCATCTTGTTTTTGCAATTCTTAGGATAGCTTTCCCCAGCATTTCTATTGTGCGGCTTGATGTACCACTGGTTTCAAGAATGATATCTGGGCAGACCTCATAGGTATGTGGTTCACGTACTGTCCAGACAAAACAGCCCTTACCTCCCCTCCCTTCTGTCTAACCTCACATACAAACATGCATCACAGACCATGTGCTATTCATAAATATTCTTGGGATGTCCTGCATAAACCAGACATTACCATCTCTAGGCCATGTTCAACTGCTTGTTTTCTCAAGAGTGAAAGGGTTTGGCTTATCTGTCCATATGGTCACAACATCCTCCTGTGACTAGGGAGAGACAGACATTTATAAAACAGCTGCCCAGATTTAAGAGCTCCTGCTCTGAAATAAAACAAAATGTACAATCTGGAAACAAACCCCATGACTATGTTGTAGGTGAGTTCTCTAGTAAACAAAAAACATGCTGGAAGAAAATTTGCCTAAAGCTAGGCTGCTTTTTCTTTTCTTTTTTTCTTTTTTTTTCTTTACATATGCTGTCGAGTTTCATAAAAATGGCTTAGGTTGTATGATTTCCCTTGTAAACATTTTAAGTCTTCAGAGAAAAATAACGATTTCAGTGACACCCTCCATAGAACCAAAACAATGACATTTAGAAAAAACTAAACTTGACTGTGATTAATTCTTAGTGTATACATAATGTCAAAGAAAATTAACATTTTGTAGCATTCTTTGTCTGAAGAAAGATTTTTCTTTAAAGGATGCTATCAAAAAAGAAGAGTTTTTGTTTATGGGAGAAAATAGGCATAGGTAATACCAAACACCACAAAAATCATACTCTTTAAAAATCAAATCTCTTAAGCTTGGGCATAACTTGGGGATAAAATGTAGAGGCATGTCAATAAAAATTTAGAAATTCTAAGGCTAACATCAGATCAGCTAGAAATTGTTATTTATTTATTTTTAGCACAATGACTATCTCTCATGTTTCCTCTTGGTAGAAAACGAGTTTGATTAGGTCCTTCTTCAGTCTATTTCATACGTGTATGGTCAATAGCGAGCAGAGACTAGAGAAATTGCTCAATGCATTTTTATGGAATCAATAATAACTTTAAATCTTTAAGTATTTACTATACGCAAACTCTCTGCCTATAGGCTCAGTCCTTTTAAATAATCAACTTTAGACGTATAATTTAAATAGAACAAAATGCCACCATTTTGAATATATACTTTCATGAGTTTTGGCAAATATATAATGTACCCGAATCAAGGTATAGAATATTTCCATCTCCCCAAAATCTTTCCTTTTCCCTTTATGCAGCAAATCTCCACCTCTTCTCAATTAGTGGTTCAGGCAGCCACTCACCTGTATTCTATCACTATGTTTTTTTCTCTTCTAGAGTTTAATATACATAGAATTACTTAGCAGATTTTTTTTGTATGTCTGGATTCTTTTGTTCAGTATTGATTTAAAAAAAATCAATCCCTGCTGTTGTATCTATTAGTAGTTCATTCATTTTTGTAGCTGGGTACATTTTTTGAATATACCAACATTTGTTTTACTATTCCCGTTGTTGGGCATTTGGATGGTTTTCAGTTTGGAAATATGAAAACTGATCAAAATTCTTATACAAATTGTTATGTGGACACATGTTTTCACTTCCCTTGGATAAATATCTAGGAGTAGATTTGCTAGGCTGTGTGGCAAACCTATGATTAATTTGATCAGAGGTACTGATTTACAACCTTACCACAGTGTATGAGAGTTCTAGTTGCTCCAGACTCTAATCAACATCTGTCATCTTTTTAATTGTATCCTTAATGTTCATTGTGGTATCTGATTATAGTTTTAATTTGCGTTTCTTAATGACCAATGAGAGTAAATATATTTTAATGTGCTTATTGGCCATGTGTACATTTTGTTATGTTAAGTATCTGTACAGCTATTTTTATTTGATCATTTGTTTTCCTACTATTTGTATTACTGTATTATTATTAATCACTTGTTTCCTATTTCTTATTATTTGTAAGGATTCATTTAAGACTTTCTTTTAAAGATTTTATTTATTCATGAGAGACACAGAAAGAGAGAGGCAGAGACACAGGCAGAGGGAGAAGCAGGCTCCATGCAGGGAGCCCGATATGGGACTCGGTCTCGGTTCTCCAGGATCACGCAGCGCTTAACTGCTGAGCCATCCAGGCGTCCTTATTTGTAAGGATTCTTTAAATATTAGGATATAAGTCCTTTATCAGATACATGTACTGAAAATGTTATTTTCTAGTGTTTGTCTCCTTTATCTTACCTTCCCTTCCTCTTTCTCTTTCTCTTGCTTTCACAGTGATTTTAAAAAATAATGTTTTATAATACATTTTGAAACTTTGTATTCATAGGCATAAATCAAAAAACTCTTGGCTCTCCTAAGTACTTTGAGTTTTCATATAAACTTTAGAACATTGTGCCTTTTTCTACGAACAGCCTCTTTGGATTTTGATTTGGAGTACATATTCTTTTAACTCCTTAAAACATATTAATAATAGCTCTTACAAAGTTTTGTCTGCTAGTTTTATCATCTGTCATTTCTGGTTCTGTTTCTATTGTATTGATAAATTTCCTTGATTATCTGCATGTCAATTAAATTTTACTGTATGTTGTAGATTGTAGATGCTACGTTTTCGAGAGTCTAGTTTTTTTTTTTTAAGTCATTCTTTAAGGAATGTTGAGTTTTGTTCTGACAGGTAGTTAATTTAGTTATAGTTCAGCTTGTTCCTTTCAAAACTTGTTTCTAAGCTTTCTTATTGTGCATATAAACTTTATTCTGAGAGTAGTTAGCCTTGCTCTCAAAATGAGGCCTTTATGGAGTCTATTAACTCTCCTAGATGTTCCATGAGGTTACTTCACTATTGTTATATAGTTTTTGTAGGGTAGAAGAATATGTCACCCCAAAATATGTCTCTTGGGCCCAAGATTATTTTGAACTGATTATTTTGAGAAACTGCAGACATGGGGAAATTCTGAAAACAGAGTAGAAGTTAGCTTTTTGTAAGGGAAATTTTCATTAGAAAGGGGCCTAGGCTAGTAAGATAGCTATTACCAGGAATAGACTATTCTCCCGAGAGATCTATCTACAGAGCAAGACAGCATTTGTTTGCCAAACATTTCCTCTTCTTACCTTCTTGTGAATTGCCTTCCTGCTTTTGAAGGCTCCTATCTCTTTCCTTAGCTGAGGATGGTATATATAAGCCTCAATAGTCTGGCAGACTTTTGAGCCTCAGATCTTTGGGGGTTCTCTCTCTCTCTCTCTCTCTCTCTCTCTCTATATATATATATATATATATATATATAGTTTATATATATTTATATTTAATTTATATATAAAATATATATATATATATATATATTTAATATTGCTTTTCATTTTCTTCCATGTTTTGTAACACAGAGACCTCTGCCAAAACCTAGAAGGGTAGAAGAAAAGTCATTTTTCCTTCCCTATGTTTAATATGGGGTCAAAGACTTAAATGGACCGTATGCAGATTTCTGTGATTTTTCTCTAGTTCTCCTTTTCCATTCTGTCATGCAAATTTCATCTTTTTCTACATCTGTAAATTCTGATAGCTATCTCTTCTGCGGTCTGTTAGTGAGGCTCGGATGTTCTTTTACATTCTGTTCTGTCTCTAAGCTGGGTGAAGTTGGGTAGGGGTGGTGTACTTCCAGAAAAGCAAACAAGCAGCTCAGGCATGAGTGGCTTTAGAATGAAGCAGTAGGCTTCATGTAGTTTTTGTTTGTTTTTCACTGTGATCTCTCAGAGACCACCAACTCCCATTACACCCTAAGCTGTGCATTCACAGGTACAGACTTCATGAGTCCAAGCAAAGAACAAGCTTCTAAGTAAATAACAAAAACAAGGAAAGAACAACTACAAGGGAGCTCATAGGGGTTTGAGACATCTGAGCCAGTGACCTCATTGAACACTTATAGCATTTAACAGAGACTCCAGAGTGGTCCTACTTTACAAGCAGAGTTAATTACTCCCAAAATAAAGATGATCTATATTTACACTTAGGAAGCTTAGAAACAAGTTCTGTTAAATACAAAACAAAACAAACAAACAAAACAAACAAAAAAACCCCAAAAACTGGAAGCTGGAAGCAAAAGTATCTAGCTCTTAGGATAAATAGGAATAAATCCTTTATTTTTTATTTCTGGAGTCCACTATCTATGAAATAACTCAAACTATTTGAAATGTACTTCTAATGTAGAAAGTCCTTTCTAAAAAGGACTTTTTCTGCCAGCTTGTAGATGAAATATTTTTTTCTTTTCCTCCTCTATTTTGAGAATATATCTTCTTACTCTCTTCCCATTAAGGTTTCTTTTGATGAACTTAGCTTTCCTTTTAAACTCTTATCATGATCGTGTTCATATTAATTTTTATTTCTGAGTTGATTCTTTTCTTATTTTCTCAGTCTTTATATTCATTTAATTTTCATCTTAATTTCTTAGCTATAAAGTTTAATATATGTATGTTAATGTTTTAATCATTTTAAATAACATTTATTCTAGGTTTCTGAATTTTACATACCTATAGTTTATTTTAGCTCTATTTCCACTGAAATTTTTTGAACATTTTCTTTTTAGATAGTTGACTTAATTAATATTAACTACTTTAAAAGGCTTGAAATTATTTATCTATGTAAAATTCCTGTTCCCATTTAAATTTATCATTATATAATTATGATTATATTGCTATATTATTGTTTAACTTTATTTCTCCTTTGTAAGTTGACCTATAAAATAGTGATTCCTTACCCAGTCATTCAAAACATTACTGAGATTCAGAAAAGTGCCAGAATTAATCTTTCTCAAAACATTTACCCAGCTCTCCAAAAGTGAATAGGACACTATTATTAGATGATTTAGTTCCTTCAAGAGTAATCAGTCCTTCCAGAAAACATAGCATTTGCCAAATAACCCAATACTAGCAGAATATCATCCTGTCTGCAGGGCTCAGGTGACTTTTTTAAAAAGATTTTATTTATTTATTCATGAGAAACACAGAGAGAGGCAGAGACACAGGCAGAGGGAGAAGCAGGCTCCCTGTAGGGAGCCTGATATGGGTCTCCATCATGGATCCCAGGATTACGCCCTGAGCTGTAGGCAGGCGCTCAACCACTAAGCCACCCAGGCATCCCGGGCTCAGTTGCCTTTTGAATGCTAAAGAACAATGGCCCACTTGGAATGTGTTTTAGTTCAAAAGAACTTATTGATTAGAGAATATGACAAGACCTATACTTCTGCAAATCCAGCATTACAGTGGGACTTCAGCATCTCATGACCATCCTTGAGGAATTTAACTACTTTTTACAGGGAACATAAGTTATCATGATGGCATATTCATCTATCTTATGATGCTCACTGGTCTGTCTAGGGTCAAATTTCTGGAAAGAGTGGGAAGTGGAACAGCTCCTTCCTGTATACCGTGGAAAAGCCTCCAGATTTAAGAGGTACTTTCACCAATAACGTGATCATTAGTGCAAAGGTCCAGCCCCTTCTCTGGAGCCCAATAATGATTTGGAGGAAACTATAAGCCATATTTCTACTCAACTTCAATATCAAGGTAGAAGTCTGAAGAAAGAACAATCTGAATGAAACCCAAGTCTTGAAGGACATCAAAAAGGGAATTGTTAATTCTTGTACAAGTTAGGTTCAAATTAGCACATAACCATTTTTGCTTTTCTTTTTTTTAAAGTTTTTATTTGTATCCCAGTTAGCTAACATGCAGTGTTAGATTACTTTCAAGTGTACAATATAGTGATTTAACACTTCCATATAATAATCAGTGCTCATCACACCCAGTGCACTCCTTATTTCCATCACCTATTTAACCCATCCCCTACTCCTCTCCCCTCTGGTAATCATCAGTTTTGTTCTCCAGAGTTAAGGGTTTATTTCTTGGTTTATCTCTCTCCTCTCTCTCTCTCTCTCTTTCCCTTTGCACCTTTGAATTGTTTTTAAATTCCAAATAAAAGTGAAATCATATGGTATTTCTCTTTCTTTGACTATTTATTTAACTTATTTATTTATCTTTCTATATGGCTTATTATTATTATTAGCATAATACTCTCTATCCATGTCATTGCAAATGGCAAGATTTAATTTTTTATGGCTGAGTAATATTCCATTGTGTGTGTGTGTGTGTGTGTGTGTGTGTGTGTATGCTACTTCTTTATCCATTCATCAGTCAATAAACATTTGGGCTGTTTCCATATTTTGGATATTATAGATAATGCCATAAATATTGAGGTATGTGTGCCTCTTTAAATTAATGTTTTTGTGTTCTTTGGATAAATACTTAGTAGTGCAATTGCCGGATCATAGAGTAGTTATATTTTTAGCTTTTTGAGGAAGCTCCTTATTGTTTTCCAGAGAGGCTGCACCAGTTTGCATTCCCACCAATAGTGCAAGAGTCTCCACATCTTTGCCAATACATGTTGTTTCCTGTTGTTGATTTTAGCCATCTGGCAGATGTGAGGTGATATCTCATTATAGTTTTGACTTGTATTTCCCTGAGGCCTATTGATGTTTAGCATCTTTTCAAGTGTCTGTTGGCCATTTATATGTCTTCTTTGGAAAAATGTCTATTCATGTTATCTGCCCATTTTTTAATGGATTATTTGTTTTTTGGGTGTTGAGTTCGAGTTCTTTTTTTATAAGTTCTTTATTTATTTATTTTTTTAAAATTTTTTAAAATTTTTATTTTTTATGATAGTCACAGAGAGAGAGAGAGAGAGTAAGAGAGAGAGGCAGAGACACAGGCAGAGGGAGAAGCAGGCTCCATGCACCGGGAGCCCGATGTGGGATTCGATCCCGGGTCTCCAGGATGGTGCCCTGGGCCAAAGGCAGGCGCCAAACCGCTGCGTCACCCAGGGATCCCTTGATAAGTTCTTTATAGATTTTGGATACTAACCCTTTATCAGACATGTCATTTGCAAGTAATTTCTCCCATTCTGTAGGTCACCTTCAGTTTTATTACTTGTTTCCTACACTGTGTGAAGCTTTTCACTTTGATGAAGTCTCAATAGTTCATTTTTGCTTTTGTTTTCCTTGCCTCAGCATACATATCTTGTAAGAAGTTGCTATGGCCAATGTCAAAGAGGTTACTGCCTGTGTTCTCCTCTAGGATTTTGATGGTTTCCTACTTCACATTTAGATCTTTCATCCATTTTGAATTTATTTTTTGTACTAAGAAAGTGGCCTAGTTTCATTCGTTTGCATGTTGCTGTCCAGTTTTCCCAACACCATCATTGAAGAGACTTTTTCCCATTAGATGTTCTTTCCTGCTTTGTGAAGATTAATTGGCCATATAGCTGTGGGTTCATTTCTGGGTCTTCTGTTCTATACGTGTCCATTTTGGTGCCAGTTTCATATTGTCTTGATCACTACAGCTTGGTAGTGTAACTTGAAGTCTGGAATTGTGATGCCTCCAAATTTGCTTTCCCTTTTCAAGGTTGCTTTGGCTATTTGGGAGCTTGTGTGGTTCCATACAAATTTTAGGATTATTTGTTCTAGCATTGTGAAAAATTCTGGTGGTATTTTGTTTGGAATTGCATTAAATAACTAGGTTTCTTTGAGTAGTATAGATATTTTAACAATATTTGTTCTTCCAATTCATAGGCATGGGATATTTATCAATTTCTTTGTGTCATCTTCTATTTCTTTCATCAGTGTTTTATAGTTTCCAGAGTACAGATCTTTCATCTCTTTAGTTAAGTTTATTCTTAGGTATCTTATTGTTTTGGGTGCAATTATAAGTAGGATTGATCCCTTAATTTCCCATTCTGCTGCTTCATTTTTGGGGTATAGAAATGCAATAGATCTCTGTACCTTGATTCTGTATCCTGCGACTTTACTGAATAAGGCTGCTTAAAAATGTAATCGGGGGGGGGGGATCCCTGGGTGGTGCAGCGGTTTGGCGCCTGCCTTTGGCCCAGGGCGTGATCCTGGAGACCAGGGATTGAATCCCACGTCGGGCTCCCGGTGCATGGAGCCTGCTTCTCCCTCTGTCTGTCTCTGCCTCTCTCTCTCTCTCTCTCTCTCTCTCTCTCTCTGTGACTATCATAAATAAATTAAAAAAAATTTTAAAAAATGTAATCAGGGTTTAGAACTTACAGATTTTTGGAGTTCTCCAAAACTAGATGTTCTATTGATTTTTCCTATAGGATTTATTGGCAGAGTTCTCATGTCTTTTCCTCTTACAAGAATACCAGTCCTATTGGATTAGGACTCCATTCTTATGACCTCATTTAACCTTAATTATCCCCTAAAAGGCCTTATCTTCAAAATAGTCACCTTGGGGGTTCAGGCTTTACAAATGAGCTTTGTGGGACACAATTCAGATCATAGCAACTACAGGCATAGGCATATACATAGATGGAATTTAGAATCAGAATATGAAGTAAAAACAGTTGCAAAAATCCTGAAAAAATTTCATAAGCCAAAATACATGCAATGCAAACCACTATGTTTTTGAGATATTTACAGATATGTATATTAAAACTATAACAGAAGAAGGAGAATATGAAGTCCATGCTAAACTTCTTAGATAACTTTGGTCTAATGAGTGAGAGGGAAGTCACTGCCACTGAATGCACTAGGGGATCCACAGTATGGATAACGTTCTATTGCTTGACATGGGCAGTAGATACATGATCATTCACTTTATTATTCCTAGTAACTTACATTTCAAGTTCCATAGCTCTTATCCTAATATGTCATCTGTTGTAAGACATATCTTTAAAATATGTTAAAATTGAAAAAAAGTGCATCTTTTTATTTATGAGATATATATCCTTTTATACTAGTAACACATTCTACTATTGAAATTGTGAAACAATCTTTCTCTACAATTGATTTAGTATTATTAATATACATTTTCTACAAATTTATCCCACCAAAAAATAGGTGATATATCTTTCTATTGTCTGAAACAATAGAGTGTATTCTTCCTCAGAGCTTGATTTTGATTTTATATACATATTTCAACCCAACCCCAAGAAAAAACGTATCTTAGCATAATTTCATTTAATATTTACTATTCTATTGTTCTGTGTTCCCTATACTGTACTTTTCAACAAAAGAACATTTTAATATGCCTTAGCTATCCAAATTCGTATGTAAATTTTTCTGCTTTTCATTGATTTGATTGTTTCAATTTCTACTGGTCACCCCATCTCACTACTTCTACTTTCTAAATTCCTTGAGGAAATAGAATGGTGGCCTTTCGGTTTTCATAATTGGAAGTTGTATCATTATCTGTGTCAGGCTTTCTGATTGATTGCAAAAAGCATTATGCCTATTTTGTTAATTAACTTTAATCCCTATACATGCAGTTAAAAATATAACTCTTAGTAATCTACTGAAATGTAAGAAATTTAAATGTCTGTCTCTGTCCTAAACTGCTAAAATAATTTCAGCAGAAAAGGTTGTCAAATTTCCAAGTAAACATATCATTATCTAGCATTCATGCATTATGGATTTTTTTTCTTTTTAGTTTTACATCCCATGCATTTCATTATCCATTATCCAACTAGAGGTCTTGCCCCCTCTAAAAGTTCTACATAGTACTGTATGCCCATGGTGAGAGCGCAGAATTGAATTAAAAGTGCAGTATCAGAGCCAGGCATTTGTGGTTAGGTATTTTGCAATTAATTTAGTGTAACAATGCTAATTTAAGTCTGCATTAATATTCCTTTTCAAACATGCTGAAAATGTAATTGCAGTGTACACAAGACAAATAATAGGAATGGCTTGCCCAATTTATTACCCTACAAAATAATTAGTGTGATGGCCAATTAAAAGATGCTTTTAAATATAGTTATTATATTGTTTATCAAACAAATAACTCAAGGGAGGTTAAAGGTGTTATTAAAAACATTAATTTAATTTCTTCTATAAATGACATAAAAATATCATAAGGCAAAATATATGGTCATGGAAGAGTACTTTAATGAAGTCTTGGAATAATTATAGGGGTTATCATGATAATTTGCCACTAATAAAATGAAAAGTCTACTAGTGCATTTCCTTTCTCTTATTTTCAAAGCAATAAGAAACAAATTGATGAATTAGGCTCTTTGTATTATATTTTATATAATATGTATCCTATATACATATATATTCTATTGACAATATTAATATTTTTGTTTCTTTTGTTAAAGATAACTGCTTTTATTCCAAATGTCTAATATAAAAAAATTTGGTCAGCTCTAATGCTACCACATGCTTTGTTGTTCCATCAAGGTGGAGATAAAACCAACACAGGCAAGGGGAAGAGACTGAAAATCAGAATGAATGAAGGAAGAGAAAAACACAGTTTCTACTTTCCATAAGTTATGCTTCAACTCCATCTTTTGTTGGTGTCCCAAAGGGGGAAAAAATCTGTCTTGCATGCTTCCATCAGTGTTCCTCAGAACCTTTTTGTTTTTTGAGATATTAATTTTCATGCTATGGGGAAAAAAGTGAATTTTGCTGTTATTGTTAATTGTTTGCTGTACTGAACAGATTCAGTTCAACTTCTAGCAACATAATTCCTGAGGTTTTTAAAAATAAGTGCCAATAATCTATATGGATTTCTAAGAATGGAAAATTGATTCCATTATTCCTCCAAAACAATTCTTTAATAAAAGAATAAAGCACCCATTAACATTTATAAGAATACTGTACATCATAATAGACTTACACAATTTAGTTAATTTAAGTGGAGAAAAAAGTGTTGATCCTTAAATACCTAACAATTTCAACCCTCAGACAGAGTCTACCGTATTGTTTAAATATCTTAGAATGTCATTCTCGAAATCTCCAGTCACTAAACTAGTGACGGAAGCTTAAGGACTCCATGGATTTAGTTATAAAACCTGTGTTTGAGTTATATCCTTATCTCTTCACTCTTGAGAACCATCTTGCAAAGATGCATATAAACATTTCCAAGCACATCATCTTAATTTTTTAGATAATCCACAAATCTACTGACTCAGGAAAAATGATGAATACGGGCATGGCACTTATTTTGTATTTCAAAATTATGAGTCAAATGATACTGCAGGTTTTTTTTTTTTTTAAGATTTTATGTATTTATTCATGAGAGACAGAGAGAGAGAGAGAGAGAGAGAGAGAGAGAGAGAGCCAGAGACACAGGCAGAGGGAGAAGCAGGCTCCGTGCAGGGAGCCCAAAGTGGGACTCGATCCCGGGACTCCAGGATCACGCCCTGGGCTGAAGGCGGCACTAAACTGCTGAGCCACCCGGGCTACCCAATACTGCAGGTTTTATATTATTCATATTTATAACCAACCAACAAGCACTGAGCCATGGGTGATTATGATCAGCAACTGCTTAAACAAAATCAGAATTAGTAATTGGTAAGGGAGAGTTTCATCTGTCACGTATGGGTGAGAAATATTGTAAAAAATATATCTAAATGCCACCTTAAGAAATTTTGAATTCAGAAGGGGGCTGATGTGTATGGTAAGATACTACAAAGGAGAAGAAGAAATCATTTCCTGTTGAAACTCCAAAGGGATGTGTCAAAGCTGATTCTTTCCCCTTCCTTTATACTGACCTCTACTGTTATAATAAAATGTGGATTGTTTTAGCAGTCATGGACTTGAATGGTCTTATGATAGCTATTTTAACTTAAATATACACTGATACTACTCAAACTTTAAAGTCTTGCTTTAAAGGTTGCTGACTTATAGCATAAGATCAATAACACCTAATATTCTATAAATCAAAATGTTATAAGTCTTTACCACTTTAAATAATGACTCCAGGGAGACCAAAAGGAATGTGGTGAAGAAGAGTTCCCCATAACGAATGCCTTAAAATATCACACCATTATTGGTCATTGAGCTATGAATAATAATGATTAATAATATTTTTTGTTTTTATTTGCTATTAAAATAACTTTTCAATATTATCTTCTAAGTCTGTTTTGTAAACTTGAATAGTAATATACATACTCACTGGGATATTTTTTTCCACTGGAATATTTTATTTTACCCCTGGCAAAACTATAAAAAGTGATCTCATACCAAATTTACAGTCTATGTTTTCATCTCCTATAATCTTGGCCATCCTTAATTTATATTTCTTTACTGTTACCACTGTGGTGACATGAATGCATCTCTGACCTTTTGTATCACACTGTGACCTTTACCTACAATATTTTATTTTTATTCATTTACAATTCACTTCAAAACCTATGAATTAGTCTAAATGCTAAATAGTAAATCATACATAATGTTATTTGAAGAAAAATAATAGAGAAATTTAAGAAGTATTAAAAAATACGCCAGACATCTAGGTGGCTCAGCGGTTAAGCACCTGCCTTTAGCCCAGGGCATGTCCTGGAGTCCCAGGATGGAGTCCCAGGATGGAGTCCCACATCAGGCTCCCTGCATGGAGTCTGCCTCTCTCTCTGCCTATGTCTCTTCCTATGTCTCTGCCTCTCTCTGTCTCTGTCTCTCTGTTTCTCATGAATAAATAAATAAAAATCTTAAAAAAATGCCTATTTTCATTTAGTATACTGCCATTCTGGAATTAATTGTGGGATAAATTATTTTATATATATAACTTCCATTAATTTGAATGTGCTTTTATATGTGATTGATAGTATGAAACATGAGTGTCTATTAGCAGGATTTTAGAACTTGTTGAATCACTTATTAATCAATAATCAGTTGTAGAGCACTACCAATCAGGAAATTGTTCTAAATACTTTGTAAAATTTAGAACATATTCAACAGGCCCCTGCCCTGAAAGAGCTCATCATTTATTTAGAATTGTTTTGCAGGATAGTATTTGTTCCAATATACTTATTTTGCAACTAATTTATTCCTGAGTGGATTGTTCATATACATTTTTTTTCACTTCTAAAGACATCAACAAATCTTATTCAGATTTTGTCACTATTAAGAGTATTCAATTTTTCTATGAAGATTCCTACCCACTTCAAACATTCAGACCAGGTAGCTATTCTTTGCATACTTCCTTTTATCTTGAGAGGAAAATATATTCAAACCATGAATGTAAACTTGAAATTAAAGATGACATTAAATGCAAATCCTGTAATAAATGTCAGCCACCATTCTAAAAGATATACTGTGCTTATCTTCATGATGATGATGACAAATAAAAAATAATAACTCTACTTAACAGAAGATAGGAGTATGCTTTTTAGAAAATAAAATATATTTTTAGTCAAGACAGTAGCACTCTTTTGTGTATGTTTTTAAACTCAGTTACATCGTCTCTGCCCATGGTAGGGAACATAAGGGTTGGAAGACAAAATTAAAAAAATAAAAATAAAAATAAAAAACAATGTAATATGTGTATGCATTTTGGTTTATGTTTAGATACACAAGATTGACAAAAATGGTGAGATTTACACTTTGATCCAGCGTACTCCTATCACGTCTCTCAAGAATTTCATAATATCGTATAGCCATAAGATGTATGCTAATTATATTTCTAATAAAAGGAACATATTTTTTTTAGGAACATATTTTAACACCAAAAAGAACCACATTCAAGATAATTTAATGTTAAGATAGTTTAAAGTTTTCCTAGAGTGCAATATATTACAGATCAGAAAGACTAGACAGTTTTTAAAATGGCTAGATGGATGGCATTTAGGAGAGGCTGGCCAGTAAGAAATAGAGTGTAATTGAGCATATGTGCTAGTTTTAGTGCACATAGTGTGCCTCCTACCATTCTCACCCTTCCTCATCATCCCAAGAAAATTGTGAAGTTAAGTTGCTATATTTTCTTTACCTTACATTTCTCTAGAACTAAGGCCAAGCCCAGAAAGTTTCTTCACTGTCTTTCTCTATTGGGTGACTTGTTTTTCCCCCTGATTCATACTTAATATGTCTTATTTTAAGGGTTCTGTCTTTCTTTAGATTCTCAAATCCTATTTCTCACCCTTCAAGGGCATCAGGAATTGCCTCCTGTTCCTGACATGTGGCCCATTAAAATCCAGGCTATGAGCCAGCAAGACTGGCAGTTAACCCAGGGCAAATTCCATCATTAGCTTTCCCTTAATTCTGTAGATTCACACTCTGATGTTATTTTTTTTAATTCTTTATTGAATTTTTATACTTTTTCGTCAGTTAGGCTATGATCTTTAGTATGATTTAAAACATATTTTCAATAACATTTTTGATGCGCTATACATAGTTTTGACAGAACATTAAGAAACAGTTTCAAGCCTTTCCAACTTGCCTTAGTTGAATACAGCTCTATTTGAATAGTAATATGTAAATTATTCTTAAGCATTTAATTAAATGAACTTTCTTTAGCAGAGTGTAAGAGTTTTGAAAGAAAGGTATTACACAAATCCAAGATATTATCATAGCCTACTTTACATAGAAATAGAATCAAAATAACTTTCAAGAAAAGGGCCTACAAATTATATTTATAGCTTCGTTTATTTAATTCTAAAACAAAAATATGGAAAATCAACTGCAAATAAAATAATGTAAAGAAACATTTATTATTACAGTATAATTATCATAAGCAGTATAGTATTTCAGAGAGTCAACACTGTTACTTATTTTAGCAATTAGGATACTTAAATTGAGTTTCTAAATGGAAGAATAGGTTAGATGCTGATTTTACAGGTCTTTCCTGTAGACTCAAATAGGTCAGATGCCCTGAATCTTGTTTGACTCTTTCTTGCAACATTAACTCAAGCCATTGTTACGAAGATGCAAGAGCCAATAGTTTCCCTGAATCATAATGGCATGTGTCAAATTAGCATCATATTTTTTGACTGTACATGACCCAATAGTGGAGGGACTTGGACATCAGAATTTGTGCCTGCTAGCCATGAGATCACTGCTATGCTGTAGCTCTATATGCTGTGTTGGTTCTTGCCCTGTGGTATTCCTTAGAGTTAATAAATGTGGTACTGAGAACAAGAGTATTCACAGATATGGCATCCAACTTGAATGCAAGACCATTGCTCCCATAAAAACAAAATGGACAATTAATTATCTATCAGAGAAACAGAGTTGCATTAGAAAATGGGAAATTTTATAAATTGAAGATTTTCCCTGGAAACTTACTGAAACAGTCTACAGATGAAAGGTATATGTGATATAGTACCATTTTTTAAAGGTGTGTGATTAAAATGTTCCCATTAGTATTTCAGGTTTATATGAAATATACCAGATAAAAATACTTTTTTTCAGGACATAAATGGAATTGAGAACACATTTATTAAACTCTACGGCTTAAATATTTATATGCTCTGAACAAGTAAAATATATTTGATAGCCCTTTCTTCTACTGAGATTTTAATTGTCTAATATTATTTTATAGATAATTTTATTAAAAGGTTTACATGTAATTTATATAAAACAGGACAATTATTGTTTGTTATTTGCAGGATTGAAAATAGTACATACAAATCCTTGGCTGTCTGTAATCCTTATGTTATCTGTGTGTATTTGTGTGTGTGTTCTCTCTGTGTGTATATTTTATATACATCATATTCAATATAATTGATTCCTTAGAAATGCAGATCTCACTATAATGGATTCTCCCCTATTCATTAACTGTGTGTAACCTTTAGAATAAAATATTAATCTAGTGGTATCTTGGCCATAGCTGAGAAAATTCAAGGCAATTTACTGAAAAAAGTTTGAGGGGAAAAACACATATTGATCAGTACTAAGTAGTAAAAATTTATTGCAATGTTGTCAGTTGCTTTATTCCAGATCAATACAAATCTCACCAAAAGCTTCTTAAATGCAATAAGAGTCTGACAAGACCTTTTTGTCACAGATTAGTGTTAAAGCAATGAAAGAGCCCCCAAGGAAAATTGTCTTTCTGGCTGAAATGCCAGCTGTATTATGTATCTGAGGTGTTCCATGCATGTATGACATCTTTATCGATATTGTGGATGTCTAAATTTTTTTTAGAGAGCTTAAACATTTTGTGTGCAGACTAATGCAAATAAGGATAACCTGAGAACTTAAATTTAGATTTATTAGTTCTCTCAAAAATCCTCTATTTGATGCATATTATATTGCTGAGCAGAATTAGATTATAGAAGCCCAAGCCCAATTAACTTCTGCAATATTTTTAGTCTCTTCCATCACATTGATTTTAAATTAATAAAAAAGGTAATGTAATATTTTCAATAAGATGTAAGAATAGGTTAGCAATACATTTTTTTAAGAAGAAAACTGTTATAAATTGAATAAAATTTAAATTTAGATTTCACCCAATAAAGCAACTACATAAAATAGTAGAATCTAATTTGGGACTGCAGAAGGAGTTCTCTGGAGCTTGAGACAAGCTGCATTTCATGAATTCTGATAACACTAGAATTTAGTCATCTTGGCAGTACTGTAATGTCAGTTTGTATATGTAAACCTATTGAGACTTGCTTATTTTGGTATATATTTCTTTTGGCACTTTCAATTATTTGGACAGAGAGAGCACATGCATCTTCCATGATAGTTATGTGAATTTAATTTTATGAAAGGTATCAGTTTAACTGTGTAGGGATTTATCTTTTTCAAATAAAAGAGAAAAATCTGATTTTGAAACTGCAACTTTTGCTTAAATTTGTTGTTTTAGAATCCTTTTCTCCAGGCACATAAACTCATGCATGTTTTGCATACAAGTCTTACTTTTTATTCTGTCCCTTCTCTAGATTTTTGCCTTTGTAATCTCAAATATTTCTTTTTAGTGAACCTGTGTAGCTCTATATACTACAATTTCTATTAGCTGCCAGAATTAGTCTGATTTTAAGTATTGTATAAATACATAAAAACATCATGCCAATATAGAATATTGTTTTACAAGTACAATATACAAATTTATGACATAAATCCAGAATATTTATAATCATTAAAAATACATATATAAATAAGTGATATTATATATGTGCACACAAGTAAATTATTCTATTCTCTTCTTTCTCTTCTCTTCTTTCTCTTCTCTTCTTTCTCTTCTCTCCTCTTCTCTCCTCTTCTCTTCTCTTCTCTCTCTTCTTTCTTTCTTTCTTTCTTTCTTTCTTTCTTTCTTTCTTTCTTTCTTTCTCTTCTCTTCTCTTCTCTTCTCTTCTCTTCTCTTCTCTTCTCTTCTCTTCTTTCTCTTCTCTTCTCCTCTCCTCTCCTCTCCTCTCCTCTCCTCTCCTCTCCTCTCCTCTCCTCTCCTCTCCTCTCCTCTTCTCTCTCTTCTCTCTCTTCTCTTCTCTTCTCTTCTCTTCTCTTCTCTTCTTTCTCTTCTCTCTCTTCTCTTCTTCTTTCTCTTCTCTTCTCTCTCTTCTGTCTCCTCTCTCTTCCCCTCTGCTCTACTCTATCCTATCTTATTATACCAGTGCCACTCTAAGCACTGTGATATTCTTCTGATAACTACTGCCATGATTTCAATTTTTCCAAGTTGACTTATAATGGATGCTGCTACCTCACAAGAAATTCCTGAGTTAAAACTGACAAGGTAGAACATGGAAATATATTTTGCAAGGAAATTAGAATGGGCATTTATTTAGCCTACTCACAAGTCTGAGCCTCAAGGAAAATTGCCCCAAGGGATACCCTGAGTGATACTTATGTATGTTGGAAAACACTGTGAGGAACAGTGTGGAGGGGGGTAGATTATTAGCAATATCACACTGGACATACTTATATGACGTGATGGTATTTAAAAGCCATCATTAGGGTCTCATTCTGCATTAGTGGGCTTTAAGGTAAATGTACATGAGCATATGGTTAATTACCCTGTCCCTACCTGAGGCTGTCATCTATATATCACAGCTTTGGAACCCACTTTTACTGAAAGATTTGAGAAATGCTAAAGGACAACTAGTTATATAAAAGGAGGATAGCTTTGAGCGAAAAGTGTATCTGGCTGTAACCACAGGCTCCGTGTCTAACTAGCCCTGTGACCTTATGAAATTTACTTCAGCAATTTGGCCTCAGGTGCCTGGTTTTTTGAAACAGGGTAGTCATGATATACCTTTCTGAGGAGTGTTTCTACCTTAAAGCTTTCATATATTCTGTTTGTATCTAGAATGATAGTGTCTCCATGTGAGTTCTCCTTCATCCACTAGCCTAATAGGCATGCTGTCCTCCATCATATATTAATTTCTTGTTCCTCCCCTGGGGCTTTATTTTTTTCTTGTCTTTCCTAGGTACTAATTTCTAATCATTAGACTTTGCAACTGGATCTTCTCGAATTGGTATCTTGGATATGGGATGCCTTCCCCAGTAAAATCGGATATAGCTTCCAGAAACCTCCAGAGTGAAGATGAAATTGCAGCCTGTGTTGGAACATAGCCATGTCTGTGAGTTTACATCTTGTCTGTGCTGCTCTCACTACAAAGGCAGAAAGTTTCAATTTATGACCCTCCAAAGCCTAAAATGATTGCTATCTGACTCTTCATAGAAAAGGTTTGTAGATCTCTGATCTAGACAGTGGAGTGATAGTCTGGTTTTATGATGAGTTATTTCAAGTGAAACATATCTTTATGGTATGAAGAGGAAGGATCTAAACACCTCATTATGTCCTGCAACTACGGTGCCTCTGCTTTCATAACAGTCATTAAAAATCATTAGACATAAGTCAGAAGACCATATGTTGAAAGAAAGAAGGAAAGAAAGAAGAAAGAAAGAAAGAAGAAAGAAAGAAAGAAAGAAAGAAAGAAAGAAAGAAAGAGCTTTCAACTGATCAAATCAAGCACACCTGAGTCTCCTGACATCAAACTCCTGTGTCCCTTCCTTCCTCCAAAATAGTCTTTTAAGTGGTGACTATTACAACTAGAGCATATAGAGCAAAGATTGAACCACATTTTAATTCCCATAGAGAATTTCATCTGCTTCTAAAATCATTCACAGATGGTCTCTACCCTCCATCCAAATTCCCAAAGACCTGATTTCCCACGTGAGTGGAGGAGGCTTTAGCTAATAGCCCTAGTTGTTACAATTTTTATGTTTCTTGCACTTAACATGTACTTAATTCTGCAAAGGGGGAAAAAGAACTATAGTTGCTATTCCTGTAAATATAGCACCTTTTGTGCCTACTAAACCAGCGTAAGAATCATTAAATAGATGCATTTATTCATTGAGATATTATGCTCCTGTGGCTACGCATATGGAATAAATCAGGCTGAGCAGTCGTGTTCCTCTCCCTAAGGGCCTCCAATTGGGTTGAAATATCTTTCTGCCTGAAGTCATATGGTTTAGAACCTAATCAAAATGTGTGGATTAGAATTCCTGAACATTTTTGACAGTCTGGGGAACAAATAAAAATGAAAAAAAAAAGGAGTCTCTAGGAGTCAATGCTTTCTTTAGATACAGACAATAGTGAAAGGAGGTATTGCTCATTTTAATTTCTACTAAATCACGTATGGTTTCTATATATCATGTGCATGTCTCAGTATGTATGTTTTGGAAGTGCTTTTCAAGAGATAACCTGAGAGATGAAAATGACAAAAGAGCAAATTGAATTTTATTAAAAAATATTTTAAAAATCATTTCCTTGGAGGTGAGTACTGTGACTTCTACCCTTACAATAGTTTTTAAAATTTTACATCCTTCCTACCTTCAGATACATGCTGTTTCTTTATTCCTTCTTACTGAGCTTATAAGAGCATGTTTTTCAAAAATAAACTTTTTTTCAGTTTTATTGAGAAATAATGAACATACATTAATGTAAAAGTTTAAGGCATACAACATGATAGTTTGATTTACAGTTTTGTAAAGTTGATATTAGATTTGAGAAAGGTTTAGCTGAGGTGGTTCATATGGTTACAGATAGCTCAGATGCCTTGGCTGTGTCCCTAAAATCTAGGGCTTCAGTTTGTGAAAATAAATTAAGGAAACTTTATTTAAAGCAGAGGCCCTGGGATCCCTGGGTGGCGCAGCGGTTTGGCGCCTGCCTTTGGCCCAGGGCGCGATCCTGGAGACCCGGGATCGAATCCCACATCGGGCTCCCGGTGCATGGAGCCTGCTTCTCCCTCTGCCTGTGTCTCTGCCTCTCTCTCTCTCTCTCTCTGTGACTATCATAAAATAAAAATAAAAATAAAAAAAAAAAAAAGCAGAAGCCCTGAAGGGGGAGCTCTCATGCACGTACCAGCCTGCAGCACGCACAACCAGCAGGAAGAAGGAAGATAAGAATTATCTTGACAAGGGAGGACACTTTTTCTTCATAGGAATTTTATTTCCTGCTTTTAAGAAAAAGAGGGATGATTCCTCCTTGCCCCTGCAACTATGCACTAACCACTGCTTGCAGCCCAGAAACTGCCACAATCACACAACCTTCTTCTCCAAAGAACTTTTGTTCAAAACGGCCCTCTCCAATTTCCTCCTAAAACCTAATAAAAGTTGACTTTCCCTTTGTCTGTTTGGACTTGCCTATGGTTTGCTATAATTTGTTTGTCCTGAACTACAATTCCTTTGCTATTTCCCAATAAATTCATTTTGCTGGTGAAGTAACTGGCCATTTTATTTCAAAGTTAAAAGTTATACTTGTTATCAGAGGCCTTTGTTTTTTTTCTCTATATGCTGTCTGCTGATGCAAGAATGTTCAAGATTGTTTCTTCATTCATATTATGGTGCCTGGGCTGGACTATGTGGAACAGCCTGGTTGGGCATCTCTCTTACTATTCAGGCCTTCTCACACAGCTAACTTGGGCTTTCTCACCACATAGTATTGTCAAGATGGTCAAATTTTCCCCACAACAGCTGTCTCTTTCGTGAGTCTTCTAAGACACATCGAGAGACAATACAAGGCTTTTTTCATTCAGTTTCTGAAGTCATTTTCACCACACTCTCTGATCAAACAATGTGCCAGGACCAGTTGGAATTCAAGGGGTTGGGGGAATATACTGGCTTGAACATAAATAATATTCATACACAGTGGAGAAGAATTGATGATATTTGATATTGTCCATCCTTTGTTCTTTTCTCATATTTGTCACTTCTCTAAATGACAATAATATAAATCCAATGACATGAAGGAGGGGAAGAATATGAGTTTATCAAAGGGAACGGTAGACTGCATTTACTAAATGAGTGATTTGACATACCTTGCCTCATTTCTTTGATCTTTGCTTCCTTCCTTAGATATGCAAAGCAATATGGCACCTGGCTGATACTAAAAAAAAACCCTGATTTTGCACTCTTTTCACAATAACAAAATTACGATGAACCATGTTGTTATTGCCTTCCTCATGCAATATTGTCTTCCTGTTCTTCAAGCCCAAATAGTAATACATTGAAAAACTGGTTAGAAGCATGGGTTCTTTATTGTAAAAACAAGTGTTGTAAATATGCTCTTCCTTATGTGCCTGCAACACAAAGTCTTTCTGTGTATGGCTTAGAGGTGTTAAAACTAGATTATTGAAGAATCCTTATGTTACTTTGTGAATTAAAGGAAGATTTGCAGCCTGGGTCAACGAAAAGGCATGTAGATCAAGGGTAAGGAACATCTGCTATGTATTGTTATGCCACTTGTACATCATAAAACACATAGTGGGGATCAGTCACACTAAAAAGGAAGCTTTCAGAATCCAGAACAAAACAGGTAACAGATGTTCCAGTCAGATGGTAAAACTAAAATATGTATTATAACTGGCATCTAAAGCAGAAAATAAACAGGATTTATGCCTTACATAGGGTTTTAATTACTCTGCATTCAGAAAAGTTTTATTGTTAAATTTAGTACTCTTATCCAAAGGAAATGACATAATTTTTAAGGGTATTGGTGTTACATGGTGAATTGTGACAATGTATTTTTAAAATATTTTATTTATTTATTTGAGAGGGAGAGAGAAAGAGAGAGAGGCAATGATAGCAAGTGAGAGCACTAGTGAGGAGGAGAGGGAGAAGCAGCCTCCCCACTGAGCAGGCAGCCTGATGTGGGGCTCCATCCCAGGGCCATGGGATCATGACCTGAACCCAAGGCAGACACTTAGCCAACTGAGCCACCCACATGCCCCTGAATTTTGAAAATATTGTTTATCATTAGTGATTTTACTATATTTGGCACAGAAAAAGTGTTGGTAAAATTAACACAGAATTTTGTATTTTTATGCCTACTCTATAGATTATTTAATAGAGTTATGATTTTAAAATTTAATACATTTTTAAAGATTTTATTTATTTATTCATGATAGACACAGAAAGAGAGAGGCAGAGACATAGACAGAGGGAGAAGCAGGCTCCATGCAGGGAACCCGACATGGGACTCGATCTCGGAACTCCAGTATCACAGCCTGAGCCTAAGACAGATGTTCAACCACTGAGCCACCCAGGCATCCCTAAAAATTAATATTTTAAAATTTTTTATCATTTAATTTTTATACATTTTTATTGAGATATAACTGACATATAACATATTTGTTTCAGTTGTACAGCATAATGATTTGATATGTATATATTGTGAAATGATCATCACAGTAAAGCTATGTAATATCTATCACCTCCCATAGTTATATTTTTTCTTGTGATGAGAGATTTTTAAGATCTTTTCTTAGACTTAAATGTGAAACTTGAACCATAAAACTCCCAGAAGAAAACAGAGGCAGTAATCTCTTTGACATCAACCATAGCAACATTTTTCATGTCTCTTCAGGCAAGAAAAACAAATGAAAAATAAACTGTTGGGACTAAACCAAAATAAAAAGTTTTCACACAGTGAAGGAAACCATCAATAAAATGAAAAGGCAACCTAGTGAAACGGGGAATATATTTGCAAATGATTTCCCCCATAAGTGTTTAATATACAAAATATATAAAGAACTTACATAACACAACATTTAAAAAACCCAAATGATCCAATTAGAAAATGGACAGAGGACCTGAGTAGACATTTTCCCAAAGAAGATACATAGATGGCCAACAAGTACATGAAAAGATGTTGAACATCACTAATCATTAGATAAATGCAAAGCAAAACCATCATGAGATGTCACCTTCTACCTGCCAGATTGGCTAGTATCAAAAAGATAAGAAATAAGGTTTAGAGAGGATGTGGAGAAAAAGGAGCCCTTGTGCACTATTGGTGGGAAGGTAAGTTTGTGCAGACACTACGGAAAATAGTATAGAGTTTCCTTAAAAAAATTATAAAATAAAAATAGCATAGGACTCAGTAATTTCACTACCGAGTATTTACCTAAGGAAAACAAAAATGTTAGTTTGAAAAGGTGTATGCACCCCTTTTTTATTGTTGCATTATTCACAATGGTCAAGATATTGAAGCAATCTAAATGTCCATTGATAGATAAAGAAGAGGATATATGTGTGTGTGTGTGTATAGTTTTAGTTATTTATATATTTAGTTTATTTAGTTATATATATTTATTTAATTTAATTATAATTTATATAGTTATATAATATATATATTTACCATGAACTATTACTCAACTATAAAAAAGAATAAGACTTGGCCATTTGTGACATGGATGGAATTGAAGCATATTATGTTGAGTGAAGTAAGTCAGACAGAAGAATAAAAATAACATATAACTTCACTTATATATGGAATCTGAAAAACAAGACAAATGAATAAATAAGTGAAAAAGCAGTAACAGACCCATAAATACAGACAACAACTAGTAATTTCCAGAGGGGACGTAAGTGGGGATGGGCAAAAAGGAGCATGGGTTGAGGGAGATATAGGCTTCCAATTATGCAATAAATGTCATGAGGATTAAAGGTCCAGCATAGGGAATATACTCAGTATTGTAATAGCGCTGTATGGTGACAGATGGTATCTACCCTTGTGGGGAGGGTAGCTTAACCTATAAAGTTGTGAAATCACTATTCTGTATACCTGAAACTGATGTAACATTATGAGTCAAATATTCTTAAAATATTATTTTTAAGTAGGCTCTATGCCCAGTGTGGACTCCAGTTTGGAGCTTGAACTCATAATCCTGAGATCAAAACTTGAGCTGAGATCGAGTTGGACACTTAACCAACTAAGCCACCCACGGGCCCCTACTTTAATTTTTTTTTTTTAAAAAGATCTACTATTATAGCAACTTTCAAATACACAATATAGTACTAATAACTCCAGTACTCATGCTGTACATTTCATTCCTAGGACTAACTTATTTTATAGCTGGAAGTTCGTACATTTTGGTTTTAGTGATTTTGTCTACCCTCCCACCCACCACCTTTGTCAACACCAACCTGTTTTATGTATGACTTTTGTTAGTTTTTTTTTATTTTAGATTCCACCTATTAAATGTTGCAAATTTATATATAATACATTGGTACCTAATCAGATACAATGATTTCACTTATTAGTGGATCACAAGCTTAGCTCTCTATTTGTATATAAGCATGCACATATAAACCTCATACAGGACCACATAAAATTTAGAAAATAAATAATAATTAAAAATAGTGAGTATTACTAGGAGTGAATATTACTCCTTGTTGTACTATACTGTACCATAAAATACAAGATATCCAGGATATTCCAAGACTTAATAGTACAAAAAAAGCACTATTTTTCAAAAGCATAAGAAAAGGACAATGAAAACTGGTTAATACACAGCCATGAGAGAGTCCAGAAGTTCTATTTATTTCACTGGCCTGAAGAACTAAAAAAAAAAAAAAAGAAAAAGGAAAAAAAAAAAAAGAAGAAGAAGAAAGAAAATTAAGAAGCTTATTTAAGCTCCAAGGCAAAAGTGTCATATCCAAGCTGCCCCTCATTAGGTAACCTAGTGGCATCCTTTGTAAATCTGGTTAACTCTCAGGATTACTTTTATTCATTCTTACTTGGGAGCTTATTTTGAATGCTACTGCTGTGGCTGTAGCTGTCTTCTCCCATCTAAAAACTAGCATTGATGATAATTGCCCGGTTTTTAGACCACTTAGTTTTTCAAGGAGTCTTTGACATGTCGCCTCTGTAATATTTCCACTAGTCGTCATTTACAGAGACGACCTCACAATTCACAAATAATTGGACTTAATTGCAGGTGCACTCGGACCTTTATGATAACAAAACAAGAGGCCAGAAACCAATTGTGGCTCAATTATTACAGAATGTCATAGCCACATTATCATACCAAGAAAAAGAAATGAACTGACAAAAAAGGAATGTGCCTTTAAAACATATTTGTCTCACTGAGCTCCTTGTAATAAGTTTCTCTCCTTTTTTTTCTAGTAATGAAACCTTATCTTCTCAGACTAGCTGCTTACTAACTGCTACTCTCTGTGTCCTTTATTATAAAAACATTGCATCGGATCCCTCACAATTGGGTAAAGTATTTCATCCTTTATTAGCTTTTTTCCTCTATAGACAAAGTACAGCGGGTAAAGATGTCATTCTTGTTCTTTGAAACAAGTAGATTAGTCCATTTTCTCACGGGGTTTGGCAAAGTCCTTCACAGACGTGACTGGCAGAGGAAGAGGCTGAAGATGCTGGCCCCAGGGAATAGATTGCTGACTTGATAAATCTTTGGGTCGTAAAGGTCACCCCTTGATGTCTGGAAGAAAGATTGACTTACTAACAAAGACCAGCAAGAGATCATTCTGTAGCGTAAAATGTAAAGAAAACAAACAAATATTGAAGGAGCATTTGCATGCTGGCAACACCAATGCCAGAAAAAATGCAGATGAAATTTGTTCAGTTTTAAATTTATGGCGAGTGATTTTTAAAATTTCAAAGTCATTGCTGCAGGAAAGCAAATCTTTTCTTCTTTGTTTCGATTTCCAGTGGCCTGTGTAGAAAATACATAGTGAACCCCTTAAACAGGCAATTTTGAGCAGAAGTCCTGATGGCCACATCCTGGAAATGATACTTTGAAATCTAGGAGTAATAAAAAAAAATGGCTTGAAATTATAAGGTGCTCATAAAAGCTGCTCAAAATTAAAAGTCACATGGGCAGTTGAGGTTGAACTACTTATTATTAATGAATTCATAAACCTCACTGTAATATCTGGCTGCAGTATTTTCAGCTTGAAAGAGAACAGTAATAACTGAGTTGGAAAATCAGAAACAAAACAAAACAGGTTTCCAATCAGTTAGTCCCGTAAGATCACTCCCCCCACATCAACTTCCTAAATTTAGGAAGCAAATCCAATTTCTTTCTTTAATTAACTTTTTTTTTAAAGAATCAAAACATTGAAATATTCTGAGTTTATGCTTACAAAGCTTTGACCTGCCATTACAAAAAATGGCACCAATATTGCCAGGAAGCCCTTTGTTTGTTTGTTTACATTCCTACCTGTTTTTTTGACCACCTTGACTCCCCTTAACACGGCAAATCTGTGCTTTACACCTAGCGAAGTGATCTGGCATGCTAAGTCTCCAAAATGTAGGAACTGTGCACTAGGAAATTTCTCCAGTACTCCACATCGGTGTAATTCTTTTCTTGAAAGAATATAAGAGGAGCATGAGTTGATACCCTGAAAGAGGAGTTCCCTTGCTAAAAGGAAGCAAATTCAGGCTGCTGATCATAGTGAGCTTCTACCACAGTGGCCCAAAAGCTATTTCACCTTTTGCAAAGTTTGACATCTAATTTTAATGTTATATATCTACACACATATGTGTGTGTGTGTGTGTGTGCTTGCACACACACACACACACACACAGATTGCTAGATTGTGGTGCCTGGCAAGAAATTCAAAATTAGACTTTGTTTCTGGCATTTTATAAATTCAATATTTGGAGGTATCCCCGGGATCCAACTGGAATTAAATACATATGCATTATATATATACACACACACATTACATGCATGTATATACACATTATAGGTGCATGTATATATAATATTTCATGTATATATAAACTGTCCTGCGGTAATTCATACAAGGCAAATATTTTAACCATATACATTTTGAGGGCTGTAAAGTATTCTAAAACTTTGGCAACACAAGATTTGTATAGAAATCCACATGCAGGGCTAGAATTTCATGAAGGATTTCTGAAATTATGTATTAACTGTAGAAGGGCTAGCTATAGTTTTTGTAAGGCCCTTTGTATGCATCATGCCCAATCCTTACACAGCTCTGCACACATATTACTACTTCTGTTTCATGGATGACATTCAGAACTGCTCCATTACTTGATCTAGTCACAAATATTTTCAATGAAGTAATTGGGCTATCATCTGCCTGACTTCAATACCAAATATTTGACCAATTCAAGGAAAACACAGTCACATATTTTTGAAATAACAGAGGAAGTACTAATAAGAGAATATGATTGTGAAGAAAGAGACTGAAAGTTTCTTGGCCTAGAGATTTGTGTGGGTCAGAGTCTTTGACGGTGTAGGGACTGAGGGATATGGGAGGAATGTAGTTCTTTGGCAAAACTCTTATTTATAAATTGCTGCTGGTGGGGTTAGGGGCCGTCTTAGAGGATGAGTGCTCTTGTTAGACTGAGTCCTTGAAGATTACCTGAAAACAGCTCATGATGTTCTTTTCTGTTTGAGATGATGATAAGCTGGATCTGAACAGTTGAAAGAGGCCTCCACTCAATGATGACTTGAAATGATTGAAGGAATCTCAATTAGAGAATGAGTCTCAGAAAACAACTTGTCCACGCAACTCATTTTACATAAAGATAATGAAGAGTCCCAGAGAATTAAAACTATCTTTGCTGATCATTCCATATAGGCTCTCCCTAGGAAATCTCATACCCTCCCTGTCACTGCACATCACTCATGTCTGAGCCATGCAGAACTTTTCAGCCTCCCTCCAAAAGGCACACATGCTGTCCCATCTGGTCATAATTCCCTTTCCTCATTTTGCTGCCTAGGAAATGTCACTCTTTCAGGAATAGGACCAAAGGCACAATGTATCTTCTCAGTAAAATCAAGGAAAATGTAAATAAATAAATAATTTTAAAATGAGCTATTTCTCCATATCATTAGTAATTCCTAGATGGTGGAAGGAAATAGGTGTCTATAGTCTGGAAAAATGCTTGGAACCAGAGGATATAATTCAAGGGTACTTGTGTGCGTGTGTGTGTGTGTGTGTGTGTGTGTGTGTGTGTGAGAGAGAGAGAGAGAGAGAGAGAGAGAGAGCCAGCAAGCGCACCAGAGCTTGCCTAACATGAACTGGGGAGGGTCAGAGGAGATTGCACAACAGAGAATCTTAAGCAGGCTCCATGCCCACCACAGAGCTCAATGTGGGGCTTGATCTCATGACCCTGAGATCATGATCTGAGCTGAAATCAACAGTTGGGCACTTAACCGACCAAGCCACCTAAGCACCCTGATTCAATGGTACTTTAAAGAAGAATCCTTGAGCATTCAGTGAACCTTTTGCCCACAGCCTCTTTCCCAGCAAAGTTATTCAGGGACAACTCAAGAGTAGATCACTGTGTGTTGTGCACAATGTCTTCACCAAGCTTCTCACAGTGGAAGGAAGCAGGTGTCAGTGTATAGGCACCAGACTGTGAGGCTGTTTTCAAGAACAGGACTAACAGAGAAGGTGTGTTTTGGATCATGTTTTGCTGGCTCACTTAGTGCCTCCTCTGGGAGTTTGAACATGGGATATGAAGGGAATGAAAGCCATCTTTAAGTGGTGCTGTGAAAATAAAAAAAGCAGGGCAGCCCCGGTGGCGCAGCGGTTTAGCGCCGCCTGCAGCTCAGGGCGTGATCCTGGAGACCCGAGGTCGAGTCCCACGTCTGGCTCCCTGCATGGAGCCTGCTTCTCCCTCTGGCTGTGTCTCTGCCTCTCTCCCCCCCTCTCTCTGTGTCTCTATGAATAAATAAATAAAATTTAAAAAAAATCTCTTAAAAAAAAGAAAATAAAAAGCAGTAGAAGCAGTTACTTAGAGGAATTCAATCACCAAAATGGCAGAGAACTGGGGAAAGACAAAGGCTCTTGCTTGTAACATTAAGAAAAGGAAGAAAAGAGATGGCCAGAGGGGTCTGTCTTAGAATTCCTAGCTGCACAGCTAAGACAGTTTTCTGCTTTTTCCTAATTCCCATATATCCATAGGTAAATCTTATATTACATAAGACCAGCTGATCATATGTCTGCCTTTTACATGTGACAGCTGTATATGTTTTATGAGAAAATGAAGTCAGTCCACAGAGTGTTCCTTGAGGGAAACAACAAAGTAAACTTCCTAGAAAACATGAATACTGATTATTATTATTACATTTTTGTTTTTTGTGGCTAAATTAAAAAATTTCATTAGAAAAAAGTCAAGCCATGGGGTACCTAAGTGGCTCAGTCAGTTAAGTGTCCAACTTTTCTTTTTGGCTCAAGTCATGATCTCATGGGTTGTGAGATTGAGCCCTGCATTGAGCCTCTGTACTCAGTGGGCACTCTGCTTGAAGATTCTCTCCCTCTCTCCCCCCCAACTCATGTGCACACTTTCTCTCATTTTCTCTTTAAATAAATAATTTTTTTAAATGGAAAAAATATTGAATCAAATTTTAAAACATGTTCAAGCCTACAATAGAGTTAAAGTGTTTTTCATTTTTATTTGAAAATGAGAAAGGAAGTATCATTGTATTTACAATTTGTAAACATATTTAACAGCTGAGGAAAAAACATAGGACTATAAAATTAACAAAAAACATTAAAGTGTCAAAAGTTGTCACTAATACCAATCACCTCATGTTCCCATTTCCAATGGATGGTTTTTATCCTCATTTTACTTTCCATGTAATCAGCATGTGTTGTCATCATTTTATCTACAAAATAAAAATCCAGAACTTCTATTTCCTTAAGCTATTTTGGGAATTAGAATAAATATCACCTACTAAGTGATTCACAGATCTTGATAATGTATTTTTGCTTGTCCCATACTAATGAAGCAAAAAATTACAATCGAAGGAGGTTAAATATATTGTTACATTAAATTTTTAAAAAGAATCTAACATCTCTTAAAGTCATATAGGAAAAAGGTTTATATGGCTATAAATGAAATTTATCTTGTATATTAAGAAATAAAGATACTCTAATTTTCTATTGAACTTAGTAAGGCTTGTAATAGTAAATTTGATTGCAAATAAAAGTATTTATATGCTTCATTTCAACGAGTCATACCAAAAAATCAGTATATACAATATACAATAGGATGTGATTTATAAAGTCACATATGTATATTACCTGATACTGTAATAAATTAGTAAAGCAATACACTAAATTTATTTCCCAACAAATTATAATTAGAACTATAAATATCCCAATTAATAATAGAAAGCAGAGGCATTTTGTTACTTCATAAATAGGAACTAATTTAAATATATTCATGCACTTTAAACTGTTGCTTGGTTTCTGCTCAGAGTAATTAGGCAACCGTGAAATTAAAGGGAATAATTTGATTACATTTCACATCACATTAAGATTTTTTTAGGTTTGGAACAGGAGAACTAATAGATAATAGAGTCTTATATTTTCTCTTTCCACTGATTTAGTATGATTTTTCAAAGTGCATTTTATTTTTATAACTAAACATACATGTTTAATTCCATATACTTGTTATAATTTTATTCTAAATGCAACTTATAAAATAAACAGCTCTTCTGTTAACTCTAGATTTCTGCTAGTTATATGTTTAAAGTGTGAATTTTTAAAGGATGAAAACAAGACTGGCTAACTCCTTCAGTTCCTATGTCTGTCTATAATTCTTACCTTTCTAATGATGCCTACCACGGCCAATTTTGTGAATACTGCCAACTGGCACCCCACCCCACCCCCCAGTAAATCCCCTGCATCTAACTTGGTTTTCTTTCTATAGTGTTTGTCAACCTAAAACATACTACATAACTTACCTAGTGGTTCTTATTTGTCCTTCTCAGGTTAGGCTCTTGGACAGCAAGGATCCTTATCTTTTAATGAACGTGTCCCAGCCTTGTTTAACAGTGCTTACTTAGTGAACAAATACATTTGATAGCGATGTTTCATTGGATCATATTTTTTTCATTTACTCAACTAGGGCAATCAAATAGAGCATTTTCAAGACACTATTTAAGCACAGTATGCATTTTAAGCATGGTTAGAAAAATGGCCTTTTAGTAATCTCACAATCTGTCAGTCAATCCTGCCCAAACTGAGCAGGAAAAGTAATCATAAAGGTTAATTTAGAAGCAGCACATTTAAAACAGGATCTGTTAATTATTTTTGCAAATTCATGATATATTTCATTAAGGAAATGTAAGATAGAATGCTTAGGAAATGCAGCGTCATTAATTGGCTAATCATTGTAATGGAAGTGTAGTGATCAGTATTAAAAGTATATCATGATGGGAAGTCCAGAAAGTAGCTCTGAGTTATCAAAACTGTCTTCAGGTACTAGTGACATAATGGTGAATATGCAAAGCCAAATGGTAGTTTTTCCTTACACTTGCTCAGCTGGCTGGAATTTTATCTCATCAATGAGAGGAATATTTACATCAAAATGAACTGCAGTCAATTAATGTACAGAAAAAATATGAGAGTTTGTTCTGTGTGTTGGAATGGGGGAAGGAGAGTGCATGAATGCATGTGTGTGTGTGCACGTGTGTGCTGTGCATGCATGCGTGCTTGCATACTAAATCTTAGAACTGGGTAAAGAGCTTATAACCTGCCTATGACTCAATGTGAATGCTTTCAGGTAAAAATCACCAGTTTTAGTGAGAAAATCTCTGCCTCTTTCATCCTGTTTGAATTACAAGCTTAGCCTCAGGATGAGAAGGGATGGGTGGAAAGGGGGCTGCAGACTGTATACTCAGGTATGGTGTCTGCAGTGAGGTCCATTCCCCATCTGAGAAGAAATTCAGAAAGTGCCAAACAACACTCCTAACTCCAAGTGTTTATAATTGTGTGGCTTCTCCATTTCTGTAATTTCTTTTTAAATATCCTATCATGTTTCCCCTAATTATGGGCAACAACAGCCTTAAATTGAAATGCCCTGTGTGTTTATCTTTGCTAGCTCTAAAAATGAAATACATGATAGAATAATCTTTCCACTTTCCAGCCAGATTTGGGAGGAATAAAGCTTTCCCAATGGTCAATTACATGCAGGCAGCTGCCAAAAAGGGAGAAAATTGGGAGTAGTCCCTATGGCTAGTAGTAGTAAAGGAAAAAAAAAAAAACTGAATTGAGCCTAAGAAAGGACCCTGCACTTAAATATTTTAAATATCTGTTTGTCTGCCACATGTCTATCACTCCATATTACTGAAAGCAGTCCAAGTACACATTTATTCTATTTGCCTGGGATTTGCCTTTATGGACCATCTTTAGACAGTACTAACCATTATGGGACGCACAAAAGAAAATTTTAAGTACGCAAAAACAACTAAGGCTCAGATCAGATTTTAGGACCAGAAAGGAATAAATGATTGCCTTGTATTTTTCTAGAACTATTACCAATCATCTGCTACCAGAACTTCATTACCTGTATTTGGCACCTTACACCTTTGAGGAACCAAATAAAACTGGCTTGCACAGAAAGCCATACAGGAGTTTTAAATTCTTCAGAGAAATGCAAATGATCTTATCTGATAAAGTATGGATTTTTAGCAAATTCTGAACGCTGCTTTCATCTCTGTGTCATTAGCCTTCCCCTAGCACACAGCAGAGTGCTAAAACAAACCTGAGTAACAGTCCCACTGGAAAGGACAATAAGCTTTGGCCTTGAGCCTTATTGAGAGTCAACCGACATTCAAGCCCCATAACCACCCGCCATTTTCTTGGGAACATTGTGGACAGCAGGCCTCTTTTCCTTGAGAGCCACTTAGAGTTTTCTGTTGTGACCTTCTGAGATTGTTCTTTATTCCCCCACCTGGAACTCCTTATTACAACTGCCTTTGCCCCTCTGACCATGAGTTGCCTCTGACGTTTCACCTTTTGGTCTTCAGCAATCTGGATCTCATTTTCTTTCTGCAATACCAGTGCTGGTGGCTTGTGCTGAGACAAAAAGGGATTTTCCCTTTGTTACAGCTTCTTAATTAGCCAGATTGAAGAATTTTCCCTCTTCCTTCCTCTCTCAGAAATCATGAAGCAAATCACGACAGGTTTGGGTCAGCCCAGTGTGACACCCAAAGCTCCCACAACTCACAACTGCCCAGCAGTCAGGAAGCATGCAGCGTCAGGCCCATATGCTCAGGGAAGTCTCTTCGGATGGAAGTTTCTTTTTCTGCATAGCTCAGGATATGATCCAGGGAGTTAGAGAGCAATATTATAAAAGCAGAAAAGTATATACAAATATTGATTTTATCCTAAAAGCAATTATGTATTTGCTATAATTTGTATTTAAAATAACTTCAATTAAGAGATGTTTTAGAAGATAATAAAGGCAAGGATTAAAAAAAAAAAAACACTTGAGGATTGGCTTTAGGGTTAAACTAGCTTTTATAGCCTGCCTTTAGTCCTTTCTAGGTAAACATAATTATTATCACACAAGGACAATGCATCAGAACCCTGAGTTCTGTAATGTTCTCAATACAAGAATTTCTTGAAGACAAACTCAAGAGATTGTTGCCTTTGGAGGTTGATTGCTGTGTTCACCTCTGCTCCTGAATGAATCAGAGCTGCCAGCTTGTGCCCATGTGGTAGAGCAGACTGATGTTTTCCCATCTGTTCTGTTTGTTGTCATACAGGTTCAATAGAATCGACCTACTACAATTTTATCTGTATTCTTGGCTTTTCTCTTCTCTTGGGATATGAAATTTTAATTTTTCTATAGAAGACTTTTAGCTTGACTAATTATCTAATACAGGTAAAAAAATACAGAAAGCCTATGTTCTAAAAGATATTCATATAGTTATCTATCTATGGCAGGAAACTACAGGCGACATTGTTTTGAGTTTGAGAGAGTTACAACAGATGTAGACAGGGAGAAAACTTCTTTAATTCAACTGACTGTTCCATGTCACAAATTCATAGGGCAAGGGGAAATTATGAATTGTACTTTAATTGCTAATTGTGTGATTGATGCATTTTAAATTTTCATTGCTCTAGGCAGATAAGAATCTCTACCACATTGAGGCCACATCTTAAAGGATGCTAAAGACTCCCGAAATGCTTTTCTTCAATTTTATTTTCATTTTTCTTCTATTTCTGCATTTTATCATTTAGAGAATAAAATATATATTTATATTAGTGCTAGCAATTTTGACCAACTTATTACCTGTTGCCTTACATTTTGTTTCTGTATTTATCTCTACATTTCAATCCCATTCTCTTTAAAGATGTCTTCCTTCAATGTTTGTTACTCTCCATTTTATTAGATGGTGAAGTATTGGCTGTAGCTTCCTAATTCTAAAGTTTATTTCTAATATTTGAGAAAATTAATAATATCTTCTTGAATTTATTTATTTTTCTTTTTTGAATTAAAAATACTAATTGAGGTTTAATGACTTAAGCATATTGCATTGCTCATGGACTATCTTGCTCAGGTATGAGCAATATGTGCAAAGGGACAGGCATTCTTAAATCACCCGGTAAGGAAAGGTTAGTTTTTCTAATTTTGTATGTTGTTACTAATATTCTTCTTCACTCTCATTCATAAAATAAAAATGCAAATAACAACTACACTGGACTACTATGCTGTATCTATCATTTAGAAAAATCCCAAAATTTGATAATACATTCTGTTGGCAAGACTAGGGAGAAAAAAAGTATGTTCATTTATCCCTGGTGGCACTATAAATTGGCTCATTCCCTAAGGAGAGATATTTGGCAATATCTATCCATATAGCAAATTCATATACTCTATACCAGCAATTTCACTTCTGGGAACTTACCCTTCAGATACTCTTGGCACACACGCAAAAGACAAATGCTGAAAGTCACTCAGTGGAGCATTGTTTATAATAGCAAAGGATTGGAAACAACCCAAATGTCTATCAGCCAAAGATTGCTTAAATACATTATAGCACATCAATAGGAAATAATATTGGGAAGCACTAAAGAAGAACGAGAAAGGATTCTATTTACTTGTAGGGAAAATAAATGTATAGTTTACATTGGGAAATGAAAAACAAGGCATAGGAAAGCATATGCAATATGTTAATTTTATATAAAAAAGAAAAATAAGTAAATATAAAAACATAAATAAAATATAAATAAGTAAAATGAAATATATTTATTTAAAAATATTTATATAAAAATATAAATAAGTAAAAATGTAAATATATTTACGTTTGCTTGTATTTGCGCAAAGATAACCATAAAAACACACATACACACAGAAAAAAGCTGTTATCTAACAGGATTGAAACGGATCCAGAAAAACAAAGGACAAAATGAGTAGTGAGATTTCTATACTATTCCATTTTGTTCTAACATAGTAAATATTTTACTTTACACACATACATAACAGGACAGGTCAGAATGGAGAAGAAAATTTATCAGAAAACTCATGGTCACTCTTGTTATTATATTGAGCAAAGAATTCGGTTCCAAGAAAATTTCTGCCTGCGTGGAAATATCTGTATCTTGATCATGGTAGTGGTTTCACAGGTTTGTATATCTTTAAAGTTCAGTGATTGGCACACTTTACATTGATGCAGGCTATCAAATGCAAATTATGTCTCATTGGAGTTGGTTAAAAAAGCTTCATTCTGGACCTCCAAAACTAAGTAATAATAATTATGGTTAGTAATAATAATTATTATATTGAGACGACTCTATCATATAGAAATGCCTTTAGAAGTTATTTACATAAAATGGAAGGTATTTTTCCACATGTATAATGTTAAATCTCATATGAAGACATTTCTAAAGAATGCTCAAGTGGTCTGATTTGGTCTATGCTCTTCATTTCTTAGAAAGTCCACGTGCTTCATTTTCTGTAAGAAATTTGTTACTACATATAATAAGTATCTGTACTCTCCCTTTAGAATGTGAGCTCCCTGAGGATGGGGACTTTGTTTAATTCATTGCTCTAACCTTGGCATCCTGTGTACCCATTAAGCGGTAGGTATTCTATGTTGCGCGCTGCGGCAACACGATCAGGGTCCCGAGGATAAGGGGATGAGGAAAATAAAAGAAAAGTAAAGAGATGGGGACAGGAGGGACACAGTGGATGATGTCCAAGCAGTGCCAGCTTTATTCAAGGTTTTACAACATTTTATAGCATGAGCAAAACAAAGCCAAGAAGGTGTTTATTTTTAGCAGGTTTGTGAAACCCTCCAAAGTTCCCCTTTCTCAGCATGCAAGACAGACTCACAGGTGCCAGAAGACCTTGGTAAATAGATAAGCTTGTTGCTCCAGATGTACATACTTCGCAGGAATATTAGGTATGGTAAACAGACCAGCAAGGACAGACAGACCCTTATTTACATTTATGCCCAGGTCAGAATAAGTTGTATCTATTGTGTTATGTGGGCGATCACGTACAAGCGAACCCTGAGAACCATTGCTCAAGCCCTTTCTCAAGCGTCTACCAACTATTCACCCTTTAGGCTCTCGAGCCTTTTGAGTGAATGAGGGACACAAGTCCGGGCCTGGTTTGGTTCAGTTACTCCAGCTAGTTCATGGTCACCCACAATTCTATAAGTACTTGTTTAATTACTTAATAAGTGGATTAAACTATGTTTTAAACAAAACTCTTAAATTTGCCATGTTGGGGAGTCAAATATTCTTTCTCATTAGCTCTCAAAAACCAACATTTCTTCCAGTACTGGAATTAATCATCTTATCTTTTATTGAGTTCCAAAGGAAATGGTTGTTTAGTATTACCAGGAAAAAAGTGCAAAACAATTCATTGAAATTATAGCTTTAGCAAAATGAGATGCTCTCCTATGATACATGAAAGCCAAAGTTGGCAGTGATGGAAACAGATTAACTTCTTCCTTTTCAGCTCACTTTTGGGCATAAATTTATTAAGCAGAAGGTTTGCTGGAAACCATCAACTATTTAACTTGCTCTCTCGTGTAATCTGTTTTTGTTTAGTTTTTCCTTGTTTTGTTTTGTAGTGTGTGTATATTTGTTTATGACCATCTCAAAAGTTGAATTTGTGTATGTTAGATATGTATTATTAAGGATCCTAACTACTAAAGTCTTCATGATCATTATGTACTTTGTTTCATTCATTCAATTATTTATTTAATATACTTTTTCAATCAAGACCTACTAAGAGCCAGGGGCTGTTGTAGGTACTGGGGAACAGACAAACAAGGTCCTGTCATCCAGAGTTCACAGACTTACGAGAAAGACAGAAAATGTACTTTTAAATACATAAAATTGAAAATACTAATGCCAAGATGATACACAAAGTATGTGAAAAAAATTGAAACTTTGTTTAGTGCTATGACAAAATCAGCACTTTAAGTGAACAATGTTGAGATGATTCTACTTTCAGTAGTATGGACATAGGAAAGCTCTCTGTGGAAGATACCTTTCGATGAAGACATGAGTCAACTCTAGTTATTACGGTCAAAATAGGCTTGAAAAGGAAAGAGTGAAGTCCAAAGATCTTTTTTAGACTTTTGGATTACTCAGGAGAGAAACAGAAGTGACTTGGTCTGCATGAGTTAGGGCATTAGAAATGATTAAGAAATAGTTGAATTCAATGTCTCTCTTGAAACTTATATTCAATGGATTAAATGGATTGGATGTGGGATGTGGGATGTGAGGTGATGAGAAACATGAATGCTTCTTTTATTTTGCTCAAAGAAAACAGTTTAAAGTTGGGGAAGATAGCTTCTGAGTCTGTTTTTGTTATATGTTTGATATGCCTATTGGGCGCTAAACCAGTGTTGAATAGAAAATTGGAAAAAATAAATCTGGATTCCAGGAAAAATCAGTGCTTAAGATATTAATGTGGAGTTTATTTATTAATATTGCCTTATTAATGTAAGATTTATAGCTGGCATTGTAAAGCATGAGACTAAAAGAGCCATCTAGGAAAGAAAAGAAGGTGGCAAGAGTATGTGATGGGCTTGAGCCCTTGATATTCCATCATTTAGAGATTTGGGAAGAGAAAGAAGAGCCAGCAAAGGACTCTGAGAAAAAGTAGCATTAAGACAGTCAGTGTGTATTGAAATGACCTAGATAGCACCATATTTTTTTGCAGCATTATTAAAATAGCCAAAACACTGAAATAGTCAAAGTGTCCATCAATAGATGAATGAATAAAGAAAACATGATGTGTGTATGGAATGGAATATTATTCATCCATAAATAAGAATTTCTATCATTTGTAACAATAAAAATGAAACTTGAGAGCACAATGCTAAGTGAAATAAGTCGGAGACAAATACTCTATGATATCACTTATATGTAGAATCCAAGAAAGCTGAATTCATATTGATGGAGAGTAGATTGGTGCTTGGCAGGGGCTGAGGGATGGGAAAAACTGGTAGATTGGTCAAAGGTATAAACTTCCAGTTATAGGATGAATAAGGAGTTCTGATGTGCAGCATGGTGATTATAGTTGACAATATTGTATTAAATACATGAAAGTTGCTAAGAAAGTCAGCCTTAACTACTCACCACAAAATAAAAAAAGGTAATCATGTGAAATGATGAATGTGCTCACTAATCTTACCACGGTAATCATTCGACCATATATATGTGTAGCAGGTCATCACAGTAAACACCATAAAACTTAGGCATTGTTACATGTCAATAATATTTCAATAAAGGTGGAAAAAAGGACAGGCAGAAAATAACAAAACAAGATGAAAAGCCTCTAGTGGGCATATTGTTTCAGAAGCAAAATGAAGAAAAAGCTTTTTAAAAGGAGGAAGTAAGCAGCTGTATTAAATCCTGCAGAAATTTGAATAAACTGAGATTGAGAAAGGACCATTGAATTATACCAGATATTGGTGTCTATCAATCTTGATAAAAGAGATCTCTGGGGACTGCTAGAGGTTTATGCCTAAATAGAATATATTGGTAGAAGAAAAAAAACAGGGGACAGAGAACTGGAGATAGCGATTTTAGATAATTATTTCTATCGTATTGATAGACTGCACTATCTAAATATATCATCTGTGGGCACTTGGGTGGTTCAGTTGGTTAAGCATCTGCCTTTGGCTCAGGTCATGATCCCAGGGTCCTGAGATTGAGTCCTGCATAGGGTTCCCTGCTCAGCAGGCAGTCTGCTTCTCCCTCTCTCTCCACCTCTCTTTCTCTCTCTCTTGTGTATCCTCTCTCTCAAATAAATAAATAAAAATTAAAAAAATAAATATATCATTTGCACCTGAATTCTTGGCACAGGCTCATCTTCATGGAGAAAGAAGTACAAACCCCATTGCTTTATTTCAGTAATATTTCATATATTAGAATGAAAATTCAGAATACAAATGAATAATCTCTGTAATGTAATACTGTTAATTTTTCATAAAATGTATCAGAAAACTATTTCCTATAGGAATTACTCATTCTGACAATGTTCTAAGCATAAGCCACTAGCTTTATGTGTCAGAAGTACAGATTTGTTACAAGACATAAGCAAAAGGGGAAGAAAATACTCACTTTTAATGACAGTAAATTAATAAAAACTTGATTCTTTTTACTAGCTTTTTCCACATCCAGGAAAAGACCTTATACCCAAGAAATATGAAAAATAATACAATTGTTAAAATATTGATCTATATAATATTAAAAAGAATATGTTTCCTCTCTCCCAGTATTTCCCCAGTGGTATTAATTGTGAAACTGATTAGTCTCACACACACACAACATATGTCAAGTGTTTTGAAAAGAAAAATTAATAAAAACAAGGAAATATAAAAATGTGTATAGTAAATAAACTCTTACAATGTTTTAGAATTTTAAATTTTATGGCTACAAAGATTGTTCAGCTTACCTGCATTGACATCTGTTAAAATTTAAATCTCATTATATTCTTGCTCCATTTTTCCAGAATTATAAGACTCTGTAAAGGAATTTTTTGACTGGGAATTTTTTTTACAGATTTTCTTGCAAAACTATTTACCTGTACCCCTATTCTTGGCTTGTGTCTTTCTTGATTATTTAAAAAAAAAACCTCTCATGTATTCTGTGAATTTTCTTCTCCATACTAATGTTCAAAAATAAATCATCCTCTATCTGAAAAATTTTATTCCCTAAATGAGAACAAATATTTGTAAATGTCACATACAGAGTCTTGGAGGAGGAATGAGAAACCTTCCTCTATATGTAAGATGAGAATCAATCCTCAGGGACAGGCAGTGATTGATGTCACAACTAGATTATACTTGAACTGAATAATATTCTGTGTATTTTCCACATGAATAATACTAACAGAGCATAATATATTCAAAAATAGCATGCTGCCTGAAATAACCACTTACAGGTTTTTTTCTAATTTTTCTTTACTTTTTAAGGAAAAATAGCAAAGTGCCTACAAATACTATGAATAGAGCCAGTATTTAATAAGTATTTGTTAAATGAACATGAACAAATGAAGAGAAAAATCACATTTCACATTCAACTAAAACATAAATTTCTTATTCTGTGTCAACTCTGGTAAAATCTACTTCTGTGCAGTAAGCTCTCAAATTTTACATTAGTACTTATGATGAAGAAGAAACAATGATGATTGAAGGCCAGACAAGGTCTAGCTGATAAAATCAGCTTAAGGTAATAATTAAACAGGTGAAAATTGGTTTATGCAAGGTGACTTCTGCTGGGAAAAGGTATTTTGACTAGTGTGAAATATATCCATATATAAAAATACAGTGATTGGGTCAATACAAAAGCATTTTCTCAAATATGATCCATTTAAAATGTGAGAATTGTGTTGGAGTCATATGATTTTTACAGTTGTGTCTGCTAAGTTACAGTTGGCATCCATGAAAAAAATGTGCATGAACCAAACAAGTTTCTTAGAAAGGATCCTCATTACAGGGTAATTTTGTTGCTAGCTTGAGGGGGGAAAAAGTATGGAAGAACCATTTTCTACACCATACATCAAAGACAAAATATACCATAACTTACATACATTATTGTGACAATATTTCATTTTATATTTGGCTTTTTCATTGTGTGCTTTGCCAGTGTGGGGGAAGAGAACCTGAGTAGTTTAAGGATGATTGTCAATAAGCCTCGAGATGTAACAGGAGTGATAATGAAAAATAATATTCTCCTGGAAATCTCTGGAGGTTCTGCTACATGTAGTATAATTGGAAAGGCCTAGCAACCCAGTACGCCAATTTCCAAATCAAGATTATGAGTCAGAGAAAGCATGGATACTCCATATCCATCATGGGATTCTAATCAATAACAACAGGAGGTACATCTTAATTTTAAAAGTTCAAGAGAGAAAGGATGCCCCATAATATTCATTATTTAACTACTTTGGTTTGTAGATTTCTATCTTAAAAAAAAAGAAGGATAGGTTTCTATTAACTTCAAGTATTTTCTTGCATTTCTTTTATTGTTAAACCTCTTTAATTTAATTTTGGAAGCTGGAGGCAATCTGAAACTTAAATGATGAAAAGATGCAATTCAAAACTTTTTGAGGCAGATATGTTCTTTGCATACACATAAGTAAATGTAACAAATAAATATGTAACATAACTGTATTTTAATCATTAATTTGGCCATAATACCATTTTGGCCAAACAGGACACTATTTTACTTATTTATTTTATTATTTATTTATTTATTTATTTATTTTTATTATATTTATATCAAATTAATATTGTAAAGTCATCTTGAAAATATTTTCTAATAAGCTATACAAAAGATTTCTTCTACCGAGGACATAATTTCATAAAAATATAATTCATCTGATTTTTATATATATATATGAATTATTTGATTCATGATTAGAAAATATAATGAATTTTTAAAAATGTGTACCTCTTGCTAATATGAAATAAAAATGTAGAAACTCAGAATTTCTACAAAATGATGCAACTATTAATTTCAAATGGGAGTCCAGAATCAAATATTCCTTACACGAAATATACCTATACAATCAATGACTTTCTCTCTGTATAAGCTCTGACCTTTTTCCTCTATATTGCCTATCCCTGTGGTAGAGTGTGAAGTGGTTAGAAAAGAAAGGACAATACCAATTCACAACTCTGGAACCCAACTAGGATGAGTTGCTAAAGATATTTCTGATCAGAAATAAAGAAATAACCTGCATCTGCAGGGATTTTCAACTTTGACAGCAGGAAATCTATTCAATTCTGAAATAAGAGAAATCCACCAAAATAATTGTTCTGCAAAACTCTGACTCAAAATGTGGCTTTAGCAATAAAATGTTGCATCATCGCGATTTTGTCTTCTTAGAATACCAAGTCAGCCTATATATTTACTTCCATGTATACTTATTGAATTTTAAGTAGTAAAATATGGGAAACATGGTGGTGTTCCTTAATAGTATTACTCAGCTAAGAAATTTAGTTGTGTATATTGTCCAACATCGATCATTATTTTTTCTCATCTTTAAATCTATGATTTTTTCGTTTTCTGCAACTTTTTTTTTAGAATTTTTTTTTCTTGAGAAGCAAAAGAAAAGGATATATGTATGTTAATCTCCAAATTTTTATAACTATGCATTGCTTCTTGGCTAGAAAATGGTCTGGCAATTTTGAGAAATTATTTGGCAACACAAAACCAATTGGATTAGAGTGTTAGTGCAAATATTATTGTAACTGCTCCCAAATTTTGTCTTCTATGTGAATTCTCACAGGAAAGTTCTCTAAGGAATCAACCAGACACTAAAACACTTTTTATTACCCAACTATCCTTGGGGTAATGTTTGGAACATTGGAAAAAGAAAATTCATACTCTTCCCTTTTATCCTTTCTTCTTCCTTTTATACTCCCTTTTATAAACAAGTAAAACAAACCAAAGCAACAAGAAACAAAACAAGAAAAACCTTTTTAGGGTTTTAGCCCTGCGGAAGCAGCATTTATACCCAGAACCCAGGCTTTTGGGCCACAGTTGATTGGAGTGATAAATAAATTGATCTTAGTTACTCTTACCAAATTCTCTTTCATTTAAATTAAGCTGACTCCTAGAAGCAAAAGGTCTATGATCTGAGCTGTGGTGAGGTGGGAATCTCCTACTTTGTGGCTAGAGAAGCCAGGCAAGCTGAAGTTAACAGAAAAAAAAAAAATCAAAAGAATGCCATAGAAAAGCAGTAGAGACAAAACAAACAAAAAGGAAAGCAGAGAATAACCTATTTTTCTTTCAGCATTCCATTTCCAAAATCTTGTTTCTTCTCAAGGGCTCACTCTATCCCTACCTTCAGCTTCAAGAAATATTTCTGTAATATGATACATGTTTGATTAATCACCATTTATTATAATTGCTCTCTTCTCACAGGGATGAGGAGAGAGAGGAGGCATGAATTGATTTTTGACTCCAAAAATTATTAAATTGTGATCATAAAAAATTGCTTCCTGAGAAAGTCTTCTCCAATGTAACAGAAACCTCATAATACAAATAACATAGGATTTCTGTGAGGGATACATAGTGTGCTTTAGGTAAAGCATCCTGAACAGCACCTCACATGCATAAGTGTCCCTCACCCTTCACAGTCCTTTGACACGCCCTTATAAGATCCAATAAACAAGTGTACACACAATGTACACATAGATATTTAAATTATGTTATGCATAGATTTATACCTAGTTCTATTATGGCCATAAAATACTTAGATAATATAGTAATGCAGTAATACAAATGTGTCCACTTATATAGGTGCTCCTATACAGATAAAACATTGGTCCCAGCTGTAAACATTCACCAACACGCAAAGGCATGCCCATCAATGGTCTATATTGAAAATACCTTTGTAGAGTTGTTTTTAAATTCTGAATCTCTTTTCATATTTTCAAATAAATCTGAGTTTTCCTGACTCTTCTGGTTTAAAATGATAGGGATATAAAGATAAAATGATTTACTGTGTTACTCATTTGCATTTGTTTAGACTCTATGTATGTAAAAGCAGGTGGGCAAAATGGTAAGAGTGATAACAAAAATCTTTGGAAATCAGAGGTTACAAGTAGAATCTTTGATATTTTCTGAGTTGACCAATTCTTTCTGCTTATGCATACGGATTTGTAATTCCTGAGTTAGCATTAGCATAGAGTGCCAGCAAAAGTCAAAAATGGTTTGATACACACTAATTAGAGCTTCATTTGGATATTGTCCTGTTGAGCTTTTACCTCGTTGTGATTCTACAAAAACTCAATTTTGGATATTACCCTTGCAAAAAAATAGTTTACTTCAGATTATACAAAGAATACTATTCTTGCATCATCAGGCAGTTAACTTTTATCATTCTTCATTCAAAATTTTTAAAGAAATTTAAAGAACATGGCCATACAAAAGTAATAATTGGGGTTGCTATACAGAAATATATGAAATACTGACTCTACCTTTATTAAAATTAAACTTATTTTAGAATGAAAGCAGACACTCAAATAAAAAGCTAAAAATGCACCATGGCTAGTAAAAAAGAAAAGCATAGAATTTTCAGGGATGGGAGAGATGTTAACATATTTAGAGAGTAGGAAACACTCTTAGGTGAAGAGAACTGTATCAGGACTTGATGGACATCGTTTGATCCTGGACTCCAAGCCTGGTTGAGAATTTTGAGAGTCTTAGAATAATGGATATAATTTATTTGTGAAAGGGATGTGAATGATTATTAACAGAAAGAAGAATATGAGCAATTGCAAAAATCATCACTATTTTCCTCTTTCAGTAAGGGATGGGGTCTCCTTCACACCTTGAATCTGCAGTAGCCACGTGACCGACCTTAGCCAATGGGAAACTGGCAGTCATGAAGCATGCATCAACTTGAAGAGCATTTGTACTTGCTGATTTGGGAACATTTTGTCATCATGTAAATTATTCTAGATTAGACTGCTCTATGAGAAAGGGCATGTCCTCCAGTGGTCCTTGTTATCCATCTGTCATCCCGTCAACCTCCTGAAACAGATCTGTTGAGCTGACTAGGAACTGAACACAGATGGATGAGTGAGGCCAGCTTAAAGGAGCAGAAAATTACCTAGCTGAAACCAACCTAAACTTACTCTCAGAATCAAGAGCTCAGTAAATGATTGTTAATGTCCCTTTCCTTAGTTCTCATTTACCTGTATTCACTTATACCACTGAGTAAAACACAATCTTTCTCCCTATTGTATCCTATGCTTTTGTGATTTTGATTCTAGAACTGAGATGAGAAAGACTGATCATGTATCATTTTTAAAATCTAAAATGTGAAAGTGGCAACTTTTGGCAATATTTTGAAAGTTATCTGTGTCCTTTAATGAAGCTGATTTCCCTTCTGACATCCCTGTTACTCATTGTCGCTCCTTCTTGGGAATTTCAGAGGCCCCTCTTTGTTATTTATTCATGTTTACTTTAGTCAATTGAATCAGGATTCTCTGAAACACGTTGCTATAAGGAATACTATCATTTTGTTGTTGTTACAGAAAATTTAGGAATAGAATTTCTATTTATATACTCCTATTTATTTGCTAAATATTTCATAATATTTTGTTCAATAGAAACTAATAGATAACCTTATAAAAATGCACCCAATGAAAAACAAAATATCAATGAAAAATATAAACTTGGAGTTGGAAAAATATGAGCCAGAATTGAATAAAAGAATTAAGTAAAATAGAAGTAGCAGATACCTAACAGGAAAGATGTAGTTGGTTGAGTTGAGACCCAAAATTGATTCTAAGTGTCATAGTAAAAAAAAATAATAATAATAGACAAGTCATTAGGTAAATTAATTATATCATGTAGTTCAATGATATAATTAATGTTGAGAGATGCCAGTCAAGACTAAACATTAACTTAGGAGACATGATACTGAATCACTTTTTTAACAGTTATTATATTGAAAGAACAATTTCCTATTAATGATCATTGTAATTTATAGTATATCAACATACAGAATATCAATATCTTCAATTGTATCTTTATATACTTTATATTATCCATGGCCATGGAAGACAAAATTGAAAATATTGACCACACTTACCCTTTTCAGGATACTTTGTTACTTCCCAAAGAGTTTTTACTGGGGCCAGATCTTCTCATTCCATTTATCTGATTCAACTCTTTATGTTCTATTGTCTTCCTTTTCTTGGAGCAATAACCTCTAAATGATCTCTCCTTTTTCAGTTTCTTCCTACAATGCACAGTAGAGTTATAGTTTAAAAAATCTGGTCATTCCAGATTTCTCTGTCTCATTTCAAATTTCTCTGTCTATTGTACAAAGTACAAAATCTAAAATCCTTAGAAATTCTTGCAAATGTCCTTCAATGTTCACCCTCAGAGCTCTTTTTTAATAATACAGTGTATTATTTTTGGCAAGCACATACCAGTAGATGATACATTTATAAACATTTTGGCTTTGGGTTTCTTTACTGCCTGTCTCTGGTGTCCCCTCTCCTACCCACCCAGAGGAGAGTGAACCACCACAAACAGCAGGTAGGCAGCTCTGCGAATTTACTTCCCCGTGCTCAGTCTGTAACCATCTCCTCATTAACAGGCAGGGTAGTGGAGGAGTATTTACTGCCTGAAAGACTACGGTTTGTTCAATAAGTCCACTACATATTCCTGAGGACTTCCCGAGGACTTTCCATTAATCAGCCTGCAGGGAGGTCTTTATCTTTCTTTTCCAGAAAGACATGTCTATGTCACTATCAGGTCCTTGTAATCAGAATTGTGAAAGAGTCTAAGAATTTACCCTGCCCACAAGCTAACAAGTTAGCCTGCCACAGTTCCATGAATATTGGTAGGAAAACAAACCTGTTGGCTCAAAGATAAAGACCAGTTTGTTACAACAAAAACAGTAGCCAGAGTAACATCACTTGTTCTGATTTCCCATAGTCTGACCTATGGGAGCCAAATGATAGCTGCATGCACTGTGGGGTACATTGCAGGAGAGGAAACCAAGTTTAGGAAACCCTAATCTTTTGTAAGGGACCACTAGCAAATCAAATCCTACCTTTTCCTAGAAGACATCGTCTGAACTCTCTTGGACAGCATTGAGATTTGTCCTCTGCTCCAGAGGGAATTACTCTTCTTTCAAGGGTATTTACTATCTAAACATCCTTGGGGGGAAAAAAAAGAAAGATAAAAAGACAATCAAAACAAAAGCTGTTGATGGATTTTCTCAGAAGATGTGAGAGGTTTATGGAGAAATATCTCCTGACAGTATGAACACATTGTTCAAATCAATTTATAAACTCACAATAGTATGTGATATCTCTCCTTTCCCCATGCTCTTAAATGGACACTGAATTTCTTTTTTGTTCTTCCAAGTTTTTATTTAAATTCCAGTTAGTTAACATCAAGTTTAATATTACTTTCAGGTGGAGGATTTAGCAATTCATCACTTACATATAACACCCAGTGCTTATCACAAGTGCCTTCTTTAATGCCCATCACCCATATAGCCCACTCTCTGCCCACCTCCCTTCCATCAACCCGCAGTTTGTTCTCTATAGTTAAGAGTCCACGTTATGGTTTGCCTCTCTCTTTTTTCTCCCCACTATGTTCATCTATTTTGTTGCTTAAATTCAACATATGAGTGAAATATGGTATTTGTTTTTCTCTGCCTTATTTCACTTAGCATCATACACTCTACCTCCACCCATGTTTTTGCAAATGGCAAGATTTCATCCTTTTGGATGGCTGAGTATATAGGATTTCTTAATTTTATAGATTTTATGTAGGATTTCTTAATTTTACAGATTTAGAGAGTATAAAATTGTACTTTATTATAGTCATAATTTGTGCTTCCCTAATTATTAGTCAGCTTAATCCTCTTTTTGTAGGTTTCTGAGTCATTCCGAATGTGTTCAATTTGTGAAATGCATTTCCTAATTTTTGGAATTTTTTACAGGACAGACTGTATTTCTGGTCAATATGCATAAATGATTTGTATAAAGATGTCCCCCTAGTCCTGGTTTTCCTTTTTCATTTTTAAAAAGTGGCTTTTGATAAAGAAATGGTTTTGATTTAATGTTGTCATAATTGTCAACATTTTTTTTGTGATTGACACCTTTGTTTGTTTGTTTTTTTTAAAGATTTTATTTATTTATTCATAGACACAGAGAGAAAGAGACAGAGACACAGGCAGAGGGAGAAGCAGGCTCCATGCAGGGAGCCTGATGTGGGACTCAATCCTGGGACCCCAGGATCACACCCCAGGCTGCAGGCGGCGCCAAACCACTGCACCACTGGGGCTGCCCTGACACCTTTGTGTGTAATAAAGATACACTTTCATCTTTCCTTTCTCTGTGTTGCTACTATATGCTCCTGAAAGATTTAAATTTTCTGCCTTTGAAATGTGAATCTAATTTATCCAGTATATAATTTTCTTTTTTGTGTGTGGTCTATTTATTTTATTTATTTTTGGCATATTTTATCTATTATCCACAATCAACTTTTCCTCATCTGGACAAGTAACTGTCCCACTACCACTCATTTAACAGTACTTTTTTTTTTTCCCCCCAAATTGCTTCAAACCCAGCTCTGACTTTTAATGTTCATGTGTATTTTGGGCAGTGTTTCTCCACTTGGTTCCACAGGTTGAATTTTTCTATCCCTGTGCCAAATCTCCATGTTTTTGTTATTAGGGCTTTATAATTCTTAGCCAAAAGGCTGAGAAGTAATAGGCCTTTATAATTCTTGATCTGTGATAGAACAAGCCCATTTTGCTATTTTTCTGCCTCCTGTCCTACTTTTTCCATTTTCTTATCCTGCTCCTCTTCACATTTTTTTGTCCTTTTTTTTTTTTTAAGATTTTATTTTTATTTATTCATGAGAGACACACACACAGAGGTAGAGACATAGGCAGAAGGAGAAGCAGGCTCCTTGCAGGGAACCCGATGTGGGACTTGATCCCAGGACCCTAGGGTCACATCCTGAGCCAAAGGCAGCTGATCAACCTCTGAGCCCCCCAGGCATTCCACATTTTTTGTCCTTAAGGGTATCTTGGCTATTTTGATTTTGGCTCCTAAATTTACATTAGAAAAAAAACTTTTTAAGTGGGAGAGGAGGAGAGAGAGAGGCAGAGAGAAAGAGTGTCATAAGCAGGCTCTAAACCCCGCCCCTGTGCAGAACCCTACATGGGACTGGATCATATGACCTTAAGATTATGACCTTAGCCAAAATCAAGGGTTGAAAGCTTAACCAACTGAGTTACTCAGGTGCCCTGGCCTAAATTTACATTCTAGAGATAAGATTTTATCCATTTCCTTGGGGGCAAAAATGTGGTTAGTAATTACTTTAAACTCATAGATTAATATGAGAGGAATTGGAATTTTTATCACATACAGTTCTCCTTATAACACACATGGTTTATATCTCCCTTTATTTAGGACTTTAATTTCAATTACTTTAAAATTTTCCCATATGTGTTTTATTTTATTTTTTCTTTTTTTTTTCCATATGTGCTTTAAATATCTTTTGTTTGATATGTTCTTATTTAACTTACATTTTGGTTGATGTTACAAATGAAACATTTTGAAATAAGTTTTCTAACTTATTATAGGTTTATAAAGATATAATTTGATTTTTCATATTTATGTCAGATTGGAACATCTTAATAAATTATCTTATTGTTTCTAATGAGTTATCTATAGATTACATTTTTATGGGCCTAATTTTCTCTTTTTTGTACAGTCTACCTGTGTATGCATTCAATAAGACAGTTTCAACATAAACAATGTAAAAATTGACAGCTGAACAGAAAAATAGGCAAATTAAAATTTTACTTGAAGAATCCAATACCGTTACCACATTATTATATGGAACAAGGAGAATCTCAGTAAAGACAGAAGTTTTGAGTAACATGATCAACCAAACTGACCTAAGAAACGTATTCCATATAATTCATGCACCACCACCAAACCATGCATTCTGTTAAGTGCCCATGCAGCATTTACCAACACAATATATGCTGAGCACAAAACGTGTTTCAATTCATTCACAAAAACTCTATTCACAAAGAATATATATATTTATATAAATATTATATTTATTTATATATTTATTTAAAGTAGGCTCCATGCCATTGTGGGGCTTGAACTCATGACCCTGAGATCAAGAGTCACACATCCTACTGACTGAGCTAGAGTATATTTTTTTGATTGCAAGGAATCACGTTAGAAATCACATTAGAAATCAATAACATGTAGAAATCTGGAAATGTCTCAAAGTCCTGCATCTAATTGACACACTTCTACCCATTTGTATTTTGTAGGATTTCTATTAGTCTTCTAGGGCTTCCATACCAAATTATACAAACTGGGTGGTGGTTTAAGCCACAACAGAAATGTGTTTTCTCATAGAGGCTGGAAGTTCAAAATCAAGATACTAGTTTCTGGTGAGAACAATATTATAGTTTCTGGTGAGAACTCTCCTTAACCTGCAGACCACTGTCTTCTCACTGGATCTTCACATGGCCTTTTCTCTATGTGTGTGCACTTCTGGTATCCCTTCTTCTTCCTATAAAGACACCTGTCTTATTCCATTAGGACACCATAATTATGACCTCATTTTACCTTAATTACTTCTTTAAAGGTCGCATCTCCATCTATAGTCACATTTGGGTTTTACAGCTGAACTTGAGTTTTGAAAGGACACAATTCAGTCCATAGTCCATTTTTCTTTAATTTTAAAAGCTCTTATCTCCTAATTCTTACATCTATATAACTGCTTGTTCTATTTCTTTTGACGGATTTTTCTCTGGACTTTGGGTCACGCTTTTTTGCTTCTTGGCGTGCCAAGTAATTTTTGATTGGAGGCTAGGTGTTCTAATGCTGAGAATATGAATTTTTGTTTTCTACTTTTAAAGGGCACTGTGCTTTGTTCTAGCAAATAGTTAACTTAATTGAGTATCAACTTTATCTTGTTTTTAGTTACTAACCAGTGCTACAGTTTAGTATAGAGCAGCTTGAAACTAGGGAAAGTTTAGATGTATTATTAAGGTGAGAACTTTTTGAGGTTTCTACTGAATTACCCATACCATTAAAGAGAACCTTCTATTTTTGCTAATCAGAATACAGAAATATCCTATCTTATCTGAGCTCTCAGAATTGTTTGGCTTGGAGCTAATATTGGTCATTTAGTCTCGTGGAGCTAATATTAGTCTATTTAGTCTCATGGAGCTTCTCCTCACATTTGGGGATCTTCAGCAAGCTGTATCTAGCAAAAACTGAAGACAATCCCAATCCAGATTTCTGGGGCTCTTTTACTGTATAGGTCCCTTCTCCCTGAAGCTCTATACTGTAACTTCCAGTTGCCTAGATTTCTCAAACTCTGATATCTGTATTCTCAATTCAGAAAGACCCTATAGAAAATTTTTCACTGAGGTCTGGAATATTTTTCCAGATGGAAAACTAGGATAATTATAATGCTTATCTGGTATACATCCCTTTCGCAGAAATCACTGATCTTCACTGTTGTACAATGTCTGAAAACAAATATTTTGTATAATTTCTCCAGTTTTATAGTTGATTACTATGTGAAGGTAAGTAAGGTGTCTCTGCAGCATGATCAGAAGTAAAAGTTGTAGACAACTGAATTTAAATAAAAACTAAATATAAAATTCTAATAAAGCAGAACATTATACAGTCTGAATCTAACACTGTAAAAGACAAAGGAAGTTTATTTTTCTACCATAGGTACTAAATTGAATTAAGTTAACTTAAAATATATATATTTATTTGAGAGAGAGAGACAGAAATTGTGCAAGCAGCGAGGAGGAGCAGAGGGGAAGGAAGAGGAACAAGCAGATTCCAAGCTGAGCCTGAGGTAGAGCTTGATCTCATCACCTTTAGATCATGACTTGAGCCAAAACCAAGTATTAGATGTCTAACCAACTGAGCCACACAGGCACACCAAGTTAGGTAACTTTTAAAGAAATGGAGTTTGAATATTAAGAAAAAGTTACACTATGTAAGCAGTCCAATTTCATCCCTTGTAGGCATCAGAACTCAGCCTTATTTTAATCATTCTTTTTATTTTTTTAAGATTTTATTTATTTATTTGATGGGGGGGGCATAAGCAAGGGGAGAAGGGCAGAGGGGGAGAGAGAGCCTGATGTGGGGCTCCATCCCATGGTCTGAATATCATGACCTGAACTGAGGGCAGACCCTTAACTGACTGAGTAACCCAGGTGCCCCTCCAATCATTCTTTAAAATCTAGCCTCAAATTTGTATTTTTTAAAAATTATGTTTAGCAATAAAATGTTTTTCAAAATATCTTTCATGTTTAATATTTGATTTGTGAAACATATTTACGAACAGATTTACTAATGAAACAAGACGCTGCATTATTGAAATAAACCTACATCTAACTTACTGTTCCCTATATTTATAAATTTCCACTTCGGACAACAAAGAAGACATAGTGAAATGTCCTATCAAAACTCTCCCTCCCTCAAAAAAAACAAAACTTCTTCCCTAATATCCCACCAGGAATTTCTCACATACTTACATTATTTTGTTTAAAAAAAAAAAAAAAGACTTTCTTTCTTTCTTTTTTTTTTTAAGATTTTATTTATTTATTCATGAGAGACACAAAGAGAGAGAGAGGGGCAGAAACACAGACAGAGAGAGAAGCAGGCGCCATGCAGGGAGCCTGACGTGGAACTCGATCCTGGGTCCCCAGGATCACACCCCGGGCTGAAGTCAGTGCTAAACCGCTGAGCCACTCAGGCTGCCCTAGGAAAAAAAAAAAAAAAAAGATTTTCAAAAAATCAACAATATTTTGTTTATTCCAGTAATTCTTCCCTTGTCATTTTTTAGATACTAAGATCTTATATGCAATTAAATTTAATTTTGATTTCATCAATTTTCCAAAATGTATTCTAAGGTGATTTTGAAAATGTTTGGTACGTATTTAAAAATTATATTTGCTGGATTTTTAAAAGTTTTAATTCAGGCATATGCGTATTTATATTAGACATTGGACATGATAATATTTTCCATATTAACATGTTCATATACAAAAGACATGGATTCTGAACTGCTTTAAAATGAATAGGGGCAGCCTGGGTGGCCCAGCGGTTTAGCGCTGCCTTCAGCCCAGGGCGTGATCCTGGAGACCCGGGAATGGAGTCCCACATCGGGCTCCCTGCATGGAGCCTGTTTCTCCATCTGCCTATGTCTCTGCTTCTCTCTCTATGTGTCTCTCATGAATAAATAAATAAGATCTTTAAAAAAATGAACAAGAGTAATTTTACTCAAAACAACAAAACTAGTCAGAATGCAACTATATTATACCCCAAGATTAAAATTACGTAACAGGCACCTGGTAACAACAGGCTCAGTTGGTTAAGTTGGTTAAGGGTTGGACTCTTGATTTTATCCCGGGTCATGATCTAAGGGTCATGAGAGGGAGCCCCATATGGAGCTCCTGCTCAACAGGTACTATGCTTCTCTTTGTATCTCCCTCCCTCTGTCCCTCATCCTGCTCACACACTCTCCCTCTCCGAAATAAATAAATAAATAAATAAATAGATAAATAAATAAATAAATCTTTAAAACAATATAAAATTATGTGCCAATAGATATTTTAGATTCTATTCTATTCTAGACAATAATAAATGTTTTCAGCCACCTCTTTGAAAAGCAATATCTGAAGTGAATATTTTTAGACAAGGTCTGGGATATTTTAAATCTTAAGGTAGTAAGGAGTAGATGACATTCAAGTAAATATTGCAGGGAAATGTAACATTCCCTACAATTTTTGTTTTTGCTGAGCCCTAGTTTCTTATCATCCACCATGACTAGAGATATGGACCAAAGACAATATGGTCTAACCTTAAAGAAATTGAAGGTAGGGAGGGATGTGTGGGTGGCTCAGCATGTGATCCTGTAGTCCCAAGATCGAGTCCCACATCAGGCTCCTTGCTTGGAGCCTTCTCCCTCTGCCTGTGTCTCTGCCTCTCTCTCTCTGTCTGTCATGAATAAATAAATAAAATACTAAAAAAAATGTGAAGCTTGCCTTAGGCACCATATAATATGATTGAGACTTACAAGATGGAAATGCAATGCTTCATTAATTAAATAAATAAATCAAATGTGTAATTAAGGGTTTTTTTAAAATCAAATAGCAAAAAGTAATTCTAGAAAGAAAGTCAAATGAAAAATTAATTTAACCACAGTTTTATCTAATTAATTTTGAAGTAAGAATATATTTGTTCAGGAGAAAGAATTCTAAATTTGTATCTCCAATATACCAAATATTTCCTTTATTTTTTAATTTTTTAAAAAAAGATTTTATTTGAGAGAGTGGGAGTGGTGGGGGAGGGGCAGAGGGAGAAGCAGACTCCCCACTGAGTAGGGAGCCTGATGCCGGAGCTCAATCCCAGAATCTTAGAATCATGATTTGATCCAGACCCTCAATTGACTTAGCTACCCAGGCATCCCTCTTTTTAAAATTTTTTATCTAAATTCCAATTAGTTAACATATAGTGCAATATTAGTTTCAGTAGTAGAATTTTGTGATTCTTCACTTACATATAACACCCTGTGCTCATTATAACAATTGCCCTCCTTAATATCCATCACCCTTTTAGCTCATTCCCCCTACAACCACCACTCCAGCAACCCTGTTTGTTCTCTATAGCTGAGAGTCTGTTTTATGGTTTGCCTCTCTCTTTTCCCCCCATGTTTACCTGTTTCATTTCCTAAATTCCAGGTATGCATGAAATCATATGGTATTTGTCTTTCTCTGACTGACTTATTTTACTTATTATAATACACTCTAGATCCATCCACATCGTTGCAACTGACAAGATTTCATTCTTTTTTACAAACTCTTCTTTATCAATTCATCAGTCGATGGATATTTGGGCTCTTTTCATAATTTAGCTATTGTCGATAATGCTGCTGTAAACATCAGGGCTCATACATCCCTTTGAATCAATATTTTGTATCCTTTGGGTAAATATCTACTAGTGCAGTTACTGTATCATAGGGCAGGTCTATTTTTAACTTTTTGAGGAACCTCCACAGTGTTTTCCAGAGTGGCTGCACCAATTTGCATTGCCATCAACAGTGCAAGAGATTCCTCTTTCTCTGCATCCTCACCAATACCTATTGTTACCTGTGTTGTTCGTTTTAGCCAATCTGACAGGTGTAAGGTGATATCATTGTAGCTCTGATTCTAATTTCCTTGATGATAAGTGATGATGAGCATGTTTTCATGCGTTAGCCATCTGTATGTCTTTAGAAAAACATCTATCCATGTCTTCTGCCCATTTCTTAACTGCATTATTTGTTTTTTGGGAGTTGAGTTTGATGAGTTCTATATAGATTTTGGACTCTCGTCCCTTATCAGATGTCATTTGCAAATATCTTTTCCCATTCTGAAGATTGCCTTTTAGTTTTGCACATTTGTTTCCTTCACTGTGCATATTTTTATCTTGATGAAGTCCCAATAATTCATTTTTGCTTTTATCTCCCTTGCCTCCAGAGACTATCTAGTAAGAATGTCAAAGAGGTTGCTGCTATGGCTGATGTCAAAGAGGTTGCTGCCTGTGTTCTCCTTTAGGATTTTGGTGGTGTCCTGTCTTACCTTTAGGTCTTTCATCCATTTTGAATTTATTTGTGGGTATGATGTAAGAAAGTTGTTCATTTTCATTCTTTTGCATGTTGCTGCCCAGTTTTCCCAACACCATTTATTGAAGAGACTGTCTTTTTTCCATTGGATATCCTTTCCTGCTTTGTGAAAGATTAGTTGACCATAGAGTTGTGGGTCCATTTCTGGATTTTTTTATTCTGTCCCACTTATCTATGAGTTTTTTCTGTGCCAGTACCATACAGTCTTGATCACTACAGCTTTGCAGTGTAACTTGAGGTCCAGAATCATGATGGCTCCAGCTTTGCTTTTCTTTTTCAAGATTGCTTTGGATATTTGGGGTCTTTTCTGGTTCCATATAAATTTTAAGCTTGTTTGTTCTAGCTCTGTGAGAAATGCTGGTGATATTTTGATAGGGATTGCATTAAATGTGTGAATTGCTTGGAGCAGGATAGTAGAATGAGTTTTCTAAGAACCACCTGCCCTCCCAAAAGAGAAAAAAAAAATCCATCCTTTGTTTGTCTCTACACACAAATATCTAGCAAAAAAAAGGTGACTAAAAATTTGAGGTCAACAACAGCAAAAAGTAGCTCTAAATTTCCCAGGATCCAAATTAAAGACTATTATGGAATTTATAACCTCTTTCTCCTTTTTTGTTCTTTTCTTATGTAAGGGAACATGGCAGTTTATCAGGACCAGTATGAAATAGCTATTAATCTGGTGGAAAACATATACATTTTACAAGTATTGTAGACATGTTCCACATCAGGTCATGCATGTCTCGTGTCAATCTTTCGCAAAGAATGATGTCATAATTTTAAATCATTTTGTTAATCAATTGACTAATTCATTTGATTACAAGTCTTTTAGGACCCATGCTCAAAATTGAAATAAGATTGTTGAAAAGGAGTCTCTGGCCTCAGAAAGCTGAAGTGTGGAAGACTTTCCATTATAGTGAAGTCTGATATGTGCTAAAAGCAACAAAAGCAACGGGGACCTTGAGTACATAGAAAGAAATCCAAGGATGGCTTTCCAGAAGTCATAACATATCAGCAAACAAGTTTTCTTTCTTTCTTTCTTTCTTTCTTTCTTTCTTTCTTTTCTTTCTTTCTTTCTTTCTTTCTTTCTTTCTTTCTTTTTCTTTCTTTCTTTTCTTTCTTTCTTTCTTTCTTTTTCTTCTTCTTCTTCTTTCTTTCTTTCTTTTCTTTCTTCTTTCTTCTTTTTTCTTTCTTCTTTCTTTCTTTTTTCTTTCCTTCTTTCTTTCTCTTTTTCTTGTCATTCCTTTTTTTTTTTTTTTAGAAAAAGCATATGATTTATGTAATTTGAGAGAAAAGAAAAGTTAATTTTGTGGCCAGAAAAAAAAATATTTCTGTGAATGCAGAGAAGAACAGGAAAGCCCTATTGCCTTTGGAAACTTTTAAGTAGTTGATATGACTACACCTCCAGAGGCATAGTTTTAGGGACTTATATGGGGGATAAGATCAAAGAGCAAAAAGACCAAGTGTATAGGTGTCCTTGTATGCTGTACAAAGACTTGACAGTTAATTCATTATGCAGTGGGGTTTCATTCAAGAATAACACTATAAATTTGGATTTTAGGAAGATCACTTTAGTAACAGAATGGGATTTAGGATCATGTAGTTTGAAACAAAGCAGAAAGTGACAATTTTGCAATGCTGAAATGATGAACTAGTGCATTTTGATATACTACCAAAATGGTAACAGGATGGAAAGGCCAGAACTTGAACCAGAGTAGAAGAAAAAGAGCAATGGAGAAGCACGTTTATAAGCAGCTGTTTTTAGGAGATGTCCAAGAGAACACATTTAGAGAGAGATTGGAGTAAAATAGAAAGATGTTAGAGAACTCAGAATGGAAACCAATCTCTGTGACACCTACAAAGTTAGTCTAAGGATGAAATGTTATAAAATGAATTCCATGGACACCCACCAGAGTTCCTGCTATAGCCTGACCCACTGTGATCTCTTCAAAAATGATAGAATCTAGCTTAGATTATGGAAGACCCAGGGCAATTTATCTGCCTTCTTTTATTCAGTATTATATAGAAAAATAAAGAGAAATGAGAAAAGTTTTAATTAATCTCAAAAAATATAAATTGAAGCAAGCCCACGTGTTTGAGCTTTTGTGCATCTTTGAAGATTTATTTATTTATTTTAGAGAGAGAAAGAGAGAGAGTGCATGGGAGCTGGGGGAGGGGCAGAGGTGGAGGGAAGGGAGAGGGAGGAAATCTCAGACTTCCCATCAAGACAGAACTCTACACAGGGCTTGATCTCATGACCCTAAGATCATGACCCAAGCCAATACTGAGTCAGACACTTAACTGACTGAGCCACTCAGATACCCCTTGTGCATCTTTGATTCACCAGTCCCAAACAAACCATATCCAATGGTTTTGTGTCACAAATTGTTCTACACTAAAGAGGAAAACATGAATTGCAGTCCCTGTGGCGCCTTGTGGTTTTCATTTATTAGCCTACATTCATGATTTTCAAGATTAAATCTTATAACCCATCCTCAAATTACCTTAGAATGGTTATAAGCATATTAATATAAAAAGCAGCACAGCGCTGGCCAGAAAAGTTGTATTTCTAGAAAGCCACCCAATACTTATGAAAGATACCGGAATCTTTTTCAAAGATCTCACTGGTCATAGGGAATAATTGTAAAATTTTTTGTTTTGAAATTTAAATGTGTTGTTCTGCTCTTTTGCAAATATCCTGTGCCACCCACAATACGAGGGCAACGTGACTTGCGAAAGATCACATTGTTGGTAGTAGACATTGAATGGGAGTTTTAATTTAGGACCAATTTCCTCCTTCCTTATCATGACAGAAAAGCCAGTGTATACTGAGCAAGAAAAGTAAATGGAAGCATGTCATTTAGTAAGAATCTTTTCCATATTTATGCTACTGGATTTTGAGGGGTTTTGTACGGTATCAGCCCTTTGACTTTTGTAGTGTGTTAAGCTATACCTGGGATACTTATACCATTTAATGAATATCACATTGTGATCATAACTAAATTACGTAACCAGAAACTGTAAACAGAACTTGCTTTATTCCCTTCTATATGCTCCCATGAAATATTACCTGAGTGTTTCTAAATAAATATTTGTGAGGGGGAAAAGACAAAAGGACACTGCAATGCAACATGATTCTCTCATCTCCACTAGCACCAGGAAACAACTTGCATTCAATATCTCTATACCATTCCATTCTGTTATCCCCCTCTCACATCTATTATTGGTTTTCTACTGTTGCTTCAGAAATCACTACAAATTTATTGCCTCGAAACAATAGTCTGTTATGGTTCTGTATGTCAGAAGTCGTATATTATTCTAAGCAGGCTCAAATCAAGGTGTCTGCAAGCTGCATTCATTTCTGGATTCTCTGAGGCAAAATTCGATTCCTTGTGGTTGTAAGATTGAGGCCTCTGTTTTGTTGCTGGCTGTGAGTTGAGAGGTGTTTCCAGCTTCTAGAAGCTTCTTGCATTTTTAGCTCATGGCTCCCTTCCTCCATTTTCAAAGCCTTTAATTGTGAGTCAAGTACTTCTTACACATTGTCTATGAGGAACTCTTCTGCCTTCTTCCTTGCCCTTTAAAGTAACATTTGCAGAGCCCTAACCCCAGTGTGAAAAGATTACAGGGCCCAAACCCTGATTAAGACACATTAGACACATCAGTTTTTAGCTATACTACCTTACTTTCTCTTGTATGAGCACTTCTTCATTTAAGGATATCCTTACATATACTATTAAATTCCCTTTTAATTATATTATTAACCCCTCTCCATTATATCTTTTACATACCTATGTTTTGGGGCACAATTCAAAGCCAATTTTTCCACAAAACTTTTTGACTTCTAATTGGAATCAATGCCTCTGTCTCCTAGAGTCCTTATTGGAGAGTAGGATGGATAGGACAATTAGGAAAGGGGACTAAGATTTATTCCATGTCTATGATATGCCAGGTGCTGAAAAGACATTTATTGTACACACCTATCCAATGAAGTTGGTGTTATTAATCTTATTTAATAGGTGAAAAACATGTCCCAGAAAGGGTCATTCACTTCCCTGATACCACATGGCTTATAAATGGAGGAGGTAGGATATAGCTGCTGATGTGGTTAGATCCCTCTCCATTTATAAACATCTGGGTTAAACAGCTGCATTTTTTTCTGCTGCCTCAGTACACTTTGTACTCTGTGATAGCCCTCATCAGAGAACATATATTTTAATATCCGAGCTACCAATAATCCTTCAAATTTAAATAATGTAAGTCCTCATTCCGCATATTGTAAGAGGTCCAGTGCCTTCTCTGGAATTTTTGGCCAGCTCCTCTCCATGTAGCTCACTTTGGCACCAGACTCTTAGCAGCCTTCCTCCAAATATAACTTCTGTTGACGTCTTTAGGGACTATCTCATGTCTTCTCTGAGTCTGCCTGCAGAACAGCTTTCTTCTCCATTGTCCTACCTTTTGTCCTCGAATCCTCAGCTGCTGTTTCTTCTCTTTACTACTTCATCAGACACCAAGTGCTTTCTCTTGAACTTTGCAAATCATGGAATCATGACTATTGTGTCTCTGAAGTTGGGAGAGAGACATATTCCAGAAAAGCATAGGCGATAATTGAAAAATAAATATGAGACATTGTCATTTTTAACAGTTCTTCGGTTGCCTCTGCCATGAGACATTTCTCACTTGCTGTGTACCTCCTTTAACCCAGTATGCTGTCAAGCAGCTGAGCGTCCAACTGCCTCCCCCAGATTTTCCATCCCAACGCTGCCTCTCCCCCTATTCCGGATTACCCAGAACGCCTTGTGTCTTCTATCATTCATGGAGAAAATGAAATGTCTAGTTAATTTATTATTCAAGCAGTGCAATTTGGAAGTGTGTGGGAAATATTCCCATCCTATTCCCGGTAGACAGATGGGCAAAGGGGGAGGACGTTCTACTCATTAAAAAGGCCTAAAACAGTGTTTTCCAAAATAAAAGAGCTAGTTATTTCTGAGTTGTGCAACACCTTCCCTTCAATTAGAATAGTGTTTTTTTTTTTTAATATACTCTTTTCACGTTCTTATCACAAATGTAGTGCGTGGCAGTGGAGTGGGATGTGGGGGACATATATGCATTTCACCACCAGACATGAGCTCTTCACTTTTCTTGCTCTTATTGGACTTCATCCACATTAGTTGCCTAGCCAATGTTTTGCAAGTTGTAACTGTGAATGTTCAGCATGTGAACATTCCCCTAATAGCTTGCTGCCTAAACCACCTGGGAAACTACAGTGTTGAGTGCTTTGGAGATTTTCTAAATGACTCTAAGATTTATAACTTCTAAAACCACACCTCTTTTATCCAATTACTTCAACTGCAATGATTCTTGGTTTATTTGTTTATTTTGCTAAGACTTAAGATGCCATTATATTACAAAATTGAACACTTTCTTGAAAAATAACAGGCATTCACAACAGGCATTTTATTTTAAAATGGATTTTGCATATGGGCTCTATTTATTTTTCTCTCTATAAAAGTAGCACAGCTCAAATATATATGTTCCTGAAAAGAAATGCCAGCTTTCATCAAGAATTCCGGATGTAGTCACAGCCCTTGAAGTGAAAAAAAAAAAAAAAAAAAAAAACAGGTTAATTCTTTAAGATTGCTATTTGTTCACTCTATATTCTAATGTGTTCTTAACTGGTATTGAGGATTTAACAAAATAATAGAATTAAAAATTTACAGAAAATTCATTGTCACTACTTTGTTCCTATATTTTGTGGCTCCCAGAATTGAGGAGCACCTAAACGGTAAGTTATCTATTTTTAAAATTTTTTTGTGAATATGCAGTTGATAGGAGGTCTTTGTTAAAATCATATGTAATCCCTTTTAAAATCCTTGGATTAATAGTTTTTAGGTAGAATTATTTTGGCCTATGCAATTTGCTGTGGTTATAATGCCTCTTTAATACTTATAGAGATGGTGGATAACTTAACTGAATTTGGAAAGCATTACACGTAGAAATTGTAAAGTGCAATGTACTTACTCGTCTTTGGAAAACTGCCAAAGCAGTGGGCAAGCACACTGCCAAATATGTGCATGGGGCATCCGTGAATGACAGACTAAAGTGCATATGAGTCTGTGAAAACAGGTGGTCTGGGATGCCTGGTATCAGCAAAGCATCTGGGCCCTGAAGTGTGACTGAATTATATTTTCTGCTCCCAAAGGAGAACAATGCTAATCATGAAAACGCAGAGGCTGGCATTGTTTAGAATCCCTTTGTTTTGTAACCCTTGCAAGGTATTAGACTAGAAATGGAACCATGCTTTTAATATTTGAAAACTAAGTCTCATCTATGATTGCTCTGGGATATATCTATTCTTATAGTGCTGTTAGTAATACTAGATGCACATATGTTAATCTAGATGCTCAATTTGGCTCTTTTTCAGTTTTGAGGATGCACATATGCTAAATGAATGAGATGGCTTTCTGTCTTCATTGTTCAGTTACAGATTTGACCCCTAATAAATGTTACAAAATAAACACTAATTATAGACATAATGCTTCGTTCTTGATTTCCCTGTTTTTAGCTCTTCTTTTAAGACAGGAGGGCTCCAAAATGCTTTCCCAAACTATAATTCCTAGATATTATAAACTAAACTGCTATGCACTTTCTAGAAACAGTAAAACACTCTTTTAATTTATGTTTGAATTATATTTAAATGCAAGTTTGGAATGAACCAGAACCTAATGTAATTGTGCTCTAAACAAAGAATGCTCAACAATAAAAGCAACTGGAATAGACATTATTATTTTCTTCATATGTAGGGCAAACCACCTTTTGACTCTATTATATTTCAGTGATTCTCAGCATGGAGCAAACTTTACAATTATGGAGGGAGGGCTTAAAAATACTGGTGCTTAATATCCACATGTCCATGAACAATTTGATTTAATTGTTCTGAGACAAGGTTCACGCTTCAGTATTTTTAAAAGCTCCCCCAGGTGATTCTAATGTCCATCCAGGATTAAAAACTATTGCTATGTCTAAAACTACTTTAATATACCTCATATACCCCAACCTCATATTGTGTTTGTAATATACTTCTCTTGTTATATCTCTGGACTTTGTAAAAACGTCTTTTGCTTATCTCTTTTCATATCCAATATTCTACTTAATAGAAGGGAGATTTCTTTTTTAAAACACTACTGGTTTTGAAACACCATGATCACTAATTGCTTCATTTAATGCCCCAATCGGCGAAAAGTGAGGGAAGGGGAGAATCTTTCACCCTACTTCTTTCTACTGTTTTGCTAATTGACAAACTAGATAGAAATGCATAATCATCTTTCCCTTTAGTTCTAATTGCAAATTGATTAGAAATTTGTCACTTATTAGCGTGGCACATCACAATCAGAAAACTGGTTAGAAATTCAGAAAGAGCTTTTGGTGTAAGAAGCCTCCAAGTCCCCTCTGTAAACAAACAACGTAATTGTCAACATTGTTCCCTGGTTGATATTACTGCTAAATACTTACCTTGCATTATTGTAATTCATAGCAAGCAATATATTGATAAGTGGCTTTATGGAGTAGAGTCTAGGGAGCATAAAGCCAGAAAAAACTTGAATAGTGATATACAAATATTAGCTGTCTGTTTTACTAATTATCTATAATGGTCTGCAGTTCTTTTTTATTTTTTTTAAATTTTATCTCAATGTTTCCATCTCTGATATTTGATAAATACTTTTATCTAAATAATCTACATTGAAATTGAAATTTAAGAATTAAATAGCCATGTTTATAATCTTGAGATATTGCTAAGAAACAACAAGCAGGGATCCCTGGGTGGCGCAGCGGTTTGGCGCCTGCCTTCGGCCCAGGGCGCGATCCTGGAGACCCGGGATCGAATCCCACGTCGGGCTCCCGGTGCATGGACCCTGCTTCTCCCTCTGCCTGTGTCTCTGCCTCTCTCTCTCTCTCTGTGTGTGTGACTATCATAAAAAAAAAAAAAAACACTATAAAAAAAAAACAACAAGCAAAGAAAAACTTATCAATTTTTAAATTGACTTTAGTGATTTTCCAGAATATGGTGATGATGATGATGGTGATGATGATGATTTTAAGTAGGCTCCATGCTCAGCATGGAACCCAACATGGGGCTCAAACTCACACATAGATCACAATCTTAACTGAGACCAAGTGCTGGGTGCTTCACTGACAGCTACAGAGCCATCCCTCCTGAAGATTATTTGAAGATTATTTTTATCTCCTCTCACATTTACTTACCCTTCTTTCAATTCTTTTTTTTTTTTTTAGGATTTTATTTATTTATTCATGAGAGACACTGAGAGGCAGAGACATAGGCAGAGGGAGAAGCAGGCTCCACGCAGGGAGCCCAATGTGGGACTCGATCCCAGGACGCTGGGATCACACCCTGAGCCAAAGGCAGATGCTCAACAACTGACCACCCAGGTGCCCTTTAACCATCAATGCTTGCCCTATTATCCATCTTCAATATAAAGATGCCAATGGTCCTGCCTTTGAGCTTTGTATACAGAGAGAAAGATAAGACGAGCTGGATGTAATGCTCAGTTTAAGACAAACCGATTAAAAGAGCCAAAGGCTAATTAGCTGGATTATATGAGGCAATTTTTGGGTAGTAACAAAACTATGTAAGACTCCAACACATAACACATTTTAAAACATATATACATATTTTTAGTTTCCATTTTTTTTACAAAAATGACTTATATCCTTTATTTATAAGAATAAATTTTTAAAATTTATTCTGGAACTTCTATCTTAAAATTTGCTTAAGTATTCTTTATTATTTTTCTCAGAACCATAGCTAAAATTAAAGCATTATTAGAGGCAATAAGAAAGAACATAACTAAAATCCATTTTTGTTATAAATGAGACTTCTCTAATGTTAAATTTCAATGCCATAGTAAAGGTTATCATTTATTATGTGAAACTAAGAACTTAAATTTTACTAATGTACAATTTTCTTTCTAATTCATTCTTTACTTAATAGCACATAATTGACTAAAATTTAATGCCTTCTCAAAAAAGCAAAGGCATTGTGAAGAGGCATATCCAACTCCAACTTAAAATTTTAGTTAAGTTATAAAAAATTTGTGAATAACATTAATGCACTCTATGTTGGTGGTTTTCCCTCACATTTTTGAAACTGAAATATGTGTCAGAATATTACCAGTTATTTGTTCATCATGGAATAAATCAATATAAGGTGATTAATTTGGCAAATACCTTCTAGTATGAAGCAACAAAAACAGAAATATATATATCAAAATAATTTATCAGTTATGATAATGAAAAAGTAGCCTTATGATTTAATTATTTTTATAAACACAAAGTAGGAAGCATATGTAAACAGTGAATGCTTAACGTCTATCAAATGTCAATAACTTCCTTCCAAGGAAATATTGCTTAACAGTTGCATGATAAATTCTGGGAAGAAAATGTCCATCCTCTAATATACCATTTTCTGCCTGATATTAGACCTCTCTATTCTTTATTATTTATTTATTTATTTATTTATTTATTTATTTATTTATTTATGGATACAGAGCGAGAGAGAGACGCAGAGACATAGGCAGAGAGACAAGCAGGCTCCATGCAGGGAGCCCGATGTGGGACTCGATCCCGGGTCTCCAGGATCACGCTCCAGGCTGCAGGCGGCGCTAAACTGCTGCGCCACTGGGCCTGCCCCTCTCTATTCTTTAATTCGCTTAGGTGGTGAGCATATACCATGTATGTATGAATACAATTATAATAAGAACCAAAGAAAAAGTCACGATTGGGATGAGAAATTAGTACAGAAAGACCTAAACCAAATTTGGCATTCAGAGATTTTCTTTTCTTTTTTTTTTTTCAGAAGTGATATTCATGCTAATATATGAGGGATATGTTATAATTACCCATAAAATACAGTGGGAAAAAACACTGTACACAAAAAGAATGTACAAAAGACAATAATCGATTAACTAAAGATCTGAGTTCTGAAAACAGCCGGATTTGGGTCAAATTGAAATTAAAAACAAACAAACCATGAGTTAGATTTTCTGATACCTCGTGAAGAAACAAGAGCTAAACAATAGCTGTCAGATTCTGCAAAAAGGTCATCTGATGGTTGACAACTAATTTGAAAACTACATTTGATTGTTTTAAAACTTTCTTAAACTTTTCTGTCTTTCTAAATGAGACATCAACCCCACATTCTCTATTTTGCTGATGTAAAATTTTAATTATATTTATAAAAAAAATACCTCAGGCTGAAAGACTAATATTTCTCCTCTCATTTTTATTGCTACTTTCTTTTACTGTGTACACATGAATATAAATATAGGTACAAGTTATGTATCAATACTTCTATAATCAGCTATCAATTAATATGTACTTTGGTTTAGTGCTTTCTCCATGTTTCTCTTTCTGCTCTAGTGGGGGTTTATTTTGGTTTGCTTTCTTACTTAGGTGCTAGTAGAGTATAGGACTTGTTCATTCATTTTAAAAAATGCATTAATCCAACCTAAACTGACTGCCCACAATCTGATCTGATTCATTAGTGTTTCTGACTTTGATTTCTCAGAAGGGCCAGCATTCTTTTAATGCATGCTCCTGTCACTCTTTCCAGTCACACCAAGCACAGACCTGGAGACCTAATAGACTCATTTCATTTACACTTTGCCATTATTGCAAAAAAGTGGTGATTTTCTAAATGGTCTCTAACAGCCTGAAAGAGCTAATTTAACTTTCCGAAGTGCTTAACTTAACTGTGAAACAATTCATGTAAGACTGATTCAGTATATCTAGCTGTGATTATTGCACTAAGAAATCTCTGATCCTAAAAGTTTGGAACTGAAAGTATCTCCCCCAGGTCAAGATTAAATCACAATAAAATTACCACTCATACCCATTGCATTTTTGAGACACATTTAAGTCTTTACGTTTTTCTTCCTACATGAAAACATGTTATGTTTATATAACATAAAACATAAAACAACATAATTATTTTTATTCCACATAAAATTAGTATTATCCTACATAATGTTTATATAAGCCTAATATAATGAACATATATACATTTTTTTAGTCCAAAGAATAATACTTCCATCCACATAAAATGAAACAATATATTTAGGAAACGGGTGAATTAGCAATTTAGGCACCAAATATTATTTTTGTCCACAAAATTATATGCCCTGGCATAAAATATCTAGACATTATTTTATTTTTTCTATGTAAATTTTATTAAGATGATTTAATCCTAAAACATAAGCTCTACAGCTTTAAGATGACGTTACTTGTTAACTCATTTTAACACTCTTAGATGGTAAAAGAATACTCTTTTTAATTTATGGTAAGGATTCTCTGACAGCGTAATATGGCTAAAACAACTGTGAGGAAGTTTTATGTTCTTACTGTGGTAATGAAAGACCCTTGCCTCAGCAAGAAGTCGGCTACTCCCTCTTCCTCAGACTCTCCAAATTTCCTCCCCCACCATGCATGCACACATACACACATGCTTTCTCTCAAATAAATAAATAAATCTTAAAAAAAAAAAAAAAGATTGTACGGTAGCAGTTTCAAGGTAGTGATGAAGGTGGAGAGCCTGAAAGTCAGAGGTAAAGTGCGGAAAGCCTGAGGAAAGTGAATACAGAGTTAGGTGAAGAAATAATGTGGTGTGATTAGGGAACAAATGGCAAGTTGGAAGAGTAGTAATAGTTGTTTCTAGAAGGGGAGGTGGGACTCAGATAATTTATACAATTTTAGATTGTTAGTCTTTGCAGCGATAGGGCATGTGAGAGTTGATGGTCAGTTGGACTTCCACCCCAATATACAACACCAAGCCCTGCTCCAGAGGTGTGGACTTGCCTGACTGCCCCACAAAAGTTTTACTTACCAGCCCCCACAATTACATGAGCCAGTTCCTTGAAATCACTATATCTATCACTGTATTTCTATTATATCTATTTCTGTTTCCCCTGAAATATGAAATTACGCAATGTAGAAAATGCCTTTGGGAATTTGGCTTTAAAGATAAGCAGAAAAAGCTGGATGATAGGACAATTACTGGAGGGGAAATACAATTAAATGCTAAGTGAAAGACTGCAGTAGAAAAGGAAAGAATGGGTACACAACGCAAAGAATTAAAAATAAATTTCTTGATCAAGAAGGCTGGGTGTATTCAAGGTTGAAGGAGTACTTGAATCTAGAGAAGAGCAGGAGTTATTGTCCTTAAACGGTGATTGTGAAAACTTAGGTCTGAGTATTTTGTTATCTGGGTATAGTAACTAGAATTTGTATGTATCTAGTCTTATGGTTTCAATTTTCTTCATGAAGTAGCCTTTGAAAGTATCTACTGAGACTGAACCCAGGTAATGTGAGAAAGAGGCAGTTACAGATCTGACAAGAATAGAAAAACTCTAAAATAGAAACTTAGGTGGGATTTCAAGCATGGACATAGCATGTACCCCCTTTTCCTCATGAAAATTATTTTAAACAAAAACAACAATCACTTGAGATAAAAAAAAAACTTACAAACTCAATTTCATGGGAAAATAGAAAGCAGATGTGATCCACAGACTCCAAATTATGTGTAAATGATCTAAAATTGGGCAAATGGTGAGAGAATAGGGAGATAAGGTGTGGATAATGGTAACACTCGGAAAGTTTATTTCAGAAAATTCCAAGGAAAAGACATCTTATCAATGTTTATCTTGTGTGGGAACTATAATAGTTAAGGAAGACAGAAGAAGCTCTTCTGCAAGTGATTGAGCTCAGGTTTTTTTTTTTTTTTAAGATTTTATTTATTTATTCATAAGAGACACACAGAGAGAAGCAGACACATAGGGAGAGGGAGAAGCAGGCTTCCTGCAGGGAGCCTGATGCAGGACTTGATCTCAGGACCACAGGATCAGAACTTGAGCTAAGGGCAGACGTTCAACCCCTGAGCCACCCAGGGGCCCAATGGGTTCAGGATTTAGAACTGCACAATGAATCAAAAGGAATACAATCTGACTCTATGGCAACAGAGGTAGAATTATTCATTGGTTTATAGTAATTTTCTTGCCTGGTAGATTACCTGGACCACTTTCTATATACAGGAAATTAATAAAAACAGCTAGACCAAGTATATGTAACATAGCTCATGGTGAAAAGTATAGTAGAAGAAATAACATGCTATTGTTATAAAAACATTATTAGTAAAACAAGAAGGAAAAGGAAAGATAAACCTACCAAGCAACAAAGTGATGAAAGAAAGTTCTACCACAGACAAAATATAAATTTTGGCCATGTATGTTCCCATTAATTAGAAAACAGACTTAGTAAACAAATAACATTGATGAAGGAAGACAACAACACAGAAACAAAACAAAACAAAACAAAAGTTAAGGACTAAAGGATAAGAAAGATGGAGGAGACAAAATGGGAACATGGACAGGGTTTAAGAAGGAAGTAGGAAAAATTAACCACAGCATCACAGAAATGAAGGCAAGCTTGAATGAGACACAAATAAAAAGACCTATAGATATCACAGTAATAGACATGTCTTTAAAAATAAAGACAAGGGAATGGTAATAAAACCAGTGTTAAATGAGATAACAGAATAAATAAAAGATTTAGAAAATAGGCAGAAAGACATACATATAATTGGAGTCTCTAAAAACAAAATAATGGAATGGAGTATAATTTTAAAATGTGATAATAATGAATCTGCACCATTAGAATAAATTAATATCTGCATATGAAAAGAAACAGCATTTGTCTAAAAAATGAAATATCATCTCATTGAGAGGGAGAAATTAATTCAATTGAGATTCAGATTTCTTTCACAACGATATTCAGTGTCAGAATGTGGACCAATACCTAGAAGAGATAGCCTCAAGGAAAGAAAATATCACCTGAGACTTGATATTCAGTCAGACTTTCAACAGAAAGTCTCAAAAGAAGAAGAAAAAGAAAGAAATCTCTACAGATGGTAACATATTCTGTTAATGAGGCTTTGGGGAGATAGATATTCACACTGATGGTGAAAGTTTTAACTAGTATAAACCTTTTAAGAGTCAATTGCTAACATTGACCAGATTTAAAACATATACTTTGACAGAGCAATCTCACTTCTCAGAATTTATCTTTGTGGCATACTTATTTATGTGTGAAATGACATATTTTCTATTTATTCAGCTCATTGTAATACATTAATTTTGGAAACAACTTAAATACATAAACTATTTATATCCACATAGTGATATAAGCATGTGAGGAATTTATTTACTGACATAAAATAGAGCTTATATAGAAAGATCTCCAGAATACATTGTTTTTTTGTTAATTTTTTTTTAATTTATTTATTTATGATAGTCACAGAGAGAGAGAGAGAGAGAGAGGCAGAGACACAGGCAGAGGGAGAAGCAGGCTCCATGCACCGGGAGCCCGACGTGGGATTCGATCCCGGGTCTCCAGGATCGCGCCCTGGGCCAAAGGCAGGCGCCAAACCGCTGTGCCACCCAGGGATCCCCCAGAATACATTGTTAAATGAAAAAGTTCTGAGCAGTGTGGACAGTATGATACAGGTAAACAAACAAAACGATGGAAAAATAAAATATTTTTTTTTCTGTCTGTATCTATCTACGTTAAAAAATCCTATAAAGAAACATAAGAAATCACTAACAGCAGTGGGTTGGAGCCCAAGATGGTGGAGGAGGAGTAAATCTTAGTTTCAGCTGGTCCCAGGAACTCAGCTAGATAGCTCTCAAATCATTCTAATATCTGTGAACTCAATCAGAGAGCTAAGAAAAGAAAAGCTGAAACTCTACAAATAGAAAAGCAAACTTTCTACAAGGTAGAAGGTGCAGAGTAATGAATCTGAGACAGTATTTGGGAAGATAAACTGCAGAGTGGGGGAAGGGAGCCTCTGTAACTTGGGCACTGGAAATTAATATAGCAGCAGAGCACAAAATCAGAAATTCTAGAAGTCTGATCCTGTGAGGATGTCCCAGCCTGAAAGGTACTCAGGCAGTGCAGTGGGGTGGAATCCTAGGTGGGCCAATGTGGTGTCAGGACCTTGGGGTCACAGGAGGACTGAGGGTTGCTGAGTGTGGCAGAGTTCACAGGCATCAGGGCAGGGAAACTGGGTACAATCAGCGAGCCCAGGAGTGAGCTCTCAGCCTAGAGTTGCCATGAACTGCCAACCACAGTGGTTAGGTGATTGGTCCCCTCCCTGGGGAGCAGTGGCAAGCATGTGCAGGACAGGAGTCTGCAGGGTTTGGAGACTCTAAATGGGGTCACATGACTGATATTGAAACACTCGGTCACAGGCTGTCCACAGAGTGTGGACAGAGACCAAGGAGATAGGAGTGGTTGCTTTTCCCTGGGGGTGCACTGAAGAGTGGGGCCCCAAGCTTTTGGCTCTGGGAGGCCATAATTTTCATCCTTATCCTCTAAAGCTGCACAGAAAGCCTTCTGGGAACAAAAGCCACCTAGAGCAATCAGGGCAGATCACTTCACCTGGGCTCCTGGCAAGAACCCTGCATTTCGCCCCAGGAAAAGACATTTGAGAATCAAACAACAGCCTCCTCCCCCAGAAGATGAGCAAGAACATCCGACCAACAGCAAGTTTACCACACAGAACTGCACAAGTCCAGCTCTAGGGGGAAGATAGTATATAGAATTTGTAGGGTTTTGTTCCCCATAATTCTTTAGACTTTCAATTCTTTAGTCTTTCAAAATAATTCTTTAGTCTTTCAAAACTTTCAAAGTTTTTCTTTCTTCACAGTTTTGGGATTTAGTTTTCTAACAAACAGACTGAAATACACACAGGATACAGTGTATTGCTCTATTCTGTTCACATGTATGATAATACTCTTTTTTAAAAAATATTTTTTTGGTTTCAGATCTCTTCTGATTTGTTTAATGTATATTTCTCTGAGGTTGTTATTGACATTTTAGTATTTTGTTCTTTTGTTCACTACAGAATCCCTTTCTGTAGAAACAAAGAACTAAAATGTAATTAAGTCAAAATAAAAAAGGCTATGAATGAGATGCAGTGAAAACTAGAGGCTCTAACTACTAGGATAAATGAGGCGATAGAGAGAATTGGTGATTTAAAAGACAAAATAATGGAGAAAAAAGAAACTGAGAAAAAGAGAGATAAACTACTGGATCATGAAGGATGGATTCAAGAGATAAGTGGTAGTATAAAGCAAAACAATATTAGAACAATTGGGATCCTAGAAGAAGAGGAAAGAGGGGAGAGGGAAGAAAGTATATTGGAGAAAATTATAGCAGAGAACTTCTTTAATCTGGGGAAGGAAACAGGCATTCAAGTTCAGGAGACACAGAGAACTCTCCTCAAAATCAGTACAAATAGGTCAACACCCCAATATATAACAGTGAAACTTGAAAATCTCTAGAGAAAAGAGAAAATCCCAAAAGCAGCTTAGGACAAGAGGTTCGAAACCTATGAGAGTAGAAACATTTATCCTGACAGCAGACCTATCCACAGAGACCTTTCTGACAAGCCAGAAAAGACTGGCATCATATATTCAAGGTGCTAAATGGGGAAAAAAATACATAGCCAAGACTACTTTATCCAGCTACACTGTCATTGCAAATGGAGAGATAAAAGCTTCCAGGACAGACAGAAACTAAGAGCCTGTGATCACTAAACCAGCCCTGCAAGAAATATTAAAGGGGATCCGTTAAGAGAAGAGAGAGCCCAAAAGTAACACAGACCAGAAAGGAACAGAAACAATATAAAGAAACAGTGACTTTACAAGTAATAAAATAGCACTGAATTTGTATCTTTCAATAGTTACTCTGAAGGTAAATGGGTTAAATGCCCCAATCAAAAGACACAGAGTATCAGATTGGATAAAAAAGCAAGACCCATAGATATGCTATCTGCAAAAGTCTCATTTTAGACCCAAAGAGACCTCCAGATTTAAAAATAAGGGGGTGAAAATAGTTTATCAAGCCAATGAACATAAAAAAAAAAAAAGCTGGGTCGGCAATCCTTATTTCAAACAAATTAGATTTTAAACAATAGTAGAATAATAGTGGGGGACTTTAACAACCCATTCACTGCAGTGGACAGATAATCTAAGCAGAAGATCAACAAGGAAACATACTGACCAGGTGGATTTCACTGTTATATTCAGAGCAGTTCATCCTAAAGCAATAGAATACCCATTCTTCTTAAGTACACATGGAACATTTCCAGAATAGATCACATACTGGGTCACAGATCAGGTCTCAATAGGTACCAAAAGCCTGGGATCATTCCCTGCATACTTTCAGATTACAATGCTTTGAAACTGGAATGTGGGACACATGGGTGGCTCAGGGCATGATCCCAGGATTCCAGAATTGAGTCCTGCATTGGGCTCCCTATGGGGAGCCTGCTTCTCCCTCTGTCTATGTCTCTGCCTCACTCTCTGTGTCTCTCATAAATAATGAATAAATAAAATCTTAAAAAAAAAAAGAAACTGAAACTCAATCACAGGAGGAAATTTGGAAATAACTCAAATACATAGAGGCATGCTACTAAAGAATGAGTGATTCAACCAGGAAATTAAAGAAGAATTTTAAGAATTCATGGGTACAAATGAAAATGAAAACACGACTGTTGAAAACCTTGGGGAAGAAGCAAAGTCAGTCCTAAGAGGGAAGTATATAATAATACAAGCCTTTCTCAAGAAACAAGAAGGGTCTCTAACATACAACATAAACTTACACCTAGAGGACCTGAAGAAAGAACAGAAAATAAAGCCTAAACCCAGCAGAAGAGAATTAATAAATATTGGAGCAGAAATCAATGAAATAGAAACCAAAAATATCCCAGTAGAACAGATCAATATAGCTAGGAGCTGTTTTTTTTTTTTTTTTGAAAGAATAAGATAGATAAAACCTGGCCCAACTTATCAAAAAGAAAAGAGAAAGGACTCCAAAAAGTAAAAATCATGAATGAAAGAGAAGAGTTTACAACCAACACTCGGGAAATATAAACAATTATAAGAACATATTATGAGCAGATATATGCCAACAAATTAGTCAATCTGGAAGAAATGGATGCTTTCCTAGAGATGTATAAACTACTAAAACTGAAACAGGAAGAAATAGAAAACCTTAACAGACCCATAACCAACAAGGAATGGAAATAGTAATAAAAAATCTCCCAACAAACAAGAGTCCAGGGCTGGATGGCTTCCCAGGGAAATGCTAGGAAATATTTATTTATTTATTTATTTATTTATTTATTTATTTATTTATTTATTTTAAAGATTTTATTTATTTTTTTGAGAGATAGAGATAGGGAGATGGGGAAAGGGAGAAGCAGGCTCCTTGCTGAGCAAGAAGCTTGATGTGGGGTTCAATCCCAGGACCCTGGGATCATGATCTGAGCTGAAGGCAGATGCTTAAGTGACTAAGCACCCAGGCACCCCTCTACCAAACATTTAGAGAAGAATTAATACCTATTCTTCTGAAGCTGTTTCAAAAGGTAGAAATTGAAGGAACACTTCCAAACTTGTTCTATAAGGCCTGCATTACCTTGATCCCCAAACCAGACAAAGACCCAACCAAAAAGAATTATAGACAAATATTCCTGATGAATATGGATGCCAAAATTCTCTCCAAGATCCTAGCCAATAGGATTCAAGAGTACATTAAAAGGATTATTCGACATGACCAAGTAGGATTTATTCCTGGACTGCAAGCCTGATTCAACATCCATAATTCAATCAATATGATACACTACATAAATAAAAGAAAGGACATGAACTATATGATCCTCTCAATAAAAACAGAAAGCATTTGACAGAGTACAGCATCGTTTCTTGATTAAAAATCTTCACAGTGTAGGGATAGAGGGAACATGCCTCAATATCATAAAAACCATATATGAAAATCCCACAGTGAATATCATTCTCAATGGGGAAAAGCTGCGAGCTTTTCCCCTAAGGTCCGAAATATGGCAGCAATGTCTACTCTCAGCACTGTTGTTCAATATAGTACTAGAAGTCCTAGCCTCAGCAAGCAGACAACAAAGAGAAATAAAGAGCACTTGAATTGACAAAGAAGTCAAACTCTCACTCTGCAGAAGACATGATACTTTATGTAGAAAATCCAAAAGGCCCCACCCCAAAACTGTGAGAACTTATACAGGAATTCATCAAAGTCACAGGATATAAAATCAATGCACAGAAATCAGTTGCATTTCTATACACTAACAATGAGACAGAAGGAAGAGAAATTGAGTCGATCCCATTTACAATTGCACCAAAAACCTAAAATACCTAGGAATAGACCTAACCAAAGAGATAAAGGATCTATACTCTAAAAACTACAAAATACTTATGAAAGAAATTGAGGAAGACACAAAGAAACAGAAAAACATTCCATGCTCATTCCATGCTCATGGATTTAACATAATTAAAATGTCTATGCTTCCTAGAGAATCTATATTCAATGCAATCCCTATCAAAATACCATCAACTTATTTCACAGAGCAGGAACAAATAATCCTAAAATTTATATGGAATAAGAAAAGATGCTGAATAGCCAAAGTAATGTTGAAAAAGAAAATCAAAGCAGGAGGCATCACAATCCCAGACTTCAAGTCTGTTACAAAGCTGTAATCATCAAGACAGTATGGTCCTGGCACAAAAACAGATACATAGATAAATGGAACAGAATAGAGAACCCAGAAATGAACCCTCAACTCTATGGTCAGCTAATCTTGGATAAAGCAGGAAAGAATATCCAGTGGAAAAAAAGGCAATCTCTTCAACAACTGGTGTTGGGAAAAATTGAACAGCCACATGCAGAAGAATGAAATGACCATGTCCTTACACCATACATAAAAATAGACTCAAAATGAATGAAAGACCTAAATGTAAGACAGGAATCCAACAAAATCCTAGAGCAAACACAAGCAGTAACGCATGTGACCTTGGCTGCAGCAACTTCTTGCTAGACATGTCTCCAAAGGCAAGGAAAAAAAGGTAAAAATGAACCATTTGGACTTCATCAAGAAAAAAAGCTTTTGCACAGCAAAGGAAACAGTTGGCAAAACCAAAAGACAACTGACAGGATTGGAGAAGATATTTACAAATGTCTTATCAGATAAAGGGCTAGTTTCCAATATCTATAAAGAACTTATCAAAATCAACATCCAAAGAACAAGTAATCCAATCAAGAACTGGGCAGAAGACATGAACAGACATTTCTCCAAAGAAAATATACAAATGGCCAAAAGACATGAAAAAAATGCTCAACATCCTCAGCAACAAGGAAGTACAAATCAAAACCACAATAAGAAACCACCTCACACCTGTGAGAATGGCTAAAATTAACAAGTCAAGAAATGACAGATGTTGGCAAGGATGCAGAGAAAGGGTGCATCCACTCTAGAAAAGAGTATGGAGGTTCCTCGAAACATTGAAAATAGAGCTACCCTATGACCCATCGATTGCACTTCTGAGTATTTATCCCAAAGATACAAAAGCAATGATCCAAAGGGGCACCTGCACCCTAATGTTATAGCAACAATGTCCACAATAGCCAAACCATGGAAAGAGCCCAGATGGTTATCGACAGATGAATGGATAAGGATGTGGCATATCTATAATATCTATACATGGAATACTACCCAGCCTTAAAAATCAATCAATCTATCAATCAATCAATCTTGGCATTTGCAATGACATGGATGGAATTAGTGTGCATTACGCGAGGCGCAATAAGTCAAACAGAGGAAGACAATTATCATATGATCTCACTCATATTTGGAACTTAAGAAATAAATCAGAGGATCAAAGGGGAAGAGAGGAAAAAATAAAACAAGATGAAATCAGAGAGGGAGACAAACCATAAGAGATTCTGAATCATAGGAAACAAAGTGAGGGCTGCTGGAGGGTAGAGGGGGTGAGGAGGTGGAGTAAGTGGGTGATGGACATTAAGGAGGGCACATGAAGTATTGAGCACAGGGTATTATATAAGACCGATGAATCACTGATCTCCACTTCTGAAACCAACAATACATTGTATGTTAATTAATTGAATTAAAAAAAACAAATAAAAATAAATAAAATAAATTTCCGTAAGAGAAAGCAATCACTAACAGGAGTTATTTTGAGGCAAAGATATAGATTGGGAAAGTGAAAAATGGGCGAGATAGTAGAAGAAATATTTTCACTCTGTACCTTTCTTGGGTATTTTGTTTTTTTTTTGTTTGTTTGTTTGTTTTAAGATTTAATTTATTTATTCATGAGAATACACAGAGAGGAGAGAGAGAAGAGAGGCAGAGACACAGGCAGAGGGAGAAGCAGGCTCCATGCAGGGAGCCCGACATGGGACTTGATCCTGGGTCTCCAGGATCAGGCCCTGGGTTATAGGCGGCGCTAAACCGCTGAGCCACCAGGGCTGCCCCGTTTGTTTGTTTTTAAGATTTTATTTATTTATTCATGAGAGACACAGAGAGAGAGGTAGAGACACAGGCAGAGGAAGTGCTTCTTAAGCAGGCTCCATGCAGGGAGCCCGATGTGGGGACTCCATCCCCGGTCTCCAGGATCAGGCCCTTGGCTGAAGGCAGGTGCCCAACCGCTGAGCCACCCGGGCTGCCCTATTTTGGGGTTTTGGATCATTGAAATGTGTTACATATTTTAAAAATTGTGAATAAATTAATAAAAAAAATACTAAATACAATAGATGAACTACCTGAACAAATATTTCTAGGCTCACAAACTAATTCCTTATTAAGAATCTTTTCTTAAGTCAATTTAGAAAAATGTCATTCATAGAATAATTTTCAATAATTGCTATATTCTGAGGGATAAAGAACAACAATGTTCTGTAATCCTACCCAGCTATGTGTCTCTGACATGTGACAAAATAATGTCACTATGTCTGCTTCAACTAAAATTGGAACTTGTGACAATCCTATTGAATTATTAAAATAAAACAAAACAAAAAAACCTCACCAACAATAAAACTTTGCCACTATCATTAGTCATCATTTAAGATTTAAATTTTTAAGGATCTGTTGAAATAATTGTTATGTGTCAGTGCTGTTCTATCTCTGTCATGATTGCAATGCTGTTGACTTTTTAGACAATCTATGTCATCTAAAAGCTACTAAATCTATTTTAGGGTAAGGTAGTTGGAAATAATGCAAAAATTATAGAAAGCTCCTTATTGGGAAAAATAGTTCTTTAAGGTAGTTACATATGAAATCTCTGCAGAATACATGCTAAAAGGAAATATATATGTAGTGAGAGTAGGTCTCACCCCTAAAATAATACATATTTTAACTAGCAAAATTGTAATATTTTGTGACTCCATTCTTGTATTACTGGAAAAGAGAACAGAAATACAAAATTAACTCCAGTAATTTTTATAGCTAGAAAAAATTGTTTTCTTCTGTTTCATGGACTAGGTGGTATAACTAAAATATTATTTTTGGGCTGCTCTAAAAGTGCAATTTCTGCTGTGATTGTGTTGTGTCCAGTCATCAGACAGAAGTACAGTGTTTAACTTTTGGATAATACAAAGCCACACTCATCTTGAATCCTGGTTATTACTTCCAAATAGGAAATTAAAGTGTAGGAAAATCTAATGGGGAATCAAATTAATATTACTAAATTGGAAACATGATCATTAAATATCTTAAAATGAGAATAATCTTGCTTCCTTAATAAAACCTTTCATTCATTTTAATAAGTCACACCAGTTGTTCATAAATAGGCTTTTTCAAAATCCATTTTTTGTTTGTCTCTTAAGAACATCATTTTTTGGAATTGGTTTTGCCATGCATCAAAGATATGATTACCTGGTATTTGAAAATGTTCTTTTGGAAGACTTCTATAAATTCACATCATGAGTTTTGTTTCATCTTGTTTTTAATCTCAACTCAAATTTTTTAATTACTGTCTAAAATTAATCTATATTCCCCATTCAAATATATGATAATTAACTGGGATGAAATTATGTGTAATATTAGTTGCTGTCAGATACAACTTCAAATTTCAGTACATAGTATAAACCAAAGTAAATTATCCTCTTCAAATTAATGTATCTTCAGTTTACATTGACAATAATATAAAAACTAAAGCAGCCATTTAAACCAAAGAAAGCTGCAGAGCATATTATTGGATGTGAGGTGTAAATGAAGACTGAAAAAAAATAGATGAATGAGTTTGCAATTCTTTATGTGACTGCTCAATGCTTCTGCTTTTAAATTAACACTCTAATTATCCTGTTTATAAATCTGCTTATATGATATATATGTTTCTAGTGTATTCAATATCTAATTACAGTGCTTGTTAATAGAAGTGTATTTTATATGTTAACATATTTCTTTTCTTGAAATAGTAATTGCAGAAGCTATAGCAAGCCATTGCTATCCTATCAGAATAGATGAATCTTAATATCCTCTGAACAGAGGAAAAAAGTACAATATATTAGAACAGAAGCACTGGATCATTAAAATAAATAACTTGTATAAGCAACTGTAATGTGAAAATTTTAATAGTCACATCAGATATTTTCCCACTCATTTGTACCATCTAGGAATTCATTCAACATATTCACCAAAGAAATATAAAGGGTATAAATATAATGTTTCTAATCAATATATCATATGATTAATCAATATAATTTATAAATGATTTTTACCTATTTTTCCAGTAAAACTCTTTTAAGTTTTTGCTGCTATTGGAAGAGAAGACAAGTAAAACTTATCAAGACAATAAATGACAAGATAACCAGTAACATTGCTTATTATAGAAAATCACTTAAACAACAAAAAGAAAAAAACAAAACAAAACAAAACACATACACACAAAAATCTCCAAAATCTCTTGTATGAAATGGTGATGGGGGCATGTCAAACAGGTTGTACTACTTTTTTTTTGTTTCTCACATCATAACTTTAAGAGTCTATTTTCATGATTGACCAAATTTTTAAAGAAAGATTTTATTTATTTATTTATTTGAGAGAGAGAGAGAGAGCATAGGAGAAAGAGATTGTTCACAAAACTAGCAGGGGCAAGGGGTAGAGGGAGAAGCAGTCTCCCCATGAGCAGGGAATCCGATGTGAGGCTCTATCCCCGGCCCCTGAGATCACGTCCTGAGCTGAAGGCAGATGCTTAACTGACTGAGCCACCGAGTTCAATTGGCTAAAACGATTTTAATGAAAAAAAGAAAAAAAAATCCTAGCTCTAAGGCAGTAAAATTATAAGGCACAAAATTATCCAACACGATCACCTAGAACAATTGTTCAATGACTTCTGATTTTGTTCCCTACCAGGGACATTTGTTGATGTTTGGAAATAATTTTTATTGTCACCGCTTGTGGGGGGAGGCAAACTGACAAAGACTACTTCTTTGATCATACTTTAGTAAGGCTTCTTTAAGTCTTCTCAACTAGACCTCTATCTTGGTGTTCTTCATCCTTGGCTTGCTGAGCCTAGCTAAATAAAGAATCCTGATAAGTTAGTTTTTTTTTTATTTTTATTTATTTGTTTATGATAGTCACACAGAGAGACAGAGAGAGAGGCAGAGACATAGGCAGAGGGAGAAGTAGGCTCCATGCACCGGGAGCCCGAAGTGGGATTCAATCCCGGGTCTCCAGTATCGCACCCTGGGCCAAAGGCAGGTGCTAAACCACTGCGCCACCCAGGGATCCCCTGATAAGTTAGTTTTTATCAAGAACTCCACCACTGAACCCTTGATGTTTGAACAAATTCTCCACCCTCACTCTTGATTTCTAATTCCTTAGCCTGCCTTTAGCAAGAATCTTTTAAAGCCAGTTTAGCAAGTATTCCATTTTCTGTGGTATTTAATGAAGTTCCTTTTACTAATATTTGGGTTCTTTTGAAAGTAGCCTCCACTCCCAGCATGGAATCCAATGTGAGGTTTGAACTCACAACCTGAGGTCACAACTTGAGCTGAGGTGCAGTTGGATGCTTAACCAACTGAGCCACCTAGGCACCTCCCTTTCAATAAATTTCTTCTACTGATCTCACTATGTTCTTTAGCTATAATCCTCAGCTGTTTTTGTTCTATTCACACATGAGTTCAATCTCCCTCTTTTATGGCAATAGTCAACCTCTATTGTAATATACTTGAATAAAGCTCTTCCCATGATCTTTAACAAATTTTCATAGCAAAAAAACAAATTTTAACAACTGTCAGCATAATTTTTCTTTAACAAGATACTATTGGCATCTTGTGGGTGGAGGCCAGCAATACTGCAAAACATCCTATGATGCACAAGACAACTTCCAAACAAAATTATCCAGCCCTAAATGTCAATAGCACATGACTGAGCACCCCGACTCTAGAGAGATATCAGAATGCCTGACATACATATGATCAAAGGTGATCTTTTTTATGCCTATCTTCAGTAAAAGTATTAAGCCAATTTGAATGAGAATTGCACTTTCTTTTTAAGTTTTGCCTGTATTAGTAGCTCATACTTTGAACTAGAATTTGGGAAATTTGTAGGAAGGAAAGCTGTTGGACCTAGCCTAACAAAGTGGTGGTGCTTTGGGAATCAACAGGTATGCATCTTAATATAAGTGAATATAAGTTTGACTTTTCTGAGTGTTGGGATCCTCTACAGGCTGATAGAAATCACACTAGCAAGAACATTCCTTCAGTTCTTGGCAATGTCTCTACACAGACTTAAAAGAGTGACACTACTTAGAAGCAGAAGTAGTAATAGTGGACTGCTCATACCAAGTTCTCTCTAAGTCAAACACTAGAATGACCATTTGAATACTGAAGAAATCCCTAGAATGTTAATATAGTTCCAGCAAGGTCTTCAAGAGATGGGTGACTCTTGAACTTCCTGCTAACAAGACAAGTGTGAACTCAGGCAGACAACTGGAAAATTAATCTAAGAGAGTTAATGAGAATGAACAACTAAATATAACTCTATGATGTGTCAACTCTTCAATTGCATTCAGTTGTGTTAATGTTACAATAGCGAGGAAAGATTAATAGTTCCAGAGAGCTTAAGAGGATAAAAGACATGGAAATAAATAATATATGTAAAGTCTGACTTAGTTCAATTCTAGAGAAATGTGAGTCTTCCACAAAACAGCACTGATCACTATTATCCTATTTTTCTTTTAAAGATGTTCAAATGCAAGTTACCAAGAACAGGAAGGAAATGATATGCCAAGGTATAAAGATTGAGTTGAGAAAAATGCAATAGAAATAGAGATAGAATATACATCCAGCTCAGTATAATGCTTATACAGATTGGATCTAGGTCTCTCTAATAAATAAATAAAATTAAAAAAAAAGAAGATATCAGGTTGTTTGTCAGACTTTGGAAGATTGTGAACATCACTGAATGCCAAGTCCCTTAAACTTTCAGCGTTTTAACATCTTACTCTTTGCTTCAGGAAAATGGAAATATTACAAGTCTCTATTTACATAGTCATTTTTGGTCCTTTTCTTGGTTTTGTTAAGACAATTTTTTTAGAAAGCAAAGTAGAGGAAACAGTACAGAGATTTTCCGTATACTCTGTGCCCCCACCCAAGTATAGCCTCTCTCATTATCAATATCCCCCATGAGGGTAGTACATTTGTTACAATCAATGAACTCACACTAACACATCATAATCATTTAAGTCTATAGCATGCATTAGAGTTCATTCTTGATATTGTACATTCTACAGATTTGGACAAACCTGTAATGACGTGTATCCATCATTACGGTATCATACAGAGTACTTTCACTGCCCTAAAAAATCCTGTTTTCTACCTATTCATCCCTCCCCACCCCACCCCCAATCTCCCTCTGGAAACTACTGTTCTTCTTTTTCTTTTTAAAGATTTATTTGTGTGTGAGAGAGGGGGAGAGTGGGCAGGGACAGAAGGAGAGGGAGAGAAAGAATCCCGCGCAGACACCTCCCCACCCATCACCCTGCGCTGAGCATAGAGCCCAACAGGGCTTGATCTCACGATCCTGGGATCATGACCTGAACTGAAATCAAGAGTTGAATGCTTAAACAAATGAGCCACATAAGTGTTCCTACCATTGTTCTTTTTTACTGTGTCCATAGTTTTGCCTTTTCCAGAATGCCGTGTAGTTGGAATCATACAGTATGTAGGCTTTTCAGAATGACTTCTTTTACTTAGTATTATGCACGTAAGTTTCTCCCACATCTTTCTATGACTTAATAGTTCATTTCTTTCAGGTGCTAAATAATATTCCATTGTCTAGATGTACCAGAGTTTATTTATTCATCTCTTTCTCTTTTAATGTGATATTCTCCATTTATAGAACTCCCCTTCCTAATCCTTTCCTCCAGACACTTAGACCTACGGTGACCATTTTCTGAAAATGAACCTAAATACCCATACTTTCAGGTGAGTACAGCATCTTTTTTCTTTCTTCCTGGAAGTCCCTGTGCTCATTATGTTTATCACCCTTCTTTGTAATTGTTTGTTTACTTATCTGTGAGGACTTTTCTCTTTCACTAACCTCATAGTTTCTGGTACAGTGCTTTACACCCAGGGGAAGTCAATAAGTATTCCTGACTGACTCTTTGCTTAACAGCTTTAGGTAAAATAATTACCTTCAGTAATTACAAACACACCCACACAAAGCAAATGCTGAAAGGCAAGGCAAAAAAAAAAAAAAAAAAAAGCGGCAAAAAAACTTACATTGTTAAGGCAAAGAATGAAGGTAAAGACTTTTCTCCAATATTTATTGTAGATAATATTTATGTAGAAACATAAAATACTTTTTTTAAAAACCAATCATCAAGACTCACTATTTATTTAATATAGGTTAGGAATGTATCATTTTGGCCTAAAGCACACAATGCAACACGTAAGCATTCTGGAAACTGCTTCATCTAAAATCCGGACTATGCCGTTATTAGTAAGTTACTTTACTTTCTCTGCCTGAGTTTCCTTTTCCAAAACAAAATCAAATTTAAAAAAGCGGGGGGGGGGGGGAATAATAAAACAAACAAAACCCTTCAAAGTCTGTGTTAAAAATTAAGTGAATTATTAAATGCAAAGTGCTTACACATATGTCTTGCAAGTATATAAGCATTCAATAAGTGTTAGCTCTTGTTTTCTTATAAGAATATATTTTAGATTAAGGCATTTGTTTACCAGTTTCAGGCTATAGGCACTGTTTATAATATCAAATGTAATATTGACAAGTGTTGATCCAGTCTTCTTTATGAGGCCACATTAAAAATAATAATGATAATAAGTACAGATAGATATGCCAAGTATTTTCAATTTGTCCTTCCATATTTACACTCTACTCCTCTATACTTTTTATAAAACACATCCTTTGGCCTTCAATTTTCCTTTATCTTTATTTTTATTTATTTTTGTCCCTGGAAGGACAAAAAAAGTAGAAGGGAGAAAAGTGAAGTTGAGTATTATTTCTCTAACCTCATTCGTGATATATCACTATGTATTAGCAAGATCATTAAAGGTCACAGCTCCTATTGGGAAGTTCTCTACAAAACCCAGATATTTCCTCTGGGTTCTGGCAACTTTTTTTCCTGGTGTAATAAAATACCATAAACTTAGAAGCTTCAAATGACACAAATGTGTTGTCTTACTATACTGCAGATCAGGTTTGAGAAGGTTAAAATCATGGAACCAACAAGGCTGCATTCCATTTCATTTTCTTTTACAGTTCCTAGAGGCCTGTAGCCCTTCCTTCTGTTTCAAAATCCAACAATGTTTTGGCATAATCATTTCTCCCTCTTACTATAGCCATTGAAGTTTCTCTGCTATAAAGGAGATTGAACCCACTTGAGTAATGCAAGATAATCTCACCTTTTGAGAGAGTCCTTATATTAATCACATCGGCAAAGTCCCTTTCACTGTGTAAGATAAAAGTTTCCAAGGATTACAATGTGGATATCTTTTAGGGTCCTTTTTTCTACCCCCACTATTCTAGAGTGATTGATCCAACCATCCTCAGCTGTTGTGAGCCCTAAAATACTACAGCATCTCTTGATGTTTTCCTTAACTCTGACCACACATTTACAAATAAAATCCTTATTAACAATCCATTTTGAGAGTGCAAGGATACTGACAGTCCCACAAAAATATTGGAGAAAGGGTATCAGTAAAAAAAAAAAAAAGCTCTTTTAGAAGACTGTGAGCCAATGTAGAATTGGTAGTAAGTAGGAAGCAAAAACCTAAAGGAGTTTCAGAAAGAGACAACCATGTGAAACAAGAAAAATACTCTTGAAGAATTCCTGAGTAACTTGGAGGAACATGGGAACCATGGACCATGAAAGATGAAGGTGAAGCGACCATTTGAAAATAGATGTGTTGAGTAATCTCCTGCATAATACATTACTACATTAACTGCTTCCAGGAAGAACAATTGAGGGTTTTGTTTGTTTGTTTTGTTTTGTTTTAGAAACATTGAATGGGCAACATTCTGAATTCCTGGGAACATAAAAAAGAGGGCAGGAGTCAAAGGCTGTAGTTTTGTTTTCTCAGGAAATAGTTACTCAGCCAACCAGCCTTGCCCTGATCCTAAAGCCCTAACAGGTAGGACTGTAATTCTCAGTGTTGAAAATTGCAGAATTCATCTTGAAAGACTATACCTATATTAAAGACCAGTATATACTGACATTTTAGGTCTTTTCCAACAAAATGGCCTTCCCATTACCTGCTTATCTATGAGATTCAAATAGCCTCATTCTTAACACACGGAATGTCATTGACCATGTTAGAGGATGAGATAAACACCAACAATAATGGAATAATTTGAAAGTTGACCAGCTAAAGAACAGCAACAACAACAAAAATCCTTTAGAATAGTTTTTTTTTTAATTCTTAAGTACGTACAAAATCTAAAATAAATTATAATACAAACAATGAAATTTCCCAGGAAAATAGAATAGAAACAAGAATGGAAAAAAAAAAAAAACTTAGAACATCACCCAAGACAGTTTAATAATAGCCTAATAAAAATTTCAGATAAAAGAAAGAGAAAATAAAGGAGCAAATGGATTGAGGGCTGTCGCAGGAGTCCTGCCCACCGTTAGCAATGACCATGTGGTGGAAAGCCATGATGTTAGTCTAACTTGACCCCTGCTTCATGACCTTGCTGTGTTTTCTCTTTCTGTCTTCTCTTACTCCTGCATTTCTTGTAATCTGGCTCACCAGCTTTCACAACAATGCAGTGAGCTTCCTAGGACCCTTCTCATAAATTTCTGTTCTGCTTAGGTTAGCTAGATTTGTTTTTCTTCCTTGTAACTGAGATCAATGAATCATACAATTTATTACCCTTTTAGTACTATTTGGCTTTTAACTATGTGTGTGTAGTAATTTTAAATGAAAAAAAAAAAAAAAAGAAGAAAAAGAAGAATTACCCTGGAGAAAGACCTTATTTATAGCAAAATGGTAGGTAGTTGGAAATTTGTCCCCCCAAGTAGAAAATAACTTGTCTACTATTCATTTTGCAGAGAGAGGCATAGGTTTAGGCAGTGGTCATTTTTGAAACATCTATGCATCTGGCACTTGTATGAGGTAAAATATTATAATCATTAACAATTAGTATTTATTTATTAAACTATTTAAATAAATAAATATAATTTTTCATGATATTATAGAATATTCTTTAGTTTCTTTTTTCCTTCTCCCCCCCCCCAGGATTTAAATGCTCATTCTTTAAAAAAAAAAAACAACCCTGTTCTAACTAACATTTCTTCTTGTTTTATCTGCTGAGATAACTTGCCTTGTCTTTTTCAGTGGTAATGTGATTTTTTTCCCTAGAAGTTTGTTTTTGTATAAATAACAAATTCCTCTGCTCTGGGTAGGCATGATAAGGCAGGAATGAAATGATTAAAGTATTTAGATTTAAATAATCTCTCTCTTTCTTAATTTCCTTCTTTCTTCCTCCCTCCCTTTTTCTTCCCTCTCTCCCCACGTCCTCTCTCCTTTCTACCTTACACACACACACACACACACACACGCATACACACACACCCCTTCAGCATTTCTTTGTAATCCATTCTCATTGCTTTCTAATTCAGACTTTTTGTATAATTATGAACACTAATTTAGACTGTTATACAACAAATTTTATGCATCTAGAAAAATATGTGGATGTTTGAAAAGCTTGTTTTCTAAGTATTCATATCTATAATTAAAGTAAAAATAATTTCTTCTACTTATATACCTATAATATTTGTTGACTTTTCATATGAGCTAAAGCCTACTCTAGAATGTATTAATTCTGAAAAGTAAATAGAAAAATCAGATTGTGCTTTATTCAAATTATACTAAAAATGCCATATTTTAAAATCCTCAGCACAAGCTGCATAGCACCCCCCCCCTTTTTTTTGGTTCTCTGTGATTAGAATAAACATCTGAGCTATGTATAGCATTTTATGAGAGCGTATTATAATCAATCTAATCCCATTACACTTGGTAAACAAATTAGCCCTAAAATTGCTGAAATTTATCATAAATTCCAATAAATGTTCATGCATTATTTGCTCTGCTCTCCTTAAACATGTGTTGCTAAGCCCATTTTAGGCTTCCACATAAGGATTAGCCTTTCCAATCACACTGAAGGCCAGATTGCTTAACTACAGCACACAGTGTCATGCTACAGATAATCCATGCCCTTGATTAATGCTTTTATAATCAATTGCTGTCTGGAAGTGACTCCTTCCCATCACACTCTTCACAAAAAGAGCAGATGGTATTTAAAAGGTTATGGCAGGAGGGCATTGCAGAGGTCAAATGGAACATCGATCAAGTGGGCAGAAAAATTGCCTTTTTTCTTCTTCTTTCCTCTTATCCTAAGAGTCCATAAGGGAATGTGGTATATGAATTATAGTTTGATCTATAGTTCAAGCCCAAGATATTTTCTTGTTTCAAATTTCTGTGTTGTTTTGGGTAATGAACCTGGAAATTGGATTTCTTGTGTGCCAATAAAAAAATTGTACCAATATGAACATCTCAAATAATTCTAGACTTAAGATGTTTTTTTTTTAATTTTAATGCATCCACATAGTTCCAACTTAATAAAGTCTAATATATAGTGACTCTTTCATCAGATTTTACAAAGGTATTGGTTTTTTTATAGAAACATACCAAATTTTCATTTTTACGTGAAATTAAATGTAGTGCTATATGTATAGATTTTTCTCTCTCCCTTCCTGTCCTTTATCACACTAGTGACAGTCTATCATATATTTCAAAGTGATCAATTTTCTTTTTAATTGGTATCCTTAGTTCAAATGAGGAAGAATCATGGTCAGAAGGATGCATTCTCATGTGCAAAACACTAAGATTCAAATTAAGTAAGAAAATGTCAGTACGACTTTACATAAAAACTGAGATGTTTCATTTTCATAAATTCATTTCATAAACCTACTAAATACATAGATTCAGATGTTTTGATCATGAAAGTCTCTTCCACATTTTATAATGATAATAAAGACACTCATTTTATAAATAAAAGAGATATGTATCCTGAAGTTAGATAGAAAAGGAAAGCCTTTTGAACAAGGCTTTGGTAGAATATTTATGATATGAAACATTTGTGTTGCTTCTAATGTTTGCATAACTATTTAGTCAATAATCATTTACTAAGTGCCTACTCTGTAGCTAGGTGTTAACCCCTTGGGGATACAAAAACATTAACTTAGTTGCCAAGTAATTTACATATATTTGAGGAGGAAACAACTTGTGCACAAAATGTAAAATAACATTGACATTTTTTTTTCAAAAATGTTCATAAGAGAATAATTTGTTCAATGTCAAATGAGTGGTCCTCACAAAAACACTGTCATGATGTTAGAAAGATGCCTGCGTGGCACCTGGGTGGCTCAGTGGCTGAGTGTCTGCTTTTGCTTCAGGGCGTGATCCCGGGGTCCTAGGATCAAGTCCCACATCAGGCCCCCCTCGCAGAGCCTACTTCTCCCTCTGCCTATATCCCTGGCTCTCTCTGTGCTTCTCATGAATAAATAAATAAAATCTTAAAAAAAGAAGAAAAAGAAAGAAAAAAAAAGAAAAAGAAAGACAAAGAAAGAAAGAAAAAGAAAGAAAGAAAGAAAGAAAGAAAGAAAGAAAGAAAGAAAGAAAGAAAGAAAGAAAGAGGGATCCCTGGGTGGCGCAGCGGTTTGGCGCCTGCCTTTGGCCCAGGGCGCGATCCTGGAGACTCGGGATCAAATCCCACGTCAGGCTCCCGGTGCATGGACCCTGCTTCTCCCTCTGCCTGTGTTTCTGCCTCTCTCTCTCTCTCTCTCTCTGTGTGACTATCATAAATAAATAAATTAAAAGAAAATTTAAAGAAAGAAAGAAAGAAAAAGAGAAAGAAAGAAATCTAGACTGGTCAAGGAAATTTTAAGGTCGCTGCGGAAAGGGCTTTAACAATGAATAACATTTAGAAAGTTATTGGGATCTGGGAAGGAGTTGCAGAGAGTAGCTATAATAGAAACAAAGACACAGAAGTGGGATATTCGTAGCTTGTTTAGGCCAATAGAACTGCAGGAGAAATTTCATACAGCAGATATGTTTGAAAGTCTATTGAGCCAGATAGTAAAGAAGCTTAACTTGGTGCATAAATGTTTAAACTTTATGAAATATGCAAATGTTCTTGCTAGAGGGAGTTTTATTTCACAGAACTTTATGCTCATTTTTTTTCCCAATGGTATGTAAAGTCTTTCTACTTTTTTTTTCCTTCCTATCTACTAGCATCGATTAATCTGAAATTAATAAAAGCTAATTTTTATGGATACTACCCTGAAAGTTAACTCTAATTTTGCGAGAAAGCTACCATGTGAAAGTATTTGAGAATGTTCACTTTACAATTATGATATGAATTACAATAGACCGGAGTACTTATAAAGGTTTCTTGGGTAGAGATAGATACTGGACGTTAAAGGGTTTATTGAGTGACTATGTCAGGCTTCAGGAACAACAGACCTGATAACATATGCACCCTGCTTCTCAGGAGTTCCCAATCTAGTGGACAAGGCACTGCTGTATATACTACAGTAATTGACAGGTGTCCCATAAATAGGACATATGACAGTGACCCCTTTTGTCAATAAACATGTTTTGGAAAAGCAGTAGGAGCTGACCTTGGGTTGAAACATGGATGTTAACAGTATTTGAGAGAGGAAAATACCAGGAAGAATTTGGAGACATGTTCCCATTGTAAATACGTAGGCATTCTCATATAGCCTTGGGGTCAATACAAGAAGCCTTCCTTTCAACTCACCTTGAATCATTGAATTTAACCTGGAAAAAGAAATAATATGAAGAAGGCTTTATTTTTGAAATATGTATGGAAAATGGGAGAAGAGAAATAGTAAATCGTAAAATTACCTAAAAGTTGCCTTACTGTACAGATAAAGGTCATATTCTTTCTTGTGTGATCCTTTTAGGCATCAATATTATACTGGCTTTTTCTATATGGATGAAAAGTAAAGGCAGGAAAAATACCAGTAAATTCCCAACATGATTAAAGTACAAAAACTTTTAATCTATACGTTAGAAAAAACTAAGGCTGCTGCCTGGCTCCTGCTAACTTTCCCAGAGACCGTTTCTAAACTTACAAAGTTACCCTTGAAAAAGCTCCTTCTTCTACCCTCACTCTACCTGGAAATATAAATGGAAGGTACTGTCTTATACAATCTGCCTCCCTGGTCATAGTGATTGGTTTAAAAGCATGCACGTGACTAAGCCTGGACAAACTGACCTCTTTCCCAATACATTTCCAGTATTTTTTTTTTAACATTTATTTATTTGAAGAGGAGGTGGGGCAGAGGGAGAGGATGAGAAAGAGAATCCCCAGCAGACTTTACGCTCAGCACGAGCCAGACGCAGGGCTCCATCTCACGACCCTGAGATTATGACCTGAGCTGAAATCAAGAGTTGGACACTTAACTGACTGAGCCACCCAGGTGCCCCCTCTTCTAGTAGAAGAAGAAAGAAGCTGAGACAGAGACCTCTTACATTCTCAATAGGTCGTGCTGCTATAGTACAAGCCCAAAACACGGACTGCCAGTTCTGAGCTTCCTATCATTGCTTCAGAAGACGATGGTAATAGTTTTGAAGTTATATATTAGTATCACATAAAACTTTAGGATTTGACATACTAATGCCTTATTATTTTCTGTGCATAAATTCAGTCATACATTGAACAAATATTTATTCAGCAACTATTATGGTCAATAGGTACATTTGTAGGTGTACATGGGATATATAGAATGAGATTCACTTCATGACTTAAAAGTCTTTTTTTTTTTTTTTTTTTGCTTAAATACTCTTAGGAATAGTGGTTACTTTTCAATCCTCCACTGTGACAGCACTTTAGCACTTTAGGCTCTGTTCATATTCTCTATGAACCACAACTTGCGTTATAAGAAAGGAACACCATATCAACCATTTAGGTTCTTACAGAATTATCTTGTGTCATTTTACACGAATGAGTGTGTTTACACATTACTGGACAAGAATGTAAATAGCTAGCTATGTCAATAGGTAACATCAGCTCTGAACAAGGGAGCCCATCCTGTGTACATTGCAGTAAACTGTATTTAATTCTTTCACTTATATTAAAGTGATAGACTATTAATTATCAATGTTACAAAAATATCTCTGATTTATAGGGCAAAAGCAATCTCTGATTATTCTTTTTTTGTAAAGATTTTATTTTGTTTTTTATTATTTATTCATGAGGGAGAGAGAAAGAGAGAGAAGCAGAGACACAGGCAGAGGGAGAAGCAGGCTCCATGGAGCCTGATGCGGGACTCGATGCCGGGATACCAGGATCACGTCCTGGGCCGAAAGCAGGCTCTAAACCTATGAGCCACCCAGGGATCGTTTTCTGATTATTCTTACAGGATAGTTTACTTGGTAGCCACCAGCCCATTACTTTAAAACTTGTATTAACACAAATCAGGAGAAAAAAGTAAAAAAAAGGTCTCATGATTTTCTTTTCTCTTGCAGCCATAATAAGGATGAAACATTTGTCAATAAGCATGAATTGTCAGCATGATTTGTACATGGCAGTTTTAATGGATGAAAATGGAAAAGTAAAACACATTAATCCTAAATAAGTACGTAAATGCAAATTTTGCAATTTCCTCTATTCATCCATGATTTGATATAGATGTAAGGACATATAATTTGTGATATTGGGTGGTACCTTTTGGGGGGTGGGGGCTAATACTTAACAAAAATCCTTATTGACCTTGGAAGCTCAAAAGCTAGAGAGCCAGAAAATGCCAGCAAGCTCCTATGTGGTCAAGATCATCCCAATTGCAGAAGGATGCCAACTCCCGCCACCCCTGTGGTGTGGGTTGTGATGTTCCTCTATATCTTTCCTTTAATTAGAATAAACAAAACAAATATGAACTGCTTGTGATGTGCACTGTAGGAACAAAGCACATTAAGGACATCAGTGTGCTCCATAAAAGAATTAGAGCAATGATGTTTATGGGGGTGACTGGCATCAAACAGATCAAAATTTTTATTTAGGGATGTGCTTAAAAACAAATACATTATAAAAAGAAAAATAGAGCATCTTTATGTGTATATTACAGTGATGCTACTGTCATAATAAAATTATTGCATATTTTGTGACTTTCTATTTACTCAGAAATGTACAAATGTAAATGCGACAGTCACTGCTGGTTGACCCAGTCTTTTTTTTGCCTATCAAAGCTTTGTTCTCAGTCTCATAAAGGGCAAAAGCAGTCAAGCTTAGAAGTTTGTCCATATCTTTCACAGCTGTCAGAAGGGGAAAAAGTTAAGTTCTGCTCAAGAATAATGATGTCCTTATAGACTCACTTATATTTATGTTTATTAAAGTAGTACATATATATAGTAATTCATCAAATAGTATAAAGGACTTATGAAGAAAGAAGTAGTATGGAAGCACAATCTTATTTACCTTAAGTCTTACCTTCTAGATTTTATTTTTGTTACTGGCTATATCCATAATTCCATTAAATGTCCTCATACTTATATTGCTAATTCATCTCCTGTATACTACATATTCATGAAAAAAAGAGAAGGTATCTTATTTATGCAAACTTCTTCCTCTAATTCTCCAGATTTTAGATACTTATACTACAATTTTAACTAAAGTTTTATGATGGCTTCTGTAACTTTATTTATTTATTTTACACACACTTTTAAAAATTTTTAGTTCCAATATAGTTAACATACAGTGTTATATTATTTTCAGGTGTACAGTATAGTGATTCAACAATTCCATATATCACCCAGTGCACATCACAACAAACACACTCCTTAATCTCCATCACCTATTTCACCCATCCCCCACCTGCTTCCCTTAGGTGTGTATTCCATTGACTTAGCGTTTTTATATTTTTGGGGTAAATACCCAGTAGTGTGATTCCTAGGTCATAAGGCAGTTCTATTTTTTTTTTAATTTTTTGAGAAAACTCCATACTGTTTTCCATAGTGACTGCACCAGTTTGCATTCCCACCAATAGGGTACGAGGGTTCCTTTTTCTCCATATTCTTGCCAACACTTATTGTTTCTCGTGTTCTTGATTTTAGCCATTCTGACAGGTATGAGGTGATATCTCATCGTGGTTTTGATTTGCATTTGCCTGATGCTGAATAATGCTGAACATCTTTTCATGTGTCTGTTGGCCATCTGGATGTCTTCTTGGGAGAGCTGTCTGTTCATGTCATCTGCCCATTTTTAAAAATTGGGTTATTTGTTTTTTGGTTCTTTATATAGTTTGGATACTAACCCTTCATCAGACATAGCATTTGCAAATATCTTCTCCCACTCAGCTTCTGTAACTTTAAGTACACTTAGAACTCCACTTCCTATTCCATCAACTACAAACAGTAAGTATTTCTTGTCACCCCACTTTTTTTAAAAAAGAGAAAAATAGCTACAAATTTTGTTGTTGCTTCAAAATGTTTGTGATCCCTAAAGATTTTTATTTTTTTTAATGACTTTAATTTTTCCCCCATTTTTATATGCATTTACTGGTGCAGCAACTCTAGTAAATTTCTGGAGCAGCAGCATAATTATTTAAAGCTTAAAAATCTAAAGAAAGCCATCTTCATCAGAAAATCATACCTCCTCTTTTTTTAAACATTAGGAGATCTAACTGTTAAATGTGTTGTTACAATGGATAGAGGCCTAGCAAAATTGCTGCAATTTAAGTACATCATGTATGATGTCAAAGGGTACTGAAACATAGAGACATTGTTCAACATCCCCCTGAATTATGTTACTCATTTGCCTGAGATTCAAAACCAAATATCTTGACTTCCTCTTTTGTTTATTTTGACTTAATAAAAGTTAAAGTTAAGTCAACTTAACTGCCACATAAAATTGGAAATAGGAAAAAAAAATTGAACGATAGAGTAAGTGAAATTCTTTCTTCTAAACTCAGCTCAAGAACCTGGAGAGAGTTACATGTCTTTTGGCCAAAGTTTCAGCATTCTAAATAGCAACTATATTGCATTAAAGCTTCTCTATGCCTGTGTGATATGATTCAAGGAATTGCCACGAATAATAATAAAATGATAGGTAGAATACCTTGCAGTCCATCTCCATAGGGGGTGGGATGGGCAGCTGAGAAACAAAAAGTTATCTCTCAGTATATACTAAAGAAATTTCTTTGTTTGCATTGTGCAGCAGTGTGAGTGATGACTATGTAAAATACTGAAAGAATAATACTGTCTCGTTCTAAGATCACAAAGAAGGGTTAGTACTGATTTGCTGAGTGACCTTGGCAGAGAACCTAAATCCCCCATGTAAGTGCTTCTACAGGTCCCTATCTTGACAAGGAGTTGCCGCAACTTATTCCCTTTATTTATTCACTTTATATTCTTTTCATCCTGTTTTTCTGCATTAGAAAAGAACAGGTTTAAATGCTTTTAAGCATTTCATTCATGCTGTACTTCAAGCTCTGCACTCTCTCTCTCTCTGTGTGTTACTATCATAAATTAAAAAAAAATTAAAAAAAATCATCACTTGAATTGAGAATAACTTGATAGATTGGTGAGAGTAAGTCAGTTGTTACCATAAATTTAGGAGTGAGCATTACCTATGGATCAGTGATATATCATCTCAGAGGAAAAAAAAACAGCAAAAAAACAAAGGCAAATATTTGGAATAAAGTTGACATTAGTTGACCGTTAATGGATTAATAATTATAATAAAATAACAAAGATAGTTATTAAACTTGTAGATACTTGTAGGTATTTTCTGATTGGCTAATTTAATTTAAAAAGAAAAACAGGAACAGGACTTGGGATATATAAATTTCTATCCTACAGATAGCATTTATTTTTAATTGACTTACAGAAACCACTCAAGTTTTTTTCTGTTTCATGTTCCCTTACTGGCAAAAATGATATGATAATAATACTTTTCCCAGGATTGGCTCCAGGAGTAAAAACATGTAATAATTATGAAGACTCGTTAAAATGACCATTGATAGTAGATGATGCACATTTCTATCCACTTCTTTAGTAGTTGTTTATATATCAAATACCATTAGTTTATGGATAAGCTTACTTTAAAAAGTTTGGCCTTAATTTATATATCCATATGTATTTAATATAATCTAGATTTTCAACTATATACAAAACATTGCAGACAAATCAGCAATTATAGATTGCCAATTATTTTAAAAAGAAAATTTGGGTCATATTGCTGAAGGCATCTCAAGTCATTCTTAAAATGGGCCATTTCCTCATTTAACTTAATGGGAAAGATTATGACATTTTACTTTCCAGGTGTGATTTGATGCCTTCAGACATCTCTCTGTTAACATTAAATTAAATTGTTCCTATGGATGCAATTAACTCATCTGGTTAATAGCAAGGAACTCATTATTATATAGATAGACTAAGAATCCAGTTTCCTTTCCCTTCTTCCTGTGATTTCTTTTTACTTTCCAAATGTTAATCCCAATGAGCATGAAAAGTCATTCACTTTTCCTAGGAAAAGTTTGTTCTGCAAGGCTATCATCCCCAAGTGATGATTTTTAAAGCAGTGATTTTCTTTTTTCTTTTTTTAAAAAATTTTTTATTTATTTTGAGAGAGAAAGAGACAGAGACAGAGAATCTCAAGCAGACTCCATTTAAGCATGGAGCCAACTCAGGGCTTTATCATAAGACCTAAAGATCATGACCTGAGCTGAAATCAAGAGTTGGATGCTTAGATGACTAAGCCACCCAGGCACTCCTAAGTTACTGATTTTCATTAGCAGGTTGGAAGTGGATCATCTGTCTCTTCCAAGTCCGATTTGTCTCTGGAGTAGACAGAGAGTAAATGCTTTATGTAAACTCATTGTCTCATCTCCTAACTCTATTGAGTACAGCAAATTTAAGTTTTACTTCATCCAGAGGATCTTAAATCTTCCAACATTCAAAGTTAGCACTTTTTTATGTATTACATTCTGTTACCTCATTTTAAGAAACTTTGTGATTCTAGTCAATAATGTTAATGTTCTTGTGCCCTCCAAAAAGTAGATAAACATTGGCCAGATGCATACCATAGCTGAAACCAAAGCTGGATATTGCAAGACAATCATTCTCCAAATCATTCTAAAACCTTAAGCTATGTGTTCCATCCTACTCCATCTGAGACTCCATCTAAGACTGAAAGATCTTCACCCTTTTTAGAAGTTAGAATGGATAGTTGGATTCTGTAAAGCTTTTCCTTCTGAAATTTTATGATAAAGTGAAGTAGAATACATACAGATTAAAAGTATATACTCTAGAACCAGGGGACTTAGGTTAGAACCTCAGTTCTGCCACCCCAAGCTTCAGGCAAGATACCACATCTGGGGATCCCTGGGTGGCGCAGCGGTTTGGCGCCTGCCTTTGGCCCAGGGCGCGATCCTGGAGGCCTGGGATCGAATCCCACATCGGGCTCCCGGTGCATGGAGCCTGCTTCTCCCTCTGCCTGTGTCTCTGCCTCTCTCTCTCTCTCTCTCTCTCTTTCTCTCTCTCTCTCTCTCCCTCTCTGTGACTATCATAAATAAATTAAAAAAAAATAAAAAAAAAGATACCACATCTGGTGTCTATAGTATTCTCATCATAAAATGTGGATCTATTCATAGGCTGTGTAGTGGACAAACTCTAAAAGTCATCCTCTGTGGTATCCAACTCCCGGTGTTCATATCTTTGTGTAATTACCTCTCCTGGTGTGTGGGCAGAATCCGTGATTTGCTTCTAACCAATAGAACATGGCAAAGGTGATGAATATCATTTCATGTATATACATACATACAATTACATGTATATAGACATGTAATTCCTACAAGATAAGATCTCTGCAGAGAATTACTCCTTTGCAGACTTTAAAGAATCAGAGAGTCATGTTAGTAAACCCACAAAGCAAGGATGGCTTTTAGGAGTTCAGGCCTCTAGAAGCTGAGAGCCACTCACATGAAGCTTGGGTTCTCAGTCTTACAAATGCATAGGGAAAAACTGTCATCAGACTGAATAAGCTTGGAAGAAAAGTCTTTTCTAGTCAACCTCCAGGTGAGAGTACAGCCTTGCTAATACCTTGATTACAGTCTTGTGAGATCCCAAGTGTAGGATCAGCTAACCAAAACTCAAACCCCTGAACCACAATGACTGTGATATAAGAACTGTGTGTGTTTTAAGCTACAGAATCTGTGGTAATGTGTTACATGGGAATAAAAAACCAATATAACTGTGAACATATATACTCTTTTGTCCAATACAAAACATATAGTGTATACTCAATAAATATCTGAAAGTGTTTTCAATATGTGGTAAAGTTTTTTTTAGTTCAGTCCAGATAATATCATGTACAGATAGAAGATTCGTTTTTTTAAAGATTTTATTTATTTCTGAGACACACACACACACTCACACACACACACACAGAGAGAGAGAGAGAGAGAGAGAGAGAGAGAGAGAGAGGCAGAGACGCAGGCAGAGGTAGAAGCAGGCTCCACGCAGGGAGCCCGACGTGGGACTTGATCCTGGGTCTCCAGGATCATGCCCTGGGTTGAGGGTGGCACTAACTGCTGAGCCACCAGGGCTGCCGAAAGATTCATTTTTTAAAAGATGCAAATACTAATATTTCATTGCATACATGTAATAATGAGAATGTTATACCCTTAACAAAACTAGTCAGAAGCCACTTAAGGGACAATATTACAAAACTATATTTGCAATATTGAGAGGTAAGTTTACACACACACACACGTGCATATATATTACATATGTCATTGCTTTAATCCACATATATATGTGTACATCACATATATATGCACATTATGTTTTCTTACACATTATGTAGTAGACACAATATGTATGTGTGTGGGGGGTGTGCATTTGATTGTTTTGTTTTTGTTTCTTTTTTTTTTTTGTTGTTCTTTTTCTTACTTCTAGACTGAGGTAGTGGCTCTCACTTGTGATTGTAACTGTAGCACGGCAGTGACATAGTACCTGGTGGGTAAAAGACAGAAAATACTTTCTAAATTATTGACCTCAAAAAAAGATGCATTTATACAGTTTAGTTAGGAGACACTTACTGAACAACGGTTATGATCTAGGACATGTGATACAAACTGAGGCTATATATAGATTCAATAGGACTCTGATCACTAAAATTTGTTGTCTAAAAATAGAATTAGATATGCATAAGCAAGCATTTACCACATATTAAGTACTAATAGATATATTAAAGATGAGAATGCAGAATTAAGTGGGCCAATTTCCTGGTTGTTTGGGTCACTTAAAGCATTGTAGAAATGAGGATATACATGAAAAGGAGAAATTCACAGATTGAAGATATTGAGAGAGAAGATTTTTCCCCCTTCTTAAGAAGACAAAGATCAGAAACTTCACTGGCAAAGGGTCTGACAAGTGTATTGGACAAGCCACCATCATTGGGATGGGCAGCTCCCTGGTACTCTTCTCATATAGAAGAAAGGGAAAGTAAGGAAATACCAGCCACAGCCTCACACATGCAAATGCATCAGTTTTTGACCTGAAAATTGGGACTTTGTCCAGTTTGCATCAAAGTTGCTTTTTTGTTTTTAGAAAAAAAATTCAAGATTTTTTTCTTGCTTCTTTAATTTTGCTCTGCCTTCTAATCATTGTGTTACTCTTAAACTTAACTACCAAATCATTTCTGAGGGCAATAAATGGATATCTTCAAGCCCTCACAACTGTTTTCTGTCATTTTCTCTGGAAGGTGACTAGTTCTTTACTTTAAATTGTTCAAATCCTTTCTCTCAATTACCCTGCCCCCTCAAAATTGCCATTGAACATTTTCAAATTCCTCATCATGTTGTGAATTTTAGTTGATATGATATTATATCTCTTTGTGGTTTAGCTTGTCAATAGTTATGGGATATGAATTATCCAAATGTCCAAATAGAATGAAGGGTATAGAGCCACAGTAGATAGGAAAAGATATTTGAGCTGCAATGTGATATACTGGCTCAGTGATTAGACTAAGTGATTACAATAAGGCCAGAATTTTATTGATTTATTTTTGGCTATTTTTTAAAAAAAATCAATTATATATATATGTATATATGTGTATTAGATCCATGTATGTAGTTTATATTTATTCAAGGTGTTTGTGTCTCCCTCTCTCTTTCACACATACACACACACACTCTCCAGGCCTTAACAGCGTTACATTGCTCACTGTCCTTGAAAAGATAAATGGATAACTTAGAACATAATTATACATACTCACTGGTGTAATGAAGAGAATTAGGAAATGTGTACACAATAGCAGTGCAGGAGAGAGGAATCATAATTGGCAACTATTAATCTAATAGACAGAAAAAGAGATGGCTGGAATAATTAACACATGCCACACAGTGATCGTTTATGATAAGGATGACTGAAAAGACAGCAGCATTACTTAGATTTCCCCATTGGCAAAGAAAGCCAGAGTAAAAACAAAATGAATCTTTGGCCCGGACAGCAAGCCATCATGTTTACTGAGCTGTGGTGAAAGTAGCCTCTTTAGGAATCCATTTGGTAATTCTCCTTTAACCCTTGCATTTACAACTAAAGAATCACATATTCTTGTTTCTTTCACAAATATGGTCAACCTAAAAAAAAAATTTAAGTTATATTTAAAACAATTTTGACCAGGAAAATGAATGTATCTGGATTGTGGAGGAATTACAATTCAGGACATGCCAACTATGACAAACCACAGGCAAGTCTAGAGAACAAAAAAGAGGAATTTTATTTTATAGGGAAAAAGGAGACCGTTGGGAGGGGCTTAGAATAAAGTTTGGTGGAGGAAAGCGAGAGTTCAAGGTGTTAATAGTTTTGTATTGGCTGACTTGTGGCAGTTTCTCAGTGACTGGGCTATTGATGGGCTGTTGCTGGGCTAGAAGAAAATCTTCCTTTCTTTTGCTGGGGAGGTACAGTAAACTCCCTCCTGGCTGGGAATACAAAATATGCTTCTATGGAAAGTTTGTGCATGAGAGCTCCCTCTTCAGGGATTTGTGACTCCAGTTTAATTGAAGTTTCCCCTTACTAATTTTCACAACAACTTTTAGTTTAGAAAAAATTTATCTCTTGGGCAGCCTGGGTGACTCAGCAGTTTAGCGCTGCCTTTAGCCCAGGACGTGATCCTGGAGATTGGGGATGGAGTCCCACGTTGGGCTCCCTGCATGGAGCCTGCTTCTCCCTCTGTCTGTGTCTCTGCCTCTCTCTCTCTCTCTCTGTGTGTCTTCCATGAATAAATAAATAAAATCTTAAAAAAAATTATCTCTGGATACCATTTGAAGAAATGAAACCGCAATGCATTTAAGAAACTTATGGTTGGGGCACCTGGGTGGCTCAGTCAGTTAAGCCAGTCCCACTGTTGATTTCAGCTCAGGGTGGTGAGATCAGTCCTGCCCCAGGCTCCAAACTCAATGGGAAGACTGCTTGAGATTCTCTCTCTCTCTCTTTCCCTCAGACCCTCCATCGCACTCACACACTCTCTCTCTAAAATTAAAAAGAAAAGAAAAAAATGAAAAAAGAAACATTGTTATTTACTCTTTTGGTTTTGGCCTAAAATATGTGTCTCATCAAAAATGTCACTAGAAGTTATTTTAAATGCTATGGACAAATCATGCATCACTCATCATTAATGGGGAGATTGAATCTATTCACATAGTGTATAAATGGGTCATAAAATAGACATTGCTAAAAAGGCCTTATATGGCTGGGATAATGGCCATTTTCTTATCATTTTGACATCCTTTCTATGTATAAGTAGATAATCATAATCTATTGAAAATCAGGACATTTTTGAATTGTATTTTGTTCCAGTTTATTATTTTAAGTAAGAATTGAATGTATAATGAAAAATAGGAGACAGGCTTGAGAAAAAACATTTTTTAGAGGGCTTTAATATCATGAAAAAATAATCTATATGAATCATTAAGTGAGGAATAGTCAAATCTATCTTCAAAACTCCACTGCCTTTTACATTTTTTCTTAGGTAATATTGAAATGCCTAATGGCTACCATGGGTATTTCCCATTATGTCCTCATGTTGTCTATAGTATTTTGTTTCCAAGAATCAATTTATGAACATTGAAAACCAGGAATATTAAGTTAAAAAAAAGTTCAATTTTGTTATCTGAAAACAACTTTTAATTTGTATCTTGTCAAGAAATAGACAGCATGATACATTATGATTTTTTGTAAATATTTGGTTACATAATAATGTAAAATTCAAACAGAGCAAGTACTATTAGTTGTTTTGAAATTTCTATCTATCTTTGGTTCCACCACTAATCACAAACTATTTTACAAGAGAAATTAAAAAAGGCCATCCAAAAGTAGGATACTCCTCATTTTTTGAGTTGAAATATATCTACTTTGGTAACGTTTATTGTTGTTTTCTTGTAACTCCTCACCAATTTATTTATGTGTTTGGCTTGTCTTGAAGTTAACAGCTGTGCTTTTGTCCTACCAGCCTCAGTAACCCCTTTCTTGGATTCTTTACTCTTAAAACCTCTTTTCCAGATTGTTTGCTTCATCTCCATGGATGATTAAATATTGCATTAAATCTGTGCAATAAAAATAAAATGGATACATTAAATATGCTTGTACATTTTATTTGATCACTTTCCCATTAAAAAAAAAGGACTACTGGATTAAGTTCAAGCACTTTATTTCTCACAGGAAGTGAAACTTTTTGTTTATATTCTCCATACTCATCAGCATGAATGCTTTTTTCTAGATACCCTGTATTACGTGCTGTTTTTGTTTATAAAATCCATTGATTTCAGCTTCCTTTACATAGCTATCCTGTGTTAATCTGTGAAAATTCTACAATTTCCTCAAAGCCTATTCAAATGCCATTGATTCAAACAGACTGTCCTTACTTCACCCCAACACAATGTGACATATTTTTACTCATCTCTCCCTAAGGCAGTTTTCTGTATAATCATTTTGAAACTTTTAATACTTTTTTTTTAATTTCCTTGTTGTTGTTCCCTGTTTTTATTGCCTCTAAGAAAGTCATTATATTCTTTTTTAAAAAAAGAGATATAAACAAGCCTTTCACCACATTAATCCTCAGTTTCTTATCTCTAAAGCAGTAATTATAGTAACAGTTATAATTTATTGAAAATAAAGCTAGATACACTGGTAGATATTTATATATTATCTCTTTTACCCTTTATAAAAATCCTATAAAATCTTTACTATTATTTCTGTTTTACAATAATCTTCCCAAAGTTTTGATTCAAGATTGAAACTCAGGTCTTTTTTACTCTAATGTTCCTAATATTAACTACTACGTTACATTTTCCTACCTATACCACAGATTCTAAAGGGAAATGTAAGTTTAATAGTCTATATATTAAATAATTATTTTCATATTGCTTGAAATAGCCAATAAAATTATACAAATTGTCAAATGTTCCTTATACATCATTAAATGTAGTAAACAAATAACCTTTTAAAAGAGTTGTACTATAGTTAATGGGCCCATCAGAGAACTGAGATCACAGCACAAACTGCCAAATCAAAATTTGGAGAGTCAGACATCACTAGAGAGTTGTAACTGAGATTTGCTCATGTGAAACAGAAACCACTGGAGCCATAAACAGGTAGGAACATTCATGTAATTTTGATCAAATGCTGGAGGCTGAGTGTGGACCTGTGTGAAAGTGAAAAACCTCCAGGGGTTGCAGTCTCAGCACCCCTGCCTACACACACACACACACACACACACACACACAATTGTGAGCTTTCCTTAGTTGACCTCCATCAGTTTCTGATGGTAAAGACTGAGCAAGATTCCTTCCTGGACCCAACAGGGACAGGGAAGACTGACCATTATTAAATATACATTAGAGGCTTCTTCATATGAAAAGTGCACTCTTTCTGTTAATGGGACTTACCAAGAACCCAATGCTGAAACCATATCCTAGTTGGGAAAAGATTTCCTTCCCTATTCAAATCCTCCCTAAATTTCCTGAGTTGCCTGAAGATAGGGGGCAGGAGCATAGTTAGCAGGAGACAGGGCTTTAAGATAATAGCCTGCAGCCAGGGAAAGTTAGTAAAGGACAGATAAAATAACAAATATTCATACAACTAGAAGAAGGTCAGAAACACTAGAGAAGGGTACAGTCTTGAAATACTCACTGAAAGAGTGACATTTAATTGAAAGATTATAGAATACTTCCTGTAAAAATGAATAATGGGAAAGCTCACTGAAATGGTGGTTTCAGCAAGGGGAACTCTCGCATCTTCCCCTTGTAGTCAGTTGCAGAACCAACAGGAAGTTGACCTTGCACATGGATACTACTCTACTATTCCAGCTGAAGAAAGAGATTCTTTCCTTACCTCCCTCCCACTCCCCACTCCCTCTGGGCAACATTTTAACTAATGGAAAGCCACTATACTTCAATTTCCCAGTTTACTCCAATGGACATTTAATTTATAATAGCTTTCCCAACTTACACTTTTTCTTATTAAAGTGTATCTTTTCTTCATTCCCTAGCTTGACTCTGATTTTGCTGCAACTTGTTTGTCCCATATTGCAATTCTCTTTAATCCCTGTATAAAGCCATCTTTTGCTGGTAGAATAACTGGAAAATTTTTGTTTTAATTTTGAGACAGAGGGAGAGCAGAGAAGGGGCAGAGAGAGGAGAGAGAATCTTGAGCAGGCTCATGACACCCAGTGTGGAGCCCAACATGAGGTTCCATTTCACAATGCTGAGATCATGACCTGAGATGAAATCACATCAGAGGGTTAACAAACTGAGCCACCCAGGCACCTCAATCACTGGCAGTTTTTATTTTGAAGATTAACATCTCCTTCCCTATGCATTGCCACCACCTCATAAAACTCCAGTGGAATAATAACAGTGGACTACAAGTGAAAAAAAATGCAAGACACAGAATCTCTCTGAAGAGCAATACCTAAGAATCCCACAAGCCAAGAGGAGAGGGGGAACAAAACCCACAAAATTCTAAGCTAGAACTCCAGAGGAATTTTAACATCTGGCACCTAAAAAGAGCAAATATTAAATATAGTTCAGCTTCTAACTAGATTAATGAAAACCTTCATACCAAAAACCTAATTACTTCAGTAATATTATGAATTGATTTTTATAAAATATTCTATCCAATAATAGCGGAACTCACACTCTTATCAAGCTCACATGGAACATCCACCAAGACAGAGCTCATTCTGGGCCATAAAACACATCCTGATAAATTTAAAGAATAAAAATCATACAAAGTATGTGTTGAGACCAGAAGAGAATTAAATAAGAAGTATGTAACTTAAAGGAAAGTCCCCAGATATTTAGGAATTAAAAAACACATTGTGAAATACACCATTGATCAAAGAAGTCTCTAGGGATATTAAATAATATTTAAAACTAAATTAAAATTTAAAAATAAGGCTTATTAATATTTGTAGGATGCTGTGAAATAGTGATTAAGAGAAACTTATGACTGATCTATATATAAGAAAGGAAGAAAAATTAAAAACTTAGATTTCCACCATATAAAATTACAGAAAGATGAACATATTAAATGTAGAATGAGTGAAATTTGAAACAGGAAATCAATAAAGAAAAATCAACAAAACCAAAAGTTGGGTCTTTGAAAAGACTAATAACATTGATAAATCTCTAGCAAAAAATAACATAGAAAAAAGAGAAAGTACACAAATTGTCAATATCAGAAATCTATGAGAAGTGATTTCTATTGGTTCAGTAGACATTAAAAAGATAAAATGGAAATACTATAAACAACTCCATGATCACAGACTTGATAACTTGGATGAAGTGAACCAATTCCTTGAAAGACATTTTTGAAAGTTTCTTAAAAAGTTCAACATAGTCTTAATATTCATCCAGAAATTGTGCTTCAAGGTATATGCCAACTTGCTTAAAGACCTATGTCTGCAGAAAAACCTGCATGAGATAGTTTATAGCAGCTTGCTTAATAACTGAAAAAAATGGGAACCTAGCAAATATTCTCTGATGAACAAATGAACCACAGTACATCGCTACAACGTAATAACAGTCATCTAAAAAATCAATGAAATATCAAATCAACATGAAAAGCACACATGAATCTTAAATGCATATTACTAAGTGGAAAAACCAGGCTGAAAATGTTGCATTCTTTATTACACTTATATGGTATTTTGAAAAAAATGCAAAGATGCAGTTAGTAAAGAAATCAATGGAAGACAGAAGTTTAGGGAGGAGAGAAGTAGTGAATAAATGAAGTACAGAAGATTTTAGGGAGGAGAGAAGTAGGGAATAAGTGAAGTACAGAAGATTTTTTAGAGAAGTTAAATGATTCTGTATGATATTGTATTGGTGGATACATGTTGACAGTATGCATTTGTCAAAACATTAAATTTTAAACAGCAAGAATAAACCTTAATGTACAAACATTTTAAAAATAAATAATTTAGGAGATCAGATGAAACTAGGATGGAAATCAAACTCTGAAAAAAAATCAAATTGTGTTATAAATGTATGAAATAGCCTCATAAAAGTTGAGTGAGGAATAGTTGACCCAAGTAATTTTGGAAATGAGTGTAGCCTGGAAGACTAAAAGTAAGAACTGTACATAAGCACTGTATTCTAGTTGAAAAATTCTGATCCATAATAGATATGTTTTTTTTTAGATATGGGTTTTTGATTCTGAAACCCACTACATGTACTCTGGAAATGAATGTTAAAGTAAATGGATAGTATATGATAAGACCAGGTTCCTCACTATTAGAGTAGGGGATTAAAAACAAAGGGAGAAGGCTGAAATGATCCATGTGGTATTAATTAGGGTTGGAGACATCAATATAAAGACATGCTGGTTCAATATAAATACAGAAGACACACAGGAAAATATTAATAGACAGGTGAATACAAACAGTTCAGCACACACATGTATGTTCTTGTTCTGTCAACTGAGAAGTTCTGATACCGTGTAGCAGTAAACATTCTTTACATCCAGATACTGTTTTCCACCATTCTCTAAGAAAAGAAGATACAGGATATTGAAGAAATAGCATATTTTAGGGCTGGGACAGAAAGTGTACAAGGCAAACTTGGAACATCTTCTAGTGCCAGAAAGTAAGGAAGTGCTAAAAAACAGAGAAGAGAGAAGAGACACAGGTGACAACTAAAAGAGCCCTCAATGGCCACAGCTAGAAAAATGTACAGAAATAAAAACAGTGTTGGATCATAACCGACAGTATAAAATAAACATCCATGAGAACATACTGCTATAAATAAATAATTGACTATCTAAATAGGTGAGACAAGATGAATCTCTTTTGTAGAAAACTTCCAAATAATTTATGTAAATACTGCCCTGAAATAAATAGAATATAATTCCCCACTCTCAAGGCTGGGGGAGTGCATTGTGACTTTTGCCAATGAGTATAGAATGTAAGGGGTCAAATAAATTTACGTGAAGAAACCTATGAAACACTGCCCTAGCCAGGTGAACAAAGCTCAATAGTGATGTCATGAATAGTGTGAATCCTTGATATAACATGATGAAAATGGCACTTTTTCTCTGTGATCTTCCTATCAGAAGAAAAACAGCAACAATATAACTCTAATCAGAAGAAAACAAAATAACACAAACCTAAATTGAGGGACAGTCTATAAAGTGCCTGACCAGTATGTTTCAAAAATGGTTACTGTTCTTAAAAACAAGAAAAGTCTGAAAAACTTTCACAGGCAAGAAGAGCCATAGTGATATAACAACTAACTGTAATTTAACATGATAGGTGAGATTCTGGAACAGAAATGGGTTTTAGTTAAAACTGAGATCATGTGAATAAACTATGGACTATGGATAATGATAATCTATTGATATTGGCTCATAATTGAGAAAATTTATGCTATAAATGTAAGCTATTGAAAATAGGAGAAACTTCATATGAGGTATATGGGTATTCTTTTATCATACTTTCAACTTTTATGTAAATCCAAAAGTATTCTAAATTCAACAGAATATTTTTAAAAGATAGACAAATGATTTGAATAAGCACCTCCCCTGGAAAAATGAATGGATGGCAAAGAAGTATATGCAAAGTTTCTCAAATGTACTGATCATTAAGAAAATATAATTTAAAACACAATGAAAGATTACTACTCACCTACTAAAATGACTAAAATTAAGAAGTATAAACATATCATATGATGGTAAGGATGTGGAAGAGACAGAGCTCTCATATATTGCTGGTGGGATTTAAAATGCATAATTTTGGAAAGCTGTTTGCAAGTCTCTTAGAAATTAATCATTCACTGATTACCTGATCCAACTATCCCATTCCTAAGTATTCATTCTATCTCCTCTTCAATGGTTGTAACCAATATGGGTTAAATGGTAATTTTGGAATCTCTCTCTCTTTGCCTCCCCTATGCAATTTATTTTAAAGATTTACTTTAAATATTTACTTATTTATTTTATAAGGGTGGGAGGGGCAGTGGGAGAGAACCTCAAACAGACTCCTCTCAGAGCCTAGAGCCCAACCCCGGAGTCAGATCCCATAACCCGTGAGATCATGACATGAGCTGAAACCAAGAGTTGATCGCCCAACTGCCTAAGCCACTCAGGTACTCCCCTCCCCTGCACAATTTAAACCATTATGCTACAAGAAGTATTATTGGATACAAATGATTTTATTCCAATACACACATTTTTCTTTCAAAATCAAGTCTGTAATTCCTTCAGGAAAATGTAGATATGTTAAATACAAAGCTAGAGGAAATCTGAGAGATTACTCAGTAAATTACTTTATAATTAGGGGTACTTAGAGAAAAGAATATTTAAATGGTCTCCTAATTCTTCATGTGATGACAGAAAAAAAATAAACATCCACTTCTCTTCTTATACCTTATAGAACTACCACTGGAATTCTATAGTTAATCTATATATTCATCTTTATGCAAAGTATTATTTGATTTCTATGTTTTTGAAATTTTTATATTACATAGCACTATATTTATTGATTTGCAGCTTTATTTTTTCAACCATGTTGAAAAGCACTTTAATGCATTTATTGCATTTAACTAATTTATAGTATTCCATTCGGTTTATAACACAAGTAAGGATAAACTCTAATCCTATATGCAGCTTCGGCTTGCAGACTAGGCTAAAACTGTTATTTTCAGTGGAGGATAGGGAAAGATGGTTAAGAAGTGGAAAGTCAGTACTTGGAAATTACCTCATTTTGGAAACTGATAATGTCCTTTGGTAAACATATAGAGTATTTCCCATTTTTTACATATGCACTAATACATACAACCTTGTTATGCATCTCCTTATTCACATATATAAGATATGTGAAGATATTCCTGGGAATGGAACTTGTTTCATAGATACGTGCTTCTGTAACTTTACTAGATAAAGCCAATTTGGCTTATAGAGAGTTCTTTCCAATTTAAACACACAATAGCAGTGTATCAGATTTTGTGGTTCTTTGTATTGATCAACCCTGGTATAAATCCTACACATGTAAAAGCATAAACAAATGCATAGATGGTTTCACAAATGATAGGCAGACAGATACATACACACATACACACATACATATAGAAATTTGAGGAATCAAATAGCTCCTGAGAAGAAATAATTATAATTCCAATTTCGTATATGTTGATAGCTAATATTTATAGAATTGTGACAAAGTTCCATATAGTATGCTAAGGTTTTACATAACTATTTTAGTTAAATATCATAACAATTTAATGACAAAAACACTATTGGTTTCCCTTATTTATAGATAAGTAAACTGAGGCATACAGAGATTCAATAATTTACTCCAGACCCTAAGTGGTGAGGGGAAAGTCAGTAACATTTCCCTGTTGTTTCAACCCAAAAACCCATGGTCTTAATCACATTTCATTTCTTGGTTGCACTGAAAAAAAAATGGCTAAGTCATCTGAAACATTTTCCATGTAACACTCAACCTAAAAATTGTCAATTCTTAGTCATTCAGTGTTTGGCCATGAAATTTAGGTATCTTGGGGAGTTTATCTTTATTCTATAATAAACCAAAGATTTTAAATTGGAAGGACCAGATGATAGAATTCAATCCTTAAACAATTTTGAAATTTCAAAAAGAAGCAAAGGAAGTAGGGAAGGAAAGAGGACTGAGGAGAAAGAAAGGAAGGAAGGAAAGGAAAAATTTAAATGTGTCAATGTCTATCTTTTGAACTATGTTGAGATATCCTGAACTGTGTTTGTTGTCCAATTAGCTAGGATCAAAGACAAAATAAATTAGAATTAATTTATTAACAATAACAACCTTAAAATGGAATCCAGACTCATTTCACTTAGAATTTTGTTGATGACTGAGATGTGTGGTGTGTGGAATAGTTTCTCTGGATATTGATTTCCTACTGCATAAAACAAGGAGATTGACTTACATTATGCTTCCATTTCTAGTATAAAATCTATGATTTTTTTCCACATATTCTGTTGAATGTGGGGGATGGATAGTAAGAGATTGACACAAAGAATGTTAAGAAAATAAATGGACTAGTGAATCCATAATTATTTTTATGACTACCACAGGGCAAAATGAAGAATCACTGTGATTTTACTCTACAGAAATTGCAATGCTCTCTGCTGTGCTGAGCATTAGGAAAAAAAAAAATTATACAAGTGCCAGTTCCTACATTTACAAATCTATACAGACTAATTAGCAATTAAATGGAAATTTTAATAAATGCTATGAATCAAGCCTAATTGTATATTGTGTCAGCTAGCTCTGATGTGAGAAATGCCATTCCATACTTTTTCTCTATTACTCTGAATAATTGAGAATAAAGTGGGTGTGAATTGCATAACACTTCCTCAGTACTTCAAAAACATCAAGGAAATTCACAACTCTTCTATCACTATGAAAACATTAATCAATTTTACATTTTCATAGATATGAATATGAAACCAAGCAGATGATAAAAATATGTCCTATTCTAAATTATGTCACAGTGAAATGAATACATTCTCACAGAGAACAGAAATTAGGCTTCAAATATAGCATGTTTATGTTCATGCTCCAGGCACCCTAGACTATAGTCCATGTAATAATCATCATTATCATCATCATCATCATCATCATCATCACAGTATAAGAACACAGTTGAACATAATAGATTATCCATTTGTATCCCATTTTGTAAATTATGAGTCACGAAGACATCATTTGATAGGCAAAAGCACAATGATATGCTTTTATATTTAGTTGTTGAATGATGTTCTATGAAAAAGAAATACTATTCCATCTAAAATGATGGTATGATTATACTAATAGTCAATGATTAGTTCTTTTCTTTATGATTCCAAGTATTTTTATTAATAATAAGAATTTCAAAAGAATAAGTTCAGGACATACTGTTTTATAATGCATTTTTTAATTTATTTTTTTTATTTATTTACGATAGTCACACACAGACAGAGAGAGAGAGGCAGAGACACAGGCAGAGGGAGAAGCAGGCTCCATGCACCGGGAGCCTGACGTGGGATTCGATCCCAGGTCTCCAGGATCGCGCCCTGGGCCAAAGGCAGGCGCCAAACCGCTGCGCCACCCAGGGATCCCTTATAATACATTTTAACATAAGAAATAATATGGTGTCATAGATAAAGCTTTATTTTGGAATAAAAAAAGAAAATGTTAAATATAAAACTTTCCAGTTAGGCCCTTAGAGACTTTGAGCAAACCCTGTAACCATTCAGATCTTCATGTCCTCATTGATAAAGAGAGAATAACAACTTGTACCTCAAAAGTAGCAGTAATGATCCTTGAAGTCCTCAAAACAAGTTTTAGATTTTAAGTCACAAAAGTAAAATATTGTTAGCATGCTGATTCCAAAGCTCAATTGGTTAAAATAAGTTGAAGTTCATTTAGTCAGTTAAATCAATGTAGCTTAGTGGGTCAAAGAGGTAGATAGTACATAATAGCAGACATAATTTTTTTCTTTTCTACTGTTATTTTATTTGGGATTATTATTTTTTGGTTAAAATTCTAACACATTGGTCTGTAATAATGCATTTATAAATATTTGGTATAGTTGCGGGTTTCTAAATACACCAGTACAAAGATATCTGCCTATTAACCACACTTTCTGAAATGTTAAAATTAAGCTTGAGACATTCAGTATCTCTAATTGTGAATCCCTGTATATAAATTTGATAATATAGCATGTAAATTGGCCTAAGTAAATTTATAAAATATAGTTCAAACTTTCCAGTATTTATTTTTCTTAGTTTTCATACCACATCCTTTCTATAAAAAGATCTATCTATCTATCTATCTATCTATCTATCTATCTATCTATCATCTATCTATCTCTCTATTTACAATTTTAGAGAGGGGTGCAGAGGGAGAGGGAGAGAAAGAAAATCTCAAGCAGACTTCTTGCTAAGTGTGGAGTCCTATGCAGAGCTGGGCAGGGTTGATCTCCTGACCCTGAGATCATGACCTGAGCTGAAATCAAGAATCAGATTCTTAACTGACTGAGCCACCCAGGTGGCCACCCTTCATACTGCTTCTTTTAAGGCAAATATTTCTGCCATTTTGATGATCTTGATTTGATCTTTTATTATCAAATGTTTAGGTTATATCATTAGTTCATGCTAGTCTGAGCATAAAAAAATATTGATATTTATACAGTTTATTATTCCACAGTAACATAAAATTTTAACACAAAGCTCCCTGAATCACTGAAACTACCCTAGTTAATTATAATAGAGAATCATTAAGCAACATAAACTCTTAATAGAGGTTATTTTTAGGTTTCATTTTTTATTTTGCTATGTTTGTTTTTTACCTAACACTAGAGGAAGAGAGGTAAATGAAAAGAATACATCGTTTGAAAAGGAATGTAGTAGCCTCAAAGCTAACTGTCAATGAACCTCACCTTTTGTTATTCAAATCTTTATGAAGATTCCTCCCATATTATGTCAAAGCTGAACTTTGTGACCAATATAATATGGCATAAGTGAAAGCATATGAGTTTTGAAGCTTGGTTATAAGAAATGTTGCTGGTTCTAGGATGCTTTCTATGTATCGCTAACTTTGAAAGAATTGCCCATTTGTGAGGACATGCAAACAGCCTGATGAGTAAGTGTATGTTGAAAAAAACTGACACCCATAACTACAGCCAGCACCAAGTTGCTAGCAAAGCTGAGTGGGTAAAGTTGGGAGCAGATCTTCTAGGCATAGTCAATCCTTAAAACAACTGCAACAATGGCTGAAATCTATCTGAAACTTGTGAAGACTTTGAACCAGAACTGCCTTGTTCATTCACTTCGGAACTGACTCGCAGGAACTGTGAAAAATAAATATTAATTGTTGTTTTAATCCACTAAATTTTGAGGTAACTGGATATGAAATATACATAACTAGTAAGTAGTAGTATTTAAAATTATTATTGTTTATATAACCATGAGGTAATCCTTTTATAAAAATTTAAAATTCTGTATACAGAGATGTGTTATTTCTCAGATTCTCTAACAATATATTAACTCTGAATATAGAATTTTCTTTACTTAACATACATGATGTAACACTTCTGGATTATTAACATTTTCAAACATATTTCTTTTTTTTTTAATTTTTGTTTGTGAAAGCTGGGTTGTTTCAGTCAAAATTCCCAAGGCTGTGACATTTTCACTGATAGTCCTACTTCAATCACACATTCTAATTTATTTATTTTTAATATTTTATTTATTTATTTATTTTAAAGAGAGAAAGGTGGGGGGCATGTGAGCAGGGGAAGGGGCAGAAAGAGAGGGAGAGAGAAAATCTAAAACAGACTCCACACTAAGTATGGAGCCCAACAAAGAGTCGGATCCCATGACCCTGAGATCGTGACCTCAGTCAAAATCAAGAGTTGGACATTTAACCAACTGAGCCACCCAAATGTCCCTCATTTGCACATTTTAATACACATATTTCATTGATTGGCAATCTCATTACTCTTGACATTATAAACGCTTACTTATTAAGTAGGCAAGATTTAGGGAGTTTCTATGAATCTCTTTGTTTTAAAGGAATGAACCCATAAGACTTTTTGAAAAGATAAAGGAAAAAACAGAGAATTTATAAAGTAATCCAAAAAAGTCTATAAAATCTTTCTAATTGAAAATAGCCATATCTTCACTTTTGCTATGATGTTATTTACTAAATACTAATGGACTTTTCCAGTATATTCATAAAAATAGTGCCTTTTCTGGGTTCAGGTTTTCTGCTAAAATTAAGATAAAATAACTTGGTTTTCTATATTAATTGGATGAAAATTAAGGGGTGTTTTTGCACTATATATTTTGAGACATAATAAAACATGAATTACATTTTCAGTTATGTTTCAGTTATAAAACACCCAACTAATTATTTTCAAAAAAGTTTGAACAATTAACTTTTTTTAAGGATTTTATTTATTCATGAGAGACACAGAGACAGAAAGAGGCAGAGACATAGGCAGCGAGAGAAACAGGCTCCAAGCAGGAAGCCCAATATGGGACTCGATCTTGGGACTCTGGGATCACGCCCTGAGCCAAAGGCAGACGCTCAACCCCTGACCCACCCAGGCATCCCAGTTCACTCTTTTTTTAACTAAAATAAAAAAAAGATGATATTATTTCATTCTTCATTTTTGAATCATGAACTAATTTATTTCTTAAATGGAATACTTTACTAATATAGTAGATATTAAAAGCTACTTTTAGAAACTGAAATAAAATTAATTTTTGCTCAAATGAATTTACTTATTTATTTATTTAAAGATTTTATTTATTTATTTATTCATGAGAGACACAGAGAGAGGCAGAGACACAGGCAGAGGCAGAAGCAGGCTCCATGCAGGGAGCCTGACATGGGACTCAATCCCTGGACTCCAGGATCATGCCCCTGGTTAAAGGCAGCGCTAAACTGCTGAGCCACCTGGGCTGCCCTCAAATGAATTTAAATGAAAATAAAATTAATTTTACTTAATCTTATTCTTAAGAGGAAAATGTAAATTAAAACCACAAAGAAATACTAATTTAAACTTACCAAACAGATGAAATTTAAAGTGTTTGACATATTAAGAGGTAGTGAAGATAAAGACTTTAGACTTTTACAATGGCAATGTGGTGGGCAAAATCAATGTGTAAGTGATTTGAAGTAATCAGGTAAAATGGAAGCAGGAATCTCTTTCAATGTCCTTAAAGAAATTTTTGTTCAGATATACATGGAGATATGGCTCAAAATATCTATAGCAACATTTATAATACAAAAAGCCTAGAATGATGAAATGTCTATCCACAAAGAAAAGAAAAATGAATAATGGAGCATGCATAGGATGAACTATTAAATACTGGCAAAGAGCAATGAACTGGAGCTGTGCAAATCCATGTGATTCTCAGGAGGGTAATATTGAGCGAAAGAGCAAGTTGCGAAATATCACATCCAGTTAAATTTCATGTAATGAAACTTCAAAAACATGCAAAACTAGACAGTGTATATTAGTTACAGACTGTAAGCACAGGAACAACAAATACAAATTTTAGAATGATTATCTTTGGGTGTGATGAATGAGCCAATGTAAGGAGGCATAAACAAGATATTCTAATGCTGCTGGTAATGTTCTTTTGCTATGTAGCATGTATATCAATATTCTCTCTACATTTTCATCATATAGGTTTACATATTTGTTGGATATATGTCTATGTATGTAAATGTGTATGTATCTGTATTATGTATTAATAATTCTTTAAGTAAAAGTAGATAGACATTGAGAATTTGAACCCATGTCATTGTAGAATGATAAATCATATATACTATGGACTTACCCAGAATAGCTAAAATATTTTTAAAAAATAATTCATGATAAAGAGCCATTAGAGAAAAAAAAAGAGCCATTAGAATATACACAGATAAAAACAAATAGGAATCCCTTAAACTATAAGTACAGAGGGAATATGACTTAAAGAAAGCACATGTGAAAGGCAGCCCGGGTGGCTCAGTAGTTTGGCACCTGCCTTCAGCCCAGGGTGTGATCCTAGAGACCCGGGATATAGTCCCACCTTGGGCTTCCTGCATGGAGCCTGCTCTCCCTCTGCCTGTGTCTGCCTCTCTTTCTCTCTGTGTCTCTCATGAATAAATAAATAAAATCTTTAAAAAAAAAAAGAAAGCACATGTGAAAACAATTAAGAGAGGGAAAACTCAGTTTAAGTAAGTTTGGTAAAATACAGATAGGCAACTACACACAATCAAAGTGACAATCCCAGAATCAGGCATCAGAAAAAATCAATAAAAAAAAAAAAGCAATACTATGTTAGGTTACATTTAATAATGACTGGTGTGAGCCGGTTTATGGCTTTACATGACAAGAAGAATCTAGTTGCTAGAGGAAAAGGAAAAAGAGAAGAGGCAAAGTGGGAAGAGGAAAACCATAACCCTCCAAAATTCATAAGGATAAGTAGAAATTCAGTATGTAGAAGGATAAAATGGAAGTTATTTATTGTAAACTTTTCGGGAACATATTGTCAAAATTTAATTTACCACCATGTAACATTAGAGGAGGTTTGCTTAGGAAATGGAATAGAAAACAATATCTAACTGATAAGCATTTGTCACAGGAAAATAGTTACATTACGACAGTTGAAACCTAAAGTCAAGATATTGCCAGACTCACCAAAGTAGATGTTGACCTTCTGTATCAGTAGAGCATGAAATTATGTGTCCTATACACTTTTTTTCATAATTCTTATAGCTTCCTTAGACAAGATCATACATGAGTATAACTGTAATAAAATGTTTAAACAGGACATTTATCTTGGCTTTAGGAGCATAAATCAAGAGTACAAATAGAAGCTCTCTTAGGAGTCACCTACATTAAACAATGCACCACTATTTGATGGTTAATATGCTATCCTAGTTACAGATCATAAAACATAACCATGCTTATCAGCAAAGTTATAGTTATCTTTCCAAAGCCTTGAAATATAAATGTTATATGTAGGATCAGCCCATAAGCCAGATCATTTTAAATGAGTCAATTATTGGTTAAAAATATTTAACATCAAAATTATCCAAAATTGCATAGTATTTTAATAATTACATAGTGCTTCCATACCTATACAATATCCATCATTCTGCTAGTCTAAAAGGCTTTCTGACCTGGCTGGCCATCATCACTATCTATGGAAATAGCAAAGCCAAGGACTGGAACAGAGATTTTACTCAAAATCGTTATGGATCTTCTGTGAGACAGCCCTAAAGCAATCTAGGCCCAAGATAAATAATACTTGTGAGTCTAGCCCAAAGTAATTACATGATACAGACTGTATGATAGTCATTTTTGTTAAGCTGGGAATATTGTTAAATAAAAACAACTCAAAAGTGAGCTTTAATGATGATTAGAACTGAAAGGTCTAGCACACCAAACTCTGCTTTCAGCAAGCCCTGCCACTCTGGGCAGCTGCCTTGGGGGCTGGCTCTGAAACCAGTCCTCATTCTTCTACTAGATTTATCAGAAACTAGACTAAAGAGATTTTCAGGACATTTACACACTGTACAATTTTAACATTTATGTCTGGAATATCTTCCAAATGAACTTATGTTTCTGTCATTTAAAGAAGCAATCATAAAAATTCCATCATATTTAATCAAACTGGAAGCTGTATATGTTTTTTTCTCTCTAAACAATGCCTTGAACATACTACTTTAGAACTCATTCTTTGAGGGACGCCTGGGTGGCTCAGTGGTTGAATATCTGTCTTTGGCTCAGGTCGTGACTCCGGAGTCCTGGGACTGAGTCCCACCTCAGGCTCCCTGCATTGAGCCTGCTTCTCCTTCTACCTATGTCTCTGCTCTCTCTGTGTCTCTCATGAATAAATAAGTAAAATCTTAAAAAAAAAAATCATTCTTTGAGGCAAGCCAACTGCCTGTTTCTTCCACCACTATTTAGAATATTTGAAATTTATTTCATATTAACCAACTTGAAAAATAAAAAATATTGACATAAAAACAAAACTATAAATACCAATTTCACTATTTCTTCTGTTCGCCTCACAGATCTAATTACCTGAGAAAACTGGTTCACTTTCTAGTTCAACTCTGCTTTTATCTGTATACCAGATAGGGAGAGTTGTCTTAATTTTTCTTTCTTTTAAGAAAAGAAAGCTCTGATATATTAGAATCAATTTTGGACTGGGACTAAGTTTCTAACCAGCAAATACTCTAAAGTTGATGTCTGTTTTTTTTTTTCCTTACTAGTCTCAGAAGAAAACATCTACTATCTGATTGGGCCGATGGGCCATTCTTAGCTCAACCTCTAAAATGACTATTTTCTGATTATTACTTTGGTATATTGTTTCTTTTCAAATAATTGTCATTTAAATTTTTTTAAGTATTTAAAGTATATTTTGTTTAAATCAGTTCATTTTTAAATTAAGCAATTTTGATTATTAAAATAACATATAATTATCCCTTCATCTACTTTTAATTCCCCTTCATCTACTTTTAATAAATTCTGTTTATATAGCCTATAAATAAAACCAAATGCAACAATATTAAATATACATATACAAAAATTTTTTTAAATGTATGTATCCCTGTATTTACGTCCAGAACAATGAATTTATAGACTATTACACTTCTTCAAAAATTTTACCTTATATCTCATCCCAGTTAATGCCCCATATCATTCTTCTTTCTCAGCAAATGACAGACCAGCTTTCTCCATTACACATTGCACTTGCTTATTTTTAGTGTTTGGTTTACTTTAGAAATTCACACAAATGACATCATACATTATGTACTCTATTGTATATGGCTATTTTTTAATATTGTATTTTTAAAATCTCTCATAAGTAGCATATTAAAATTTCAATGCTATATATTTATTGATTATACATAGATATATGGTAAAATTTATATATTAACTTAATATTTTGCAATATTGCTTAACCCACTTATTCTTCCAGCAATATTTTTGTGTTTTCTGTAAGGTTCTATATACACACAAGTGTCATCTGTGAACATAGACAGGTTTATTTTATTTTATTTTTTTAAATATTTTACTTACTTATTCATGAGAAACACACAGAGAGAGGCAGAGACACAGGCAGAGGGAGAAGCAGGTTCCACGCAGGGAGCCCGATGCAGAACTCAATCCTGGGACTCCAGGGGCCGAAAGCAGGCATTCAACCACTGAGCCACCCAGGCATCCCTATAGACAGGTTTTTTGTTTGCTTGTTTTGTCTTATTGAAATAGTTAGCATATCTTATTGTAATAGCTAGTATATCTAGTACTAACATCTAGTAATAGCTAATATAGCTAGTATATTTTGTATCTGCTGCTTTGTACATCTAATTCTTGTTTTGATAGGGTAATGGAAAATGTAAATTTTATGGATTTACTGTCTGGATTTAGATATCTCCTTTAAAGAGTGTGCAGCTTATTTTAAAATGCAGTTACTTGTAGATTAATTTGATTGCTTTGAGGCCTAGTTTTAAGCATTACTATGGAAGGTCTAGATTAGTCTTCACTTCAGGAATAATTCAATTCTACAGATTTTATCCCTTTGTGATCTCTAATATATGACCTTTTTCACTTCTAGGTGTTCACCTTTCTGCCTGGCTAGAGTTTGAATGTATCCCTCTTTTGCTTCAACCCTGGAAGTTGTTCATCTTACAAATTCCTTGTGATTCTTTGCTTGGCCTTGTTGAGTTTCTCACTATAGCTGAATGGTCAAGTACCAGAAAATAATCTTATTTAAATAACTAAATTTAAATATCTGTACCTATTCCTGTATCTCCCTCATTTGTTGAATTCTGTGCCACAGCTTCCAGTTGTGTTAGCATTCCCTATTCTCTAACCACAATCTCTGTTCTCTTAACTAAGCAAAGTCTCTAGGTTCTTTACAATTTTCCTTCTCTGCTCCCTCCTTTAAATATTTTATCCATGTATAAGTTAGGGTGGTCATTGGGCTTGCATTGCTTGTTTCTTTTTCTCAGATCCTAGTTTTGCTCTGCCTATTGTTTAATGTCTGAAAACTATCATTAATATATGTATTTTGTTCAGTTCCCCATTGTTTACAGTGGATTTTGATTCTGGTCTTTGTTACACTCTCATTTCCAATAAAGGAAGTCTCCTTAGTCTATTTTTGATATACAAAAACAGAAAAAATAATAGGTGCTTGTTTTTATTAGTATGTAGAATTTGACAAAGGGACTCCAGTTACCAAAGCCAAACAAAAAATTAATTAATTTTAAAAAATAAATTGAAAGAAGTCTAGTTAGATGCTTATCCAATGCAATACAGGTGCAAGGTAGGCACTTTTAATTTACTAATTTTCTAAAATGTGTCCTTATTGCAAATGTTAGGTTTCACATTAACTAGAAAATGAATCCTCAAGAGACGATTTTATGAGCCTATTCAATAAGACAATGAAAAAGAAGTCACAGAGAATTCTAAAACAACATTTTAATGTATTCATAACTGTATCATAATCTTAGTGGTACTGCTTGTAGGATTAAAAATGAAAATCTATCAAGAAATATGCCTAGTATTTCCTCATATAGACATGGAATATTAAATGTGTTGATAAATTATAGATATGATTGAATGTAGAGCTGAATGATTAAACTTGGAACCAAAGAGTAAGCAGTTAATAAATACTGCCTGACTGATTTATAGGCAGGGTTGTAATCTTAAATGCATCCAAAAGTTAAGGAAAAAAAGCACACAGTAAAAGTAAAAGAAATAAATGCTAATAACATGTTGTTATAAATCTCCTAACCCCAAGACAGCACCCTTTATTTCTTAGAACAGGTAAGCCAAAATATAGGTTTACTTATCTCTGAGATCAATAAACTCATTTTTCTAGTGTGCCAGGTTCGGAAATATTGGAGAAAAGGACCATATCTGAAAATTTGTCTATTTTCTGTAGTTTTGTGATAATAAATCCTAAGTACTGAAGAGTCTAACTTAGATTGTGAACTGTAAGATATAAATACTTGGAATTTCCAAATCCCTTGACTTAAAAAAAGTGTGTTTAATCCTTTGAATTAAAAAATGTAATGAAGACTTTTGTTGGCTTTTACATTCTTTCATTTAAGTTTCATTGCTCAGGCAGCTTAATATGTATGTGCTCAGTGTTTTCCTTTTGTAACCAAGTACAATACCTCCACCTAAGTGTTTCCTACTTGTCCCCTGAAAACGAAGCTACAGCTACTCATTCCTTAAGGTTTTATTTATTTATTTATTAATTTTTGCAAAGCATCAACTAAATTTATGGGATAAATTAATTCAGGATAACTGAACTACTGCTATAATATCAAAGACCTATCACCTCTAACTCTCCAACTCTCTTCCACAATGAAAAACATCCCTATTTAATAGTGGTCTTCATTATAATAACCTCATTTTGTTTTTAACTTGCAGAGGTTAAGGGGTAACCTAGAGTTAGGAGTTTATACTACTAAGTCAGACAGATATGTCATGACAACTCAGCAGAGAATATATCTAAAGAGATGAAATTGTGTGGAATTATGAAATCACTGCACTGGCCTTATTCCAAAAGTCAAATGTTTTATCTCATTTTTGTAAGGTTAAACTATGTAAAGTAACTTATTTCCAGCCACGTAAAGACCCTAGTTTAGGGAGTTCCTTAACTTTTCTTTTACTAACATTCAGTAGAGTTATACAGAGGCCTCCGACCTATGACAGAACTTCCCATTCATTACATCATTAACAGCACGTTCAATTTACACTCATAGAAATTTGGCATGATGTCTCTGAAAGCCTTCAAGTGGTTTTAACCAATCGTACTTTCCTACCTAGTTACAATTATCATTTGCTAGTTAGAGCTATGTATTTTGATAGTGAAAATGTGAAAGACTTAAAAAGAGAAGAATAAACTTGCTCTTAAAAACTGCACCTTTCTGGGATCCCTGGGTGGCGCCGCGGTTTAGCGCCTGCCTTTGGCCCAGGGCGCGATCCTGGAGACCCGGGATCGAATCCCACGTCAGGCTCCCGGTGCATGGAGCCTGCTTCTCCCTCTGCCTGTGTCTCTGCCTCTCTCTCTCTCACTGTGTGCCTATCATAAATAAATAAAAATTAAAAAAAAAAAAAACTGCACCTTTCATCTAGAATATAGAATTTTTCAGGGAGGCCTCATTGCTTTGAGTGATAGGTCTTAGCTTCTTTCTGGCTTTTATAATTTCAGGGAACTCTAACTCTTACTCAAAAGTCTGGTAAGTTTCATTATGTCTTGATTGGTGAAACACAAAGACAGGATTTCTTAGCAGGACTTATATTACAATAAGAACAAGTAAATGAGTAGATCTAATGGAGGTCTCCAAAAGCCTCACAAAATTAAATTACAGAATGAGAAGAGTTCCAATCAATGGCAATATCTTGGGTGCAGTCAGATCTCATAATCTTGGGTTATTGCTCATCCACAAACTGCTAATTGTCAATTGAGCACAGGAAAGGAGCTTCAAATTTCATTCAAGATCTGGAAAAATCTCAAAGCCTGGGCAGCTGTCTTATTTAAGAGTCTTAATTAATCTCCCAATTACAGTGTAGGTTCAAAAAAGTGGGAAAAGAGGAAAACAGTTTTACATAAACTCTTAAATAATTCCTAATGTTAGAAAAATTCAAACATTGTATGTTATACTGTGTGGCATTAATTTATACATTGTTTTCTTAAAAAAAAAAATAAAGTTCCACCAATGGTTCCTCAACCGCAATCGAAACTAATACTGCAGAAAGGTTAAAACAGAAAAAAACATGCAGCAACACTGATATTGGGTGTGTAGAGTAATCTTCATTTTTGAGTTATGGTCCCTCTGACCCCATTTTGTTATAATTTTTTTATCATGAATGGATGTTGATTCATGTCAAATGCTTTTCTTGCATCTTTGAGATGATTATATGATGTTTATCCTTCACTTTGTTGATGTGGTGCATAACATTGATTGATTTGTATATATTGAACCTTCCTTTCATCCCAGGAATAAATTCCACCTGATTGTACTGAGTGATCTTTTTAATGTATTGAATGCACTTTGCTAAAATTTTGTTGAGGATTTTTGCATACATGTTCATCAGGGATATTGGGCTGTAGTTTTCTTTTTTGTAATGTTTTTGGATTTGGTATCAGAGTAAGCTGGCATTATAGGATGTATTTGGAAACTTTCCTTCCTTTCCTATTTTTTTGAGATAGTTTGAGGAGAATATGTGGTAAATCTTCTTTAAATGTCTGATAGAATTCGCTTGTGAATTTATCTAGTCCTGCACTTTAAATTTTGGTAGGTTTTGATTACTGATTCAATTTCATTACTTGTAATCCATCCATTCAGATTTTCCATTTCCTCCTGGTTCCGTTTTGGAATGCTGTGTGTTTCTGGGAATTTACCCATTTCTTCTAGGTTGTCCATTTTTTTGGCATATATCATAGTATTCTTTTATAATTCTTTGTATTTCTGTGGTATCAGTTGTTACTTCTGTCTTGTTCCTGATTTTACTTGGGTCCTTTCTTTTTTTTCTTAATGACTCTCAATAAGGATTTGTCAATTTCATTTGTCTTTTCAAAGAGCAAACTCTTGGTTACATCATTTTTTTCTGTTGTTTTTTGTTTCTATGCCATTTCTTTGTGCACTGATCTTTATTATTTTCTTTCTTCTACACAGCTTGGACTTTGCTTGTTCTTCTTGTTCTAATTCCTTTAGATATAAGGTTAGATTGCTTATTTGAGGTTTTTCTGGTCTCTTGGGGTGGGCCTATATTGATATATATTTCCCTTAGAACTGCTTTCACTGTGTCTCAGAGGTTTTAGAATGTCATCTTTTCATTTTCATTGTCTCTATGTATTTTTTAAAATTTTTTCTTTGATTGCTTCATTTTTCCACCGGTTGTTTAGTATCATGTTGTTTATTCTGGAAAATGTTCCATGTGCACTCGAAAAGAATGTGTATTCTGTTGTTTTGGATGGGATATTCTGTATATATCTATTATGTCCACTGGTCTAATATGTCATTCAAACATATTGTTTCTTTATTGATTTTCTGTCTGGATGATCAGCCATTGATGTAAGGGAAGTGTTAAAGTCTCCTATTATTACTGTATACCATCAATTCTCTCTATATGTTCATTAATATTTGCTTGAGGTCTGTAGGTGCTCCAGTGCTGGGTGCATAGATATTTATAATTGTTATAACCTCTTGTTGGATCTAGCCCTTTATCATTATGTCCTTCTTTGTCTCTTGTTATAGTCTTTATCTTAAAGTCTATTTTGTCTGATATAAGTCTTGTTACCCTGGGGTTTTCTTCACTTCCATTTGTGTTTTTTTCATATTTTCACTTTCATTTTGTATGTGCCTGTAATTCTGAGGTAAGCAGCATATTGATGGGTCTTGTTTTTTGTCCATTCTGCCATTTTGTGCCCTTTTTATTAGAACATTTAGGACATTTACATTTAAAGATATTATTGAGGAGTATGAACTTACTATCATTTAAAAAATTGTTTTCTGGTTGTTTTTGTAGCTTTTCTTTATTCCTTTCTTCTCTTGTTCTCTTTCCCTGCGACTGATGAGTATCTATAGTGTTTTGTTTAGCTTTCTTTCTCTCTATTTTGTGTGTGTGTCTATCATAGGTTTGGGTTTTGAGTTTGTGGTTACCATGAGATTTGTGTATAACATCCTAATAGCAGTTCATATCAATTTGATGGTCATTTAAGTTCAAACACATTCCAAAAAAGGAAAAAGAAAAAAATGATCTTTTTTTCTTTTTCCTCTTTTCTTCCTTTTTTACTCCCTTCTCTACATTTCGTGCATAATAGGTTTTCGATTTAAACAACTCCTTTTTTTTTAAGATTTTATTTATTTATTCATGACAGAGAGAGAGAGAGAGAGAGAGAGAGAGAGAGAATGAGAGAGGCAGAGACACAGGCAGAGGGAGAAGCAGGCTCCATGAAGGTAGCCCAATGTGGAACTCGATCCTGGGTCTCCAGGATCAGGCCCTGGGCCAAGGGCGGCACTAAACCGCTGAGCCACCGGGACTGCCCTAAACAATGCTTTGTTTCTCTCTTGCTACTTTTAGGATTCTCTCCTTACCTTTAACCTTTGACATTTTAATTATTATGTGCTGTGGTGTAGAGCTTCTTGGGCTCATCTTGTTGGAACTCTCTGTGCTTCTTGGATTGGGTATCTATTTCCTTCTTTAGGTTATGGAAGTTTCAATTATTATTTCTTCAAATAAATTTTCTACATGTTTTTGTTTCTCATCTTCTTCTGGGACCCCTATAATTAATGCAAATATTTGTTCACTTGATGTCCAAGAGATCTCTTAATGTATCCTCATTAAAAAAAAGTATTTTCTATTTTTCCTGTTTGACTGACTGTGTGCTTTCCTTTATTCTATCTTCCAGATTGCTGATATGCATTTCTGCATTCTCTAATCTACTATTGATTCCTTCTAGTATGCTTTTTAATTCGGTTATTGTATTCTTCTGCTCTTATTGATTCTTTTTAATTTTTTCTATCTCTTTATTTTTCCTTTCTCTTCTCCAGACCAGTGAGTATCTTTATGATCATTACTTTAAATTCTTTGTCAGGCATATTGTTTATCTTTGTTTCATTTAATTCTTTTACTAAGGTTTTTTCTTGCTATTTCTTTTGGAATATATTTTGCTTGATTTTCTGTGTTTGTTTCTATGCATAGGCAAAATGACTACTTCTCCTAAAGTTGAAGGAGTGGTCTTGTCTATGGTGGCTCTTATGCAAACTGGTGACTTTTGCTGGCAGGCTGGAGCTGTGGCTGTATATGCTAAGTTACTCTTTTAAACTATTCCTTTTGTTGTTTTCTTTTTTTCTTTTTTAGAGAGAGAGTGTGTACACATGGAGGGGAGGGGCAAAGGCAGAGGGAAGGAGAGAATCTTAAGCAGGCTCCATGCCTAACACAGAGCCTAAGCAGGGCTTGAACTCATGACTTTGAGATCATGACCTGAGGTGAAATTAAGAGTCAGACACCTAACCAACTGAGTCACACAAATGCCTTTCTCTTGCTGTTTTCTTGCTGTTCTCTCTTGCTGTCTTTGGTTGTTCAGTAGCTATTCAGTCAGCCCCAGATCTTCCTCAGGAGGAATTGTCCTATTAATAGATGTAATTTGGTGTGGTCTATGGAGGAGACTAGTTCAGGGTCTTCCTAAATCACCATCTTGAATCAGAATTCCCCAGTAATCTTCATTTCTATAAAGCATGGTAAAGTTTTCGTGTGTGTGTGTGTGTGTGTGTGTGTGTGTGTGTGCGCGCGCGCGCGCATGCGCTATACAATATGATATCAAGGTAGGATCCTTTTTTTTTTTTCTTTTTGTGGATGTTTGGATGTAAAGGAACAAAATAACATCAGTGTGTTCCTGAGATACACCCCTGAGAAGGTGATGCTGTTACTGTAAAAAGAGCTTTATTTAGATGACTATATCTATCCTTGCTCTTTGTATGGATAACTATTTTGGCACAGGTACTTAGAAATTATTTTTTAATTTTTATTTATTTATGATAGTCACAGAGAGAGAAAGAGAGAGAGGCAGAGACACAGGCAGAGGGAGAAGCAGGCTCCATGCACCGGGAGCCCGATGTGGGATTCGATCCCGGGTTTCCAGGATCGCGCCCTGAGTCAAAGGCAGGCGCCAAACCACTGCGCCACCCAGGGATCCCGGTACTTAGAAATTTTTACGGCAAATCATCTATTACTAAACTTACAAAGAATAGACAGGGTCTTAAGGTTTCCCTTTATAATAAAGAGTAATTTATTCTGAGTGTGATTGTACAAGAAAATTATGCAGTGAATTAAAAAAATGAGTATAGTTGACACACAATGTTAAATTAGTTTCAGATGTACAACATAGTGATTCAACTGCTCTATGTATTATGCTGTGCTCACCACAAATATAGCTACCATCTGTCACCATACAACACTATTACAACATCATTGACTATATTCCTTATGCTTTGCCTTTTGTTCCCATGACTTATTCATTCTATAACCGAAAACCTGTATCTCCCACTTCCCTTCACCCACTTTCATCATCCTCTCACCCCGTTCTTTCTGGCAACCATCAGTTTGTTTTCTATATTTACAAGTCTGATTTTGTTTTTTGTTTGTTTATTCATTTGTTTTGTATTTTAGACTCCACATGTGAGTGAAATCATATGGTATTTGTCTCTTAGTCTAACTTACAATTTTGCATCACTTTAGCTTTTAAACTAACAGATCATTTGAATGCGGGCTAGTCTCTAATCTTTGGATCTTGGTTTTCTCATAAGTAATGATGGAGTGTTAAAAACTTTAGGATTTCCTGAAGTTATTTTTATTAAATCCACAAGACAAGTTTCCTTTCCAAGAATACCTCAAATTCTATTGAATTATAGATACAGTGTTTTCCAGTATCCATATTTTCAAAACTGTAATTTCTACAAGAGAATACTATACATTGGAATATATTCAAATTTAGTATAAATGAACAACATAGCCAGGCAATGCTCTTTGCAGACCTCTTTAAAAACACCTTAGTGACTTCTGTCCTTTAAAATTATAGGTACATGTGATATACTTCAGATACACATCCTGGAATACAATATGGAAGTTTTAACACCAAAATTGATTCTTGATCACAAAATTATTTTTCAGCTAATACCTTCTCAAAAACAATTCCTAGAAGTTCTTATTATAGTCTTACCAGGAAAGAATAATAACTATTTTCCTTATATATTTTAAGGAGTTCACAGAATTAAAAATTACAAAGATACAAAGATTTTATCCCCTTTTGTTTTATTCTCCAACCTTACTTAGGCTTATTGAATGAGAATATGAAGAAGATAAATCTTGACATACATGAAATGGAAGGCTGCCTGCCTGGTTTTCTGGTTGATATAGACTGAGAACCTCTAATTTGCAAGTTAGTTAATGAGGAAAGGATGTATCATCTTTCTATCTTCACTTATACTGTGGAAGTATAGTTAAACTAATGATTACTCAATTTATTTACATTTGCACAATTGTTAGTGAAATTTCTCTGGAATTCAGACATTAGTTTATATTTCTTATTTATATTCTATTCTTATAAGCCTTTAAACTTCTCTTAAATATTAGGGAGAGATGTTTCTTAACATATGGCATTCTAGCCAGAAATCAATCATTTTTCAATTTTGTGTTGCAATTCATGAAATGTAACGATTGAAGATTATTTATTCAAGGTACTTAAGAGTTTAGTTTCACCCCATCCTGAATAAAAGTTGTGAAGACCTGGTAAGATAGACGTCAAAATCATTGACACTTTGATGATATAAAGGATATCTTTGTCAACAAAGTCCTTAGAATAAATAATAATTTATTCTTTCATTCAATTTTTGAACTATTCTTTCATATTCAACATATTAGCTACATGCCAACTAGGAATAGATATTGTTTCTGCAAAGTAAGGAATAGGCAGGCATCCTTCTATTTCATGTAAGGGGAGATTGATCTGCTTTCTATTCTCATGTGGTAAACCTGAAGTTGGAGAATGAAGTAAAAGGGATTATTTCTTTTTATCTTTATGATTTTTAATTCTGTGAACTTCTTAAAATGTACAGGGAAAAATAAATATTGTACTTTCTTGGTAACACTACAAGAGTTTTTAGGAAATCTTTTCAGGAAGGTATTAATTATTTACTGATCAGTTTCTTACTAATTAATTAACAGATACTCAGATGAAAATAACATATTGTGATTCTGAAAAATAAAATGTTGCCAGTAAGTGAAATTGTTTAAGATTCCTTTGATCACAAGCCCTCACTGCCACTTCAGCAAAACATCTCATTGCCATTAGTATTTGGATTAAAATGGTTGATATGTCATAGCTAATTTGGGAGACTGAACATCCTCTGCATTTATAGATGTTATAACTAGTTATCCACCCTTGTCACAACTTTATTTTGGCAAATTCTATCCTTTTTCCAAGGTTACAATGCATAGCATTCTTTAATTTGTCTGGTGAGCACTGATTAAGGAAGAAATAAAAGGAACTGGATTTAGTTTCTTCCCATAATCGAACATAATCAATATAGCCGATGCTTGCCTGCTTTCATTTTTTAAAAATATTTTATTTATTTATTCATGAGAGACACACACACACACACACACACACACAGAGAGAGAGAGAGAGAGAGAGAGACTGAGACATAGGCAGAGGGAGAAGCAGGCTCCATGCAGGGAGCCTGATGTGGATTAGATCCTTGGTCTCCAGGATCACGCCCTGGGCTGCCCCTTGCCTGCTTTCAACTACACAAATCCTATAGATCTAATTTTGTGAAATTATTAATGAGAGCTAAATCCTCCATGTAGTTTCATTCCTAACGACCGTGTTTTGCCACATTAATATTCATGCAATTAGTAAAAAATGTCACAAATTTTATAATTATTTTAACTATTTAAAAATTTTAGATTTCTGGAAAATATTCATATACCTTGTGAAGATTTTAAGGGAAATTAGGAGATGGTGTATCAAAGATAATTAGCATACCACTTTGCACTTTTTTTTTTTTTGAAGCTTTTCAGTATCTATTTACTACATGGACTGAACTTTGCTAAACAGAATTAGTGAACATAAAAATGTCAAGAAATTTAGTTTAAAGATATCCAGTCTGGCAATTCAGAATGAATAATATCTGTTAAAAGTTTTTACTTTAAATTTTTTGAGAGAATTATTCCTAAAACATTACTTTGTCCAGAAAAAATCCTAATAGATTAGGAATAGGGATAAAATGTGCTTTCTTCTGATAAACACTTAGAAATAACTTTGCCGGGATCCCTGCGGTTTAGCGCCTGCCTTTGGCCCAGGGCGCGATCCTGGAGACCCAGGATCGAATCCCACGTCGGGCTCCCGGTGCATGGAGCCTGCTTCTCCCTCTGCCTGTGTCTCTGCCTCTCTCTCTCATTCTGTGTGACTATCATAAATAAATAAATAATAATAAATTAAAAAAAAAAAGAAATAGCTTTGCCACTAAAAATCAAGTCATAGCTTATGTATGGCATAAATACTAATATAGTATTATATATATACAGAATTTTCATCTAGGGGATGCCAAGGTAATTTGAGACTTGGATGTACAATTTTGAAACACAGAGGAGGAGACCTGCCCACCTTCCTTCCATTAGCATTTATATCGAGAACCCAACAGAGTTTGTCTAGCATAAGGGTTGAACATCAATTACAAGTTTGTGGTTTCCATAGAGTCCCATGAATGCATATCATGTTGTCTTGGAAACTAAAGTATCTATAGACACAATAGTCCCCCAGTTAAGATTGTGAGAGCAGCTATGGACACTTTCTTGGATTCTAAACTATTCAAACTGTATGTTCATATTTGTACTTCCATGGTAACAAGGATAGGTTTCCATTAAATAAAATGAAAAATATAAAGAATTTGTTTCTTTGAATGTAGACTCATATCTGTGTTTCCTTTTTCTGTGTTTCTGTTCTTTCTAGAACTGTGATATAAATGACATCTATGTCCATAAAGTACACATTACATGTTTTTCATTTATTTTCAGAAAACTCTATAAAATTTTAAGACATTTGGTGATTCAGTAAAATATCTATTAATTAATTTTTAAATACTTACTTGATTACGCTTCTCGGTTAATTTAACTTTCTCTGTGATATTAAGATTCATTAAAATAAACTAGCAAAAAAAGAAGTATCTGAACTAGTTAATAATCCTCTGTGAATCATAACTGATAAAAACTTAGTGGTATTTAACCGAATATTACTTTCACTCCCTGCTCTGCATTTATTTTATTAAAAGCAAATTATTAGTGTTTCTTTAAAATAAATGAACATTCTCATTATAAAAATTAGGGTTATAATAATGGTTGAATTAAAATTAATAAATTGTTAAAAATGAAAAATTTTAGATCCATAGGTCCTGGTCATTGGATATGACCACTTAACTGTTTATCCTAATTTGTATAGCAATTGAATTTTAAAAATCATGCATGCTGGGGATCCCTGGGTGGTGCAGCGGTTTGGCGCCTGCCTTTGGCCCAGGGTGTGATCCTGGAGACCCGGGATCGAATCCCACGTCGGGCTCCCGGTGCATGGAGCCTGCTTCTCCCTCTGCCTGTGTCTCTGCCCCCCCCCCTCTCTCTGTGACTATCATAAATAAATAAAAATTTAAAAAAAATCATGCATGCTGCCTACAAAAGTTTCAAATGTAACAAAGTTAACTGGTAGAAATTTCCAAGCCATATAATAGGAAAAATAATCTTATTGTGCTATTTAAAAAAAATTAAATTCAAGTTATTTAACATATAAGGTAGTATTTGTTTCAAGAATAGAGTTTAGTGATTCATCACATATAACATCCAGTGCTCATCCTAACAAGTGCCCTCATTAATGCCCATCACCCATTTAGTGAAACTCCTCCACCCTCTTCCCCTCCAGCAACCCTCAGTTTGCTCTCCATCCTTAAGTCTCTTATGGTTTGCCTCCCTCTCTGTTTTTATCTTATCTTATTTTTTCCTTTCCTTCCCCTATTTTCATCTGTTTGTTTCTTAAACTCCACATATGAGTGAGATCATGTTCATATGACATTTGTCTTTTTCTGACTGATTTATTTCACTTAGCTGATATACTCTAGTTCCATTCAGTTGTTCCAAAAGGTAAGATTTTGCTCTTTTCTATGGCTGAGTATATAAATATATGTATATAATGGAATATACTCCCATACACATAAGACATATATGGCTGAGTGTTTTATATATATTGAATATTTTATATATTCTATATTTCATATAATTAATACTATTATTTTTTATAAATTAATTTTTATTGGTGTTCAATTTACCAACATACAGAATAACACCCAGTGCTCATCCCGTCAAGTGTACCCCTCAGTGCCCATCACCCATTCACCCCCACCCCCCGCCCTCCTCCCCCTCCACCACCCCTAGTTCATTTCCCAGAGTTAGAAGTCTTTATGTTCTGTCTCCCTTTCTGATATTTCTCACACATTTCTTCTCCCTTCCCTTATATTCCCTTTCACTATTATTCATATTCCCCAAATGAATGAGAACATACACTGTTTGTCCTTCTCCGGTTACTGTGGCCAAGTTCAAAAAGGGTGTTGCCTGAGTTCTCCTCTGGGATTTTGATGGAATCTTGTCTCACATTTAGATCTTTCATCTATTTTGAGTTTATCTTTGTGTATGGTGCAAGAGAGTGGTCCAGTTTCATTCTTCTGCATGTGGATGTCCAATTTTCCCAGCACCATTTATTGAAGAGACTGTCTTTCTTCCAGTGGATCATCTTTCCTCCTTTATCGTATATTAGTTGACCATAAAGTTCAGGGTCCACTTCTGGGTTCTCTGTTCTGTTCCATTGATCTATATGTCTGTTTTTGTGCCAGTACCACACTGTCTTGATGAACACAGCTTTGTAGTACAACCTGAAATCTGGCATTGTGATTCCCCCAGATATGGTTTTCTTTTTTAAAATTCCCCTGGCTGTTTGGGGTCTTTTCTGATTCCACACAAATCTTAAAATAATTTGTTCTAAGTCTCTGAAGAAAGTCCATGGTATTTTGATAGGGATTGCATTATACGTGTAAATTGCCCTGGGTAACATTGACATTTTCACAATATTAATTCTGCCAATCCATGAGCATGGAATATTTTTCCATCTCTTTGTGTCTTCCTCAATTTCTTTCAGAAGTGTTCTATAGTTTTTAGGGCATGGATCCTTTACCTCTTTGGTTAGGTTTATTCCTAGGTATCTTCTGCTTTTGGGTGCAATTGTAAATGGGATTGACTCCTTAATTTCTCTTTCTTCAGTCTCATTAGTAGTGTATAGAAATGCCACTGATTTCTGGGCATTGATTTTGTATTCTGCCATGCTACCAAATTGCTGTATGAGTTCTAGCAATCTTGGGGTGGAGGCTTTTGGGTTTTCTATGTAGAGTATCATGTCATCGGCGAAGAGGGAGAGTTTGACTTCTTCTTTGCCAATTTGAATGCCTTTAATGTCTTTTTGTTGTCTGATTGCTGAGGCTACGACTTCCAGTACTATGTTGAATAGCAGTGGTGAGAGTGGACATCCCTGTCTGGTTCCTGATCTTAGGGGAAAGGCTCCCAGTGCTTCCCCATTGAGAATGATATTTGCTGTGGGCTTTTCGTAGATGGCTTTTAAGATGTCGAGGAAAGTTCCCTCTATCCCTACACTCTGAAGAGTTTTGATCAAGAATGGATGCTGTATTTTGTCAAATGCTTTCTCTGCATCTAATGAGAGGATCATATGGTTCTTGGTTTTTCTCTTGCGGATATGATGAATCACATTGATTGTTTTACGAGTGTTGAACCAGCCTTGTGTCCCGGGGATAAATCCTACTTGGTCATGGTGAATAATTTTCTTAATGTGTTGTTGGATCCTATTGGCTAGTATCTTGTTGAGAATTTTTGCATCCATGTTCATCAGGGATATTGGTCTGTAATTCTCCTTTTTGGTGGGGTCTTTGGTTTTGGAATTAAGGTGATGCTGGCCTCATAGAACGAATTTGGAAGTACTCCATCCCTTTTTATCTTTTGGAACAGCTTTAGTAGAATAGGTATTGCTTCTTCTTTAAACGTTTGACAGAATTCTCCTGGGAAGCCATCTGGCCCTGCACTTTTGTGTCTTGGGAGGTTTTTGATGACTTCTTCAATTTCCTCCCTGGTTATTGGTCTGTTCAGGTTTTCTATTTCTTCCTGTTCCAGTTTTGGTAGTTTGTGGCTTTCCAGGAATGTGTCCATTTCTTCTAGATTGCCTAATTTATTGGCGTAGAGCTGTTCATAATATGTTTTTAAAATCGTTTGTATTTCCTTGGTGTTGGTAGTGATCTCTCCTTTCTCATTCATGATTTTATTAATTTGAGTCTTCTCTCTCTTCTGTTTAATAAGGTTGGCTAATGGTTTATCTATCTTATTAATTCTTTCAAAGAACCAACTCCTGGTTTTGTTGATCTGTTCCACAGTTCTTCTGGTCTCAATTTCGTTGAGTTCTACTCAAATCTTTATTAACTCTCTTCTTCTGCTGGGTGTAGGATCTATTTGCTGTTTTTTCTCTAGCTCCTTTATGTGTAAGGTTAACTTTTGTAGTTGAGTTCTTTCCAGTTTTTGAATGGATGCTTGTATTGCGATGTATTCCCCCCTTAGGACTGCTTTTGCTGCATCCCAAAGATTTTGAATGGTTGTATCTTCATTCTCATTAGTTTCCGTGAATCTTTTTAATTCTTCCTTAATTTCCTGGTTGACCCTTTCATCTTTTAGCAGGATGGTCCTTAACCTCCACGTGTTTGAGGTCCTTCCAAACTTCTTGCTGTGATTTAGTTCTAGTTTCAAGGCATTATGGTCTGAGAATATGCAGGGGACGATCCCAATCCTTTGGTATCGGTTCAGACCCAATTTGTGACCCAGTATGTGGTCTATTCTGGAGAAAGTTCCATGTGCACTTGAGAAGAATGTGTATTCAGCTGAGTTTGGATGTAAAGTTCTGTAGATATCTGTGAAATCCATCTGGTCCAGTGTATCATTTAAAGCTCTCGTTTCTTTGGAGATGTTGTGCTTAGAAGACCTATCGAGTATAGAAAGAGCTAGATTGAAGTCACCAAGTATAAGTGTATTATTATCTAAGTATTTCTTCACTTTGGTTATTAATTGATATATTTGGCAGCTCCCACATTCGGGGCATATATATTGGAGGATTGTTAAGTCCTCTTGTTGGATAGATCCTTTAAGTATGAGATAGTGTCCCTCTTCATCTGTCACTACAGTCTTCGGGGTAAATTTTAGTTTATCTGATATAAGGATGGCTACCCCTGCTTTCTTTTGAGGACCATTTGAATGGTAAATGGTTCTCCAAACTTTTATTTTCAGGCTGTAGGTGTCCTTCTGTCTAAAATGAGTCTCTTATAGACAGCAAATAGATGGTTCCTGCTTTTTTATCCAGTCTGACACCCTGCGCCTTTTGATGGGGTCATTAAGCCCGTTCACGTTCAGAGTTATTATTGAAAAGTATGAGTTTAGTGTCATCATGATATCTATTCAGTCCTTGTTTTTGTGGATTGTTCCACTGAACTTCTTCTTAAAGGGGAATTTTAAGAGTCCCCCTTAAAATTTCTTGCAGAGCTGGTTTGGAGGTCACATATTCTTTCAGTTCCTGCCTGTCTTGGAAGCTCTTTATCTCTCTTTCCATTTTGAATGAGAGCCTTGCTGGATAAAGTATTCTTGGTTGCATGTTCTTCTCATTTAGGAGCCTGAATATATCCTGCCAGCCCTTTCTGGCCTGCCAGGTCTCTGTGGAGAGGTCTGCTGTTACCCTAATACTCCTCCCCATAAAAGTCAGGGACTTCTTGTCTCTTGCTGCTTTTAGGGACTTCTCTTTATCTTTGGAATTTGCAAGCTTCAATATTAAATGTCGAGGTGTTGAACGGTTTTTATTGCTTTTAGGGGGGATCTCTCTATTTCCTGGATCTGAATGCCTGTTTCCCTTCCCAGATTAGGAAAGTTTTCAGCTAGGATTTGTTCAAATACATATTCTGGCCCTCTGGCCCTTTCGGCGCCCTCGGGAACCCCAATTAAATGTAGGTTTTTCTTCCTCAGGCTGTCATTTATTTCCCTTAATCTATCCTCATGGTCTTTTAATTGTCTTTTTTTTCCTCAGTTTCCGTCTTTGCCATCAGCTTGTCTTCTATGTCAGTTGTTCTTCCACCTCGTTAACCCTCGTCGTTAGGACTTCTAGTTTGGGTTGTATCTCATTCAATTGATTTTTAATTTCTGCCTGATTGGATCTAAATTCTGCAGTCATGAAGTCTCTTGAGTCCTTTATGCTTTTTTCTAGAGCCACCAGTAGCTGTATAATAGTGCTTCTGAGTTGGCTTTCTGACATTGAATTGTAATCCAAATTTTGTAACTCTGTGGGAGAGAGGACTGTTTCTGATTCTTTCTTTTGAGGTGAGGTTTTCCTTCTTGTCATTTTGCTCAGTGCAGAGTGGCCAAAACCAAGTTGTATTGGGAAAAGGAGAAAAAGAGAGGAGAGAAAGAAGGAAAGAAAAGAGAAAAAGAAAAAAGAAAAAAGGAAGAAAAAAAAGAAAAGAAAGAGAATAAAAAGAGAAAGAAAAAGAAAGAAAGGGAAAGAAAGGTGGGGGAAGCAATCAGAAATCAAAAAGAAAAAAAAGAAAAAATGAAAACCACAGGGGAGTATCTTCTGATTCTGTATACTTTAAGTCCCTTGACTTCCCCTGGAACTGGTCCGTCCAGCTGGTCTTCGGGGGGAGGGGCTTGTTGTGCTGATTTTCTGGTGTTAGCACTTGGGGGAGCTGCTCTGCCCCTGCCTGGTGCAGGGCTCAGTGGGGGTTGTTTACCCCGTGAGGCCCCAGGAGGAACAACCGCAGTGGTGGGGCCAGCTCTGCAGCCCTGGAGTCAGCTCCCGCAGTAGCTCCGGAGCTCTCCGTCTGCAGGGCCTGGAGGCTCCGGGGCGGGGCCGCTGATGTGCTCAGCTCGGGGCAGGAGCGTCCTTGCTGTCCTGGGTCCTCCCGGCCTCTGCCTGTCCCGGGGGAGGCCGGATCCTGGGCTGTGTCCCGGCGCCCTGTGCTTCGGGGCCTGCGCTGGTGGATTCGCGCTCCCGCCCCGCAGCCCCCTCCGCGGAGCCGCCGCCCGAGCCCCTCCGAGCTGCTTCGGGTCCCGCCGTGCGCGCTGCAGCCCTTAGGGAGCTCGGCGCACTCTCCCGGGGCGCAGGTGTCTGTTAGTGTCCCCGGGAGCCCGAGGGCATCCCCGCCCTCCTGTGTCCTGCTCCAACTCCCTGCGAGCCCCTTTCCGCCCGGGAAGGTTGGTGCAGCTCCTGCTTCTCCGGGACGGGGCTCTCCTGTCCTGGGGACACTCGCCCCGGCCTCAGCCCGGCTCCTCGCGTGGCCCCTCCCCCTGGAGGCCTTTTGTTTCTTTATTTCTTTTTCCCCGTCTTCCTACCTTGACAGAAGCGTGAACTCTTCTCACTGCAGCGTTCCAGCTGGTCTCTCTTTACATCTCAGGCCGAATTCGTAGATTTTCAGGATGATTTGAAGGCTATCTAGGTAATTTGGTGGGGACAGGTGATTTGGGGACCCTACTCTTCCACCATCTCACCCCTCCTCCTACCCCACATTTCTTTATCTGTACATCAGTCAGTGGACATTTGGGCTCTTTCCATAATTTGGCTACTGTTAACGGTGCTGCTATAAACATTGGGGTGCAAGTGCTCCTTAAAATCAACATTTTTGTATCTTTAGATACATACCTATTACTGCAATTGCTGGGTTGTAGGGAAATTCTATTTTTAATTTTTTGAGGCACCTCCATACTGTTTTCCAGAGTGACTGCACTAGTTTGGATTCCCACCCAAAATACAAGAGTTCCTCTTTCTCTGCATCCTCACCAACATCTGTTGTTTCCTGAGTTGTTAATTTTAGCGTTTCTGATAGGTGCCAGAGGTATTTCATTGTGGCTTTTGATTGGTATTTCCCTGATGATGAGTGATATTGAGCATTTTTTTCACATTTCTGTTAGCTATTTGTATGTCTTCTTTGGAAACATGTCTGTTCATGTCCTCTGCCCATTTTTTAACTGCATTATTTATGTTTTGGGTGTTGATTTTGATGAATTTTTTATAGCTTCTGCATACTAGCCCTTTATCTGGTATGTCATTTGCAAATATCTTCTTCCATTCTGGGGGTTGCCTTTTAGTTCTGTTAGTCCTTTCCTTTGTACAAAAGCTTTTTGTCTTGATGAAATCTCAATAGTTAATTCTTGCCTTTGGAGATGTGTCTAGCAAGAATTTGCTGTGGCGAGAGTCACATAGGCTGCTGCCTGTGTTCTCCTCGAGGATTTTGATGGATTCGTGTCTTACATTTAGGTCTTGCTTCCATTTTGAATTTATCTTTGTGTATGGTGCAAGAAAGTGGTCCAGTTTTTCTGCATGTTGCAGTCCAATTTTCCCAACACCATTTGTTGAAGAGACTGCCTTTTTTTCTATTAGATCTTATGGCTCTTATTCTTTCTTTTATTAATATGGTGTATCACATAGATTGATTTGTGGATATTGAACCACCCTTGCAGCCAAGGGATCAATCCCACTTAATCATGGTAAATAACTCTTTTAATGTACTGTTGGATTCAATTGGGTAGTATCTTGTTGAGAATTTTGCATCCATGTTCATCAAGAATATTTATTTGTAATTCTCCTTTTAAGTGAAGTCTTTAGTTTTGGGATCAATGTAATGCTGGCCCCATAGAATGAGTTTGGAAGTTTTCCTTCATTTCTAATTTTTGGAACAGTTTGAGAAGAATATGTAGTAAATCTTCATTAACTGTTTGGTAGAATTACCCTAAGAAGTGATCTGACCCTGAGCTCTTGTTGGGAGATTTTAAGTTGTTGATTCAATTTCTTTGCTGGTTATGGGTCTGTACAATTTTTATGTTTTTTCTGTTTTAGTTTTGGTACTTTATATGGTTCTAGGAATTTATCCATTTCTTTCAGATTGCCCAATTTGTTGGCATATAATTGCTCATAATATTCTCTTATAGTTGTTTGTTGTTCTGTGGTTCTGGTTGTGATCTCTCCTCTTTCATTTGTGATTTTATTGATTTGGATCCTTTCTCTTTTCTTTTTGATAAGTCTGACTAAGGGTTTATCAATTCTATCAATTCTTTCAAAGAACCAGCTCCTAGTTTCATTAATCTATACTACTGTTTGTTTTAATTTCTAGATCATTTATTTTTTTTCTAAAGCTCCTGCTCTAATTTCCTTTCTCTTGCGGATTTAGGCTTTATTTGCTATTCTTTTTCCAGCTCCTTTAAATGTAAATTTAGGTTGTGTGTTTGAGATTTTTCTTTTCTTGCTTCTCGAGGAAAGCTTGTATGGCCATATACTTTCCTCTTATGATGCCTTTGCTGCATCCCAGAAGTTTTGGATTGTCATGTTTTCATTTTCATTTGCTTCTATGTATTTTTTATTACTTCTTTAACTTCCTGGTTAAACTATTCATTCTTTAGTAGGATGTTCCTTAACCTCCCTTTATTTGTGATCTTTCCATTTTTTTCCTCATGATTGATATCAAGTTTCATAGCATTGTGGCCTGAAAATAAACATAGTATGATCTCAATCTTTTTTGTACTGGTAGTCCTCATTTGTGACCCAATATGTGATCTATTCTGGACAATGTTCCATGTGCACTTGAAAAGAATGTGTATTCTACTGCTTTAGGATAAAATGCTTTGAATATATCTGTTTCATCCATCTGGTCCGATGTGTCATTTAAAGTCATTATTTCCTATTGATCTCCTGCTTAGATGATTTCATCACTGTGAGTGGGGTGTCAAGGTCCCTACGATTATCCTATTATTATCAATACGTTTGTTTGTTATTAATTGATTTATTTATTTGCTCCTCCCAAGCTGAAGTCATAAATATTTACAATTGTTAGATCTGCTTTTGGATAGATCTCTTTATTACAATACAGTGCCCTTCCTCATCTCTTATTAGTCTTTCATTTAAAATCTAGTTTGTCTGATATGAGTATGGCTACTCTAGCTTTCTTTTGACATCCATTAGCATGATAGATGGTTTTTCACCTCCTAACTGGAGGCATCTTTGGATCTAAAATGAGTCTCTGAAAAAAAAATTAAAAAAATGAAAGAGTCTCTGGTAAGCAGCTTATTGATAGGTCTACTCTATATCTTTTGATTGGAACACTTAATCTATTTATATTTAGAGTAATTATTGCTAGATATGAATTTAGTGTCATTGTGTTACCTGCCAAATTGCTGCTTCTATAGATTGTCTTTGTTCCTTTTTTTCTTTCTTTCCCGCTCAAATGGTCTCCTTCATTATTTCTTGCAGAGTTGGTTCAGTGTTCCCAAACTCCTTTAGTTTTTTGCTTGTAACGGAAACTCTTTATCTCTCCTATTCTGAATGACAGCCTTGCTGGATATAGTATTCTTGGCTCCATATTTTCCCCATTCAGCTCATTGAATGCATCATGCCACTTTCTTCTGCCCTGCCAATTTTTGTAGAAATTGATCTGTATTTTGCAAGTTTCATTATGATAGGTTTTGGTGTTAGTCTTCTTTTGTTGATTATGAGGAGAGTTTTCTGTGCCTCTTGGACTTGAATGCCTGCTTTCTTCTCTCAATTAGGGAAGTTCTCAGCTCTAATTTGTTTAAACAAACCTTCTGCCCCCTTTTCCTACTCTTCTTCTTCTGGGAATCCTATGATATAGATATTATTGCACTTTATGGAATCACTGAGTTCCCTAAGTCTACCTTTGTGATCTAACAGTTTTCTTTCTCTGTTCTTTACTACTTCATTATTTCCCATAATTTTATTTTCTATACCACCTATTCTTTCCTTTGCTTCCTCCCTGCTCATTGTGGTTACATCAAGTTATAGCATTTTTTATTTCAGCCTGACTAGTTTTTGTGCCTTTGTCTCTCTAGCCAGGGTTTCTCTGGTGTCTTTAATGCTTCTTTTAAGCCTAGCTTGTATTCTTATGACTGTTCTAACTTCTTGTTCAGATATATTGTTATATCTGTTTTGAGCAAATTCCTGGCTGTGATTTCTTCTTGATCTTTCTTTTGGGGAGAATTTATCTGTCTTGTCATTCATTATGCATAAGTTTTTGTCTTTTGCATGTTATGAAAGCTTGCTATGCTTCCTGCTTCTGAGAGTAATACCACATTAAGAAGTGGTCATACACTGTCCACGGCCTAGCATTTTACGAAGTATTTCTGGTGTATGCTGTGTGCACTCTGCTATTATGTTTTGGCTGCAATTTCCCACAGGTCAGCCCTCTATAGATAAGCCTGATTTTTAAAAAAAGGGTGGGGGGTCACCTGGGTGGCTCAATGGTTGAGTGTCTGCTTTTGGCTCAGGTTGTGATCCCAGGGTCCTGGGTTTGAGTCTTGCATTGGGCTCCCTGCAGGGAGTCTGCTTCTCCCTCTGCCTATGTCTCTGTCCCTCTCTCTGCATCCTTCATGAATAAATAAATAAAATCTTTATAAAAACCCTGATCCAAGAAAAGAGAAAAAGAAAAGGAATAAAAGAGCAAACAGACAAAGAAACCCATAAACCTGATTCCAAAGTAAAAGAAAAACAAGAAGTCTGACCCCCAAAATTAAAAATAAAATAAAGTAAAATAAAATAAAACAAAAAATGAATTAATTAATTTAAAAAGTTTTTTAAAAGTAAACCTAGTCCTATTTCCACTGGAACTGAAACTAATGCTTTGGAGCACTCTATGATCAGTAGATTTGTTATATGCAGGGGGCCTGTGTTGGTCTTTTGAGGGAGAGGCCTGCTGCACTGACTTATAGTCAGACCTGCGCTAGTGAAAATATCCCTGCTGGGGTGAGGGGTGGTGTATCTGATATAAGCGACCACAGCTTCCACTGGAGGAGCTTGTTTCTTTCTGAAGTCTGACTGTGCTGGTAGGCATGGGAGAGGACGGAAGATAGCATCACCCCTGCCCTCTTGTCCCTGGGGAGGAGAACTCATGGCTGTGGCTTTTCAGTATAGGCCCTCCCAGAAAAGTGAACAATCTCTCTAACAGTGTCCCAGGCTTTTATCAGATCCCTGTCTTCAACCTTTCTGTGCCCCAGAGGTCAGCATGCCTGGTATTACAGTTCTCCTGTGTTTTGTCTCTGGCCTGCTGGATTAAAAACTCTAAATCTTAAAGAACTCAGCAAGGCATAGACACCCCCCTGCCCCACCCCTTAGAAGAGACCCTCACCACACTGCCCTGGGTACCATTCTGCTGCAGAAAAGCAGTTACAGGGATCCCTGAGTGGCTCAGAGGTTGAGCCCCTGCCTTTGGCCCAGGGCCTGATCCTGGAGACCCTGGATCGAATCCGACGTTGGGCTCCAGTCCGATGTCGGGCTCCCTGCATGGAGCCTGCTTCTCCTTCTGCCTGTGTCTCTGCCTCTCTCTCTCTCTGTGTCTCATGAATAAATAAATTTAAAAAAAGAAGAAAAAAAAAAGCAGTTACACACCTGCACAGGTACCTGGAATCTCTGGTGAAGCACAGTGAGAAGCTGCTACCAGGTTGTCTTCTGCACACCTCTGTTCCCTGCTGTTGAACAACCACTCAAAGGCACCTGGCAATATACCCTCTTTAAAATGTACTCCAAGAAGGAGAGTGTTCTCTCCCAGTGTGACGGATCAGCACAGCACAGCACCTTGCACAAATCCTACATGCTTCTCTCTCTGCCACTCTCTCCCTCTCTTCCTGACTTCTCTTTTTGAAAAGGGCTTCCTCCCCTCTATGGCACCATGGCTTACCTCTCCCCCAACTCTCTCTCTCTCTCTTTTTAAAGATTTTGTTTATTCATGAGAGACACAGAGAGAGAAAGAGATAGAGGCAGAGACACAGGCAGAGGGAGAAGCAGGCTCCCACCCTGATGTGGGACGCGATCCCGGGACTCCTGGATCACAGGGCCGAAGGCAGGAGCTAAACCACTGAGCAACCCAGGTATTCCCTTCTCCTCAGTTCTTGACTCTGAACCTTCCATTCGCCACATTCTCTTCCTCCAATTGTGCATATTGTTTTATATTGTTTTCTTAACCTTCAGATTCATTTCCTAGTTGTTCAAAACAATTTGATGTTGATCTAACTATGTTCAAGTGAAGAGGCAAGTTCATGTCTGCCTACTACTCTGTCATCTTAACTCCTTCCCTATGCTGCTTCTTTATTGATTCTTTCCTTTTATATAAGTAGATGTGCATATTCTTATATGAACAGGTTTTTTTTAACATATCTGTATAATGTAGCTAATCCCCTAATTGAGGTTATTTTCAATTATGCTTTTACTAATTATATACAATGAGCATCTTTGCACATATAGTTTTTCTTACATCTATACAGTTTTCCATAGGATGGTTTCCAAGAAAAGATTTGTTTTTTTCATATAAAAACTTGATAGAAACAATAATGTAAATTATCTTTAATAATATTCAGTGAAAATAATTTCATGGATAGTGTGTATTTTTCTCCTACTTTTGCAAAAATGCAATATGCTTGTATAAAATTTTATCACAAGCATACTAATGAATAAAGATGTTGAATACATTTTAAAAGATTTATTTATTTATTTTATTCATGATAGAGAGAGAGGGAGAGAGAGATAGAGGCACAGACACAGGCAGAGGGAGAAGCAGGCTCCATGCAGGGAGCCTGACATGGGACTCGATCCCAGGTCTCCAGGATCACGCCCTGGGCTGAAAGCGGTGCTAAACCGCTGAGCCACCCGGGCTGCCCTGTTGAATACATTTTTGAAGTCAAATATCTTAAGTATGTATTACACAAAGATAATTTTATTTATGTATCTCTATGACAAAATTTGCAGTCATTTTTAATTGTTCAAATCAAGGAGCTTAATCTTGAATTAACAATAAAAACATGTAACAATAAATGCAATAAAAATATTAGTCCTTACAAAAAAAAAAGAAACATAAGACAGCTATGATGAAATTCATGAGTCCAAGAGAACAAATATTAAGTGGCGTCTGAATCATTGCTGTCATTGAGTAGCAGATTGAGATCCACTTCAGATTATGGAGTGCAGTGTCAAGGTGCTAATGTTATTCATGAAACAAATTAGAAGTTAGACAGCCTTTGGTGATAAAAAGAGGGATAATTGCAGGGGATTATAAAGAAGTGTTTTTTATTATACTTTATATAATTCAAGTATGGCTAAAATAAATAAATCTGTTATCTTGCAATGCATGTGAGTAATGTCAAAATTTCATGTGAAGCAGTCATTCCATGATATGGCTAATGAGAGGAATTTAGATCCCCCTTGACACTTTCCCCTTTCCTATATTGTGGTGCTTTTTCTTTTCTTTCAGTGGTCAGGTTTCTTGAAAGCTATTCTACTTGTGATTCATGTTACCCTGGATTTGGGGTGGTGCCAACATGCAAAGTTGTGAAAAACTGGTTCTTTCAGACTCTGATCATGGTCCTATATCTAGCACTGGGACTTCAGTGAGTGCTGCTCTATCTACGACTATTTCAAGCATATACCTTCATCATTGAATAAAGCTTCTCAGTATTCTGATAGTGTACAGTTTAGATACTGTTATCAAGCATGGTTGTCCTCAACTCTATTCTATAAGAGAAGTGTCAAAATATCCAAGTGAATACTTGATTTATCATTTACTATTATTATTACTATTACTGACACTTCTGCTCCTGCTCTTATTATTGTTATTTGCTAGTGAACCAATTTTCTGGTAGGTTCCAACCATGTACTGTTTTCCCCCCAAGACAAACAGAAAAAGAGTGTCTCAAAGTTACAGAATTTAACTACTAAAATTTTTTCAAAATTATTGAGAATAATTTTTAAAAATTATTTTAAAGCTCCAGGGGCATGCCTGTGGGAAAAAAATGGTATTAACTCAAACTCCCTGTTGATCTCAACCTGTGTGATAATGTGAAAACAACTGTTGTCGTTTATATTTATACACACTAGAGATCCTACCAATACCATGGTACCCTACAGAATCACTCAACATAAACAACAGCAAACAAGGAGCAACAACAAAATGTACCAGAATTCAATTGACCCTAGCATATGAAGTTTATGACTATTAAGTTTTTATGCCACAAATAACTCCCTGTGCCCATGTATTTTTTTTCCTCAGAATCATTAACTACATAGATCCTCACTATAAAAGATGTCATGAAGTGTTGGTGAATTTCCAAAGTTCTGGGTTATAATAATCTCCTTTGATATAAGAATACATCAAAAAATAGAAGGAATGTGTTTTTCAATTTATAAAAGAAATATAAATAGACAAGAAATATTTGATGTGAAAGACATACATGAAAGTGTAAGATATGTAGAGATTTAGAAGGTAAAAATTTGTCAGTTAATCTGGTAAAAAATAAAAAATCTAGTAAAGAGTCAGATTATGTAGATTAGCAATCTGTTAAAAAATAAATGAAATGATTCCATTTGGGTTCATAATTGTTAGCTACCTCTCCACAAATGTAAGATTCTTTTTTTTTTTGAGATTTTATTTATTTATTCATGATAAACATAGAGAGAGAGAGGCAGAGAGGGAGGCAGAGACACAGGCAAAGGGAGAAGCAAGCTCCATGCCAGAAGCCCGACGCAGAACTCGATCCCAGGACTCCAGGACCACACCCTAGGCCAAAGGCAGGCGCCAAACCGCTGAGCCACCCAGGGATCTCCTAAGATTCCTTATAGTTTTGCTAACTCAAATAATCTTAAAGGAAAATATGAAAGTAGTTTGAAATTTAAAAATGTATCATAATTTAAGGCTTATATGAAACATTATAATTATTTAATTATATACTTTGGAGGAATATAGCAGTAACCCATTATTATATCCTCTTATGAATCAATTAAGTAGTAAAATTAGACTCAAATTAAACTATGTTCCTACCTTATCAACTCAGAAATAGTCAACTCAAATGAATTACTATTTTTACTTTTAAATATATTTTTACAATAGAAAAGAACTTTTGAAAATTTTCCAATGTTCTCTCTAAATGCCTTATTTAGCAAATTGTACCTTTGTCTTGCAAATATACATTTATAGTATCTGTGTATGAGAGAGAAAATAGGACAAGGGGGATTGAGAAAGGGGTGAGGGAGACAGAGACCTGTGTCTTTCTTCACTTGCATTAGGAGTGATTATCCTGAACACCTGCAAGTCCTTCTGTGTGTCTACAGGCTTAACTCTTGAAATGAATCATAATTTAGTTCTAAATCCATCTATGCTAATTATTAGCTGCTTCTTTTGTCTTTAAATTTGGTTCATATACTTGAAATTCAGTAGCACTGCCAAATATATATACCGATGCTACCACTATCATGATACTCATTCTATCTATTCCTCACCCTATCCCGGGGTTTAACCTGGAACATCTATTTATGTCACTAAAGATTAAATTTGCTTTTCCTAGAACTTCATGTAAGCTAAATCACACAATATGTGCTCTTTCATCTTTACTATTTTTTTTAATACTAGGAAAATGCTTTTGAGATAAATCCTTGCTTTGGAGTATATGAGTAGTTTGTACCTTTTCAGTGCCAAGTAGCATTCCTTTATGTGGATAAAGTACACTTTGTTTATTCATTACCTGTTAAAGGATATTTAGATTGTTTCTGGCTTTGAAGTTGTTTCCTGGGTTTTAGCTTGTTTTCCAGTTTTGGAGTGGTTTCTACTTTAAATAAAGCTGCTACAAATATTCATACACAGATTATTTATGTGGATATGTATGTTTATTTCTCTTGCATAAATACCTAAGAGTGGAATTGCTGTATCATTTGAGAAAGGTATGTGTAACTCTATAAGGAATGGTCAGATAAATTATCAAATTGTTACCATCAACTTGCTTTCCAAAGGATTTGACCATTTTATATTCCACAGAAACATGTGATAGTTATGATCAATATAAATACTCAACAATTTGTTTACAATTTAGCAATTTTAATGACTGTAAGTGGCATTTCATTATGGTTTTACATGCATTTCACTGATAATTTTTGATGTCATCAGTTGATAAATTCTTTGCCATATATTTATGTAATTTTGGGATGTATCTGTTAAAATATTTTGTCCATTTCTTATTTGTCTTTTGTCATTGAGTCGAAGTAGTTCTTCATAAATTCTGGACAGAGTCCTCCCTTATATATGTGTTTGTGAATATTTTAGGCCACAATATAGTTTGCTTTTTATTGTAATGTGTTTATTGAAGAACAGATATTTTTAGTTTGATGAAGTCTAACTTATCATTTTTTCTTTTATACTGTATTTTTAATTTTCACTAAGAAACCATTGTCTGTTTCAAAGTTTGTAAAGATTATCTCCACTTTTTCTTTGATGAGTTTTATAATTTAATTATTATATCTAGTATTTGATCTATTTCAAGTAAAATTTTATTGGTGTGAGGAAAAATTTTTCATGTATATGTAATGTTTCTAGCACCATTTACTTAAAAGGCATTTATTTATTTAAAAGACATTTATTACTTTGGCAAATGGATCATATATGTGGATCTATTTCTTGACTATTATATTCCACCAAGCTATATGATTATCCTTATGTGAGAACCACACTGTTCTTAGTACTTCAGGTTTATTATAAATCTTGATATCATGTAGTAAAATCCTCCAAATGTGCTCTTCCTACTTCCTCTGTATTTCATCTTGGCGATTTTTACACAATACAATTTTTAAAAAAGTAAAAGCCTTCTGGGATTTTGATTTGGGTTCCATAGAATCTATATATTAATTTGAGGATAATTGGAATATTAATAAAATTAATATTTCCTATCTAAGAATATCTCTGAGACATGCTTCTTTATTTATTTAGCATTTATATAATTTTCTTATCCATGCTATGAAGTTTTTTATGGGAAAGGGCTTTTATATATCTTATCTAATTCATTCCTAATACTTTATTTTTGTGTGCCACTTGTCTTGAATGTTTAAATTACATTTTCCCGTTGTTCATTGCAAGTTATTTGGTGATTCAATTTTCTTTGTTGATCTTTGTCACTTCTCACGTTTACTTGTTCAAGTAGCTTCCCCCCTGACCCCCTTTGGTAGGCTTTCAAGTGTTTTCTATGTATGCAATCATGTCATCTGTGATTGAAGACATTTTTACCTCTTAAACTGTATGTATTATATTTGTTTTTATTGCTTTGTGGCACTGACCATGTCTTCCAGTACAATATTGAACAGAAGTGATACGAGTAAAGGTCCTTGATTAGTTTTCCAACACAGAGACAAATTATTCAGCCTTTCACTATATGATGCTGGATTTAGGTTTCATGCTGATTTTTCTTATTTAAGTTGGATTCTCTGATATCCACTACTCTTAAAATATTGATCAAAAATGAGTCTTGGATTTTGTTAAATGTTTTACTGTATCTCATTGGAAGATCATGTGTTTTATTCCATTTTAATCTGATTACATAGTAAGTTACATTCACTGATTTTTTCAAATATGGAAATCACACTTGCATTACTGGAATTATCCTCACCTGGTTCTGATGTCCTATTAGTTATGCCTATTATTCGATTTGATTTATTAGGGTTTTGTTGAATTTTTGTACCTGTGTTCATGAGGGATAGTGGTCTTTACAGTTTTTGTATGTTGTTTTGTTATAATATTCTTGTAATGTCTTTGCTTAGCTTAGCAAAGCTTAATATTAGCTTATGCTGTCTCCTAAAATGAGATAGAAAATGTCTCCTAAAATGTCTCCTAAAAATGAGATAGAAAGTGTTTTCTCTTATATTTTATGTATAATTAGTTATTTCTTCTTTAAATGTTTTGTAGAATGACATTTTTAAGTTATTTGATCTTGTCATTTGTTTTTTTTGTGTGTGTATTTTGTTTTGTTCATGGAAGGTTTATTAGCTATGATTTCAATTTTTAAAAGATAAACAGCTATTTAGATTAGTTCTTCATGAGTGGGCTTGGATGTGTATGTTTGTAATCAATTAATTTTAATTATCCTTCTTTATTATCCTTTTCATATATCTAGTTTCTATACTGATGTCTACTATTTAATATTTGATAAATCTCATTAGATTACCTATAACTTAATCACATTTCCTGAATATACCTATTAGGCATTTCAAATATACTATGAATCAGAGTTCTTTTTTTTTAAAGATTTATTTATTTATTTATTTATTTATTTATTTATTTATTTATGAGAGAGCCAATGGGAAAGAGAGAGAATCTGAAGCAGATTTTGTGATGAGTGCAGAGCCCAATGCAGAGCTTGATCTCAGGATGGTGAGATCATGACCTAAGCTGAAACCAAGAATGGACTCCTTACCCAACTGAGCCATCCAGGTGCCCCAACTCACAGTTCTTAATACACACCCTCTTTTAAAAACTGCTTCATCCTTTGGATACTTGTAATATTATCCAATAGTTCCTCAAATCAGTTTGATGTGTCATCTTTTATTTTTCCGTTTCTAACTATTGTTCCTATACAATTATTCAAATAAATATTACTATTTTTCCATTGATAAATATTTCTAACATCTTATCCCCAACACAATTGTCACCACCTAAATCTTTCCATGCTGGCTAGAGAAATAAGAACTATTCACAGACTCTAATGAATTCTTCAACACTTTCCCCTTTTTAAAAATTGCTTTTCCAATAATTTTCCCCTGGCTTCATTGGCAGTGCAACATGCACACACAGATCAGTATTCAACCAATATTTGGTGTGATTTCTTTCTATCCAACTCCCTTTTTTCTGATTTTATGCTCTGCTAATTCTAAGCACTTCAATCCTCTGTCCTCCCAATTCATTATACTCCTAAACTCTGTTTGAGTTCCCTTTGTGCTGTAGACTAACTATTATTTTTGAGCAACAAGCTGGGCAATTAAAGAACTCACTTCATTTGGTTCCATTTTCTCAGAGATTGCAATCCTGAGCTTCCCTGATTCAGGGACTGAGGAGAGTTGGTTTTATTTATTTTGTCCAATTTTCTAGTTGTTTCTGGCAGGAAGACAATTGACAAAGTTAATTCTTCATGAGCAGAAGCAGACATCTCACATTAGTTTTGAAATATATTTTCACTGGGTTGAATGCTAGACTGACAATCCCTCCCCCTAAATACTTTAAAGATTTTCCTACTTTATTCTTGCTTACATTTTCTCTGATAGTAAGTCTACAGTTATTTGTCTTGTTTTTTGGTCTGCAGTCGGTCATTTTTCTCATGCTCCTTTTAAGGTTTCTACATATCTCTGTTTTGTTTGTTTGTTTGTTTGTTTTAGTAATTTAATTATATGGTCTGTTGTGTTTTCTTGGTTTCATATTTTTTAAGGTTAATTGAGTTTCTTAAATCTTTTATGTTTATAGTTGTCATATAATTTGGAAAATGTTCATGGTTATTTATTCAAATTTATTTTCTGTCTTTCCCTTTCACCTTCTACTCTTCTATTTCTTGGAGTTAATAAATATACCCATAATCTTTTTATATTGCCCCGGAGTTTTCTGAAAGTCTTCCTTTTTTTCTGAGTCTTTCTTTATGTTTGTGTGTCTGTTATTTTGGTTGCCCTCAGTTCCATTTCACTAATCTATTCTTCTGACATTTCTCATCTCCTATTAATTTGACCCAGTGAAATTTTTATTTTGCATGTTTTATTTTCATCATTAAATGTTCCATTTGATTCTAATCTTTATCTTCCATTTCATTTCTCTTATGTTCATGGTTTCTTTTAAATCCTCAAAAATATTTATTATATTTAGAACTGTTTTCAAACCTTCGTTACCCTTTTTAAATCATTGCTGTATTTTTAGACTCTCTATTGACTAATTGTTCTACTACTTATCAATTATATTTTACTTTTTAAAACATTTTTATTGAGTTTTAATAATTTTCTGTATATTGCTGTATATTACATATTGCTAAATACTGGATTTATCGTACTTCTTTAAAAATTGAAAATCTTTGTTTGGGCTGGCACATCAGATATGTATAGATTATCTAGATTACCTGATATGTATTTTTAACTTTTAAGAAAAAGTTTTAAAGTCCTTTACCTGTTGCAGTATTGCTAGTATAGTCTTATAGAGCATACTCTCTATGGGGTTCCCTATTGGAGCACAATAGGTTTAGTGAGTAGATTCACCATTGCTTTGAACCATAGGTCTACCATTACACTGAATAGTACTCAAACATATTCTAACTCTGTGTGAGCTCTGGAGACTTCTTATTTTCCTACAATAGAGTTTGATTTTTGCCCACTCTCATGGAATTTCATGCTACACATATGTAGATTAGTTCTCAGTCACAAATTTAAGGAAAGCTTTATCACATTACTGAAACTGTTTTCTCAATACAACACTCCATTAATACTATGCACAAATTTCACTCACCTCAGCTCTTCTGAACTGCATCTTTTCACCTCAGCGTGAAAGACATGCTCTGCTTGAGTTCCATCTCAATGTAACATAATCTAGAAAGTGTTTTCAAGCAAAGAGCCTGGGCAATGGTAGAGTTAACCTGCTTTGTTTTTGTTTTCCCAGGGATCACCATTCTGAGCTACTTATTGTCCAGTATCCAAAGGCTGTGGTCTCATATTTTTCTCCAGGCTTCTATTTTTTTTTTTTTGAGACAGTGATACTCCAGTCCTAACTACTATAATATGTTCAGAGCATATAAGCTGTTAGTGGTTTTTCATTGAAGAAAGCATTTAACCATCTTTGTGATTTAACTCCCTTATCTTTAGGGTTTGGATAATAATATATACCTTAAAAAGGATTATTGGCTTTATCTCAAATTGCACAATAGATAAGATGCCCTGAATTTTTATTGTGTTGTTTTTCCATAAAAGTGCTCCTTCCCAAGCTGCCTAATCCACTGGAGACAAGCTACTTAAAGCCATCTCATTCATACCATGAAACTAAGTACACAGGTTTGTTTTTGCCAACAGTCCTTCATTAGACTATCAGATATAATCATATCATTCTGAAGTACCAGTTTACCTATGTCACCACCAGTAGCCATCTCATCCATCATCAGCAAGGCTTTTGCTTTCTTATTGGTTCATGCATCTCAATCTAACCTGATCCTCCTTTTGCCTATTCTCTTAAGTCCTTTCCCTGGAGCCATAAATCTGCATTTACTAAATTTTCTATTTTTCTCAACCTTTTCTCTGAAAAATTCTTTACCTCTTTGTATTAACTGACCCTTGGATGTTTCCTGAGATTGCTCCCTAATCTGTAGATGCTTCAATTGGAAATTCCTTTTTTTTTTTTTTGGTCATTTCTATGACCTTATTCTATTCACCTTATTTTTGAACAGAGCAATAATATCCTTTCTGTTTTCCATCTCTGCTATCCAACCATTTCTTTTTCTTTCTCTTAACATTCCTCTCTCTTTTTTAAAATCATGTTCTCTGTGTATGTCATCCATAACATCTTCCTTCTATTACTACACGTCTTGCTTACTCCTTGAGATTATGCAAAATTTTAACTTGAGCTTTCTTTACACACTAACAAATTTTTGATTGTTAATATATCCTCTTTATTTTTTTCTATTCTTTGTAATATTAATTCCAGTTAGTCAGCATACAGTGTTATATTAGTATCAGGTGTATGCTCATTATGAGAAGTGTACTCTTCGTTCCCTTCATCTATTCCACCCATGCCCCCCACTTGCCTCCCCTCTGGTAACTATCAGTTTGTTCTCCATAGTTAAGAGGATGTTTTTTGGTTTGTCTCCTATTATTCTTTGTTCATTTTTTTTGTTTTTAAAATTTCACATATGAGTGAAATCATATGGTATTTTTCTCTTACTGACTTATTTCACTTATGTCCTCTAGACCCATCCATGTTGTTGAAAATGACCAGATTTCATTCTTTTTTTAATTGCTGAATAATATTCCATTGTGTATATTTTGATAGGTATATACTTATTGCCATTTTTTACTTGTTTTACGGTTGTTTTTATAGTTCTCTGTTCTTTTCTTCTCTTGTCTTATCTCAGTTCGCTGGCTTTCTTCAGTAATACACTTGGATTCTTTTCCATTTACTTTTTGCATCTCAATTACTGGTGTTTGATTTGTGGTTACCATTAAGTTTGTATATGGCATCTTATGCATATAGCACTGTATAAAATTGATAGTTGCTTAAGCTTGAACCCATTCACTACTCCTCTCTCCCTAAGTTTTATGTATACAGTGTCCTACTTTACATTCTTTTGTTTTGTGAATCCCTTGACCAATTTTTATAGATAGTATTGCAGCTGTTGCTTCCTACTTTTCTTACTGTTTGTTATATATGGTCTTTCCTTTCCACTCAAAGAGTATCCTTGAACATTTCTTATGGGGTTCATTTAGTGGTCATAAATTTCTTTAATTTTTGTTTGGAAACTCTTTACCTCTCTTTGTATTCTGAATTATGATCTTGGTGGATAGAATATTCTTGGCTACGGGTTTTTTTCTTTCAGCGTTTTGAATATATCATGCCACTCCCTTCTGGCCAGTAAAGTTCCTTCTGAAAAATCAGCTGATAGCCTTTTGGATTTCCCTTATATGTAACTGCCTTAATTTTCATTTACTGCTTTTAAAATTCTCTCTTCATCACTACTTTTTAGTTACTATGTGTCTTGGTGTGGACCTCCTTAAGTAGGTTGATTTTGTTGGAGGCTCTCTCAGACTCCTGAATCTGGATTTTTGTTTTGTTTCACAGATTCAGGAAGTTTGAAGTCATCATTTCTTCAAATAAATTTTCTTCCCACTTTTCCCTCTCTTCTCCTTCTGGGATCCCTATAATTTGAATATTATTACACTTGATGGTGTCTCTGTGTTCCTATGTCTATTTTCACTTTTAATTATATTTTTTCTCTTTTCTGTTCAAATTGATGGCTTTCCATTATTCTGTCCTCCAGGTCACTAATCCATTCCTCTGCTTCCTCTAGTCTAACCTTTTATTCCGTCTAGTGTATGTTTAATTTCAGTTATTGAGTTCTTCATCTCTGCTTCTTTTTTATATTTTCTATCTCTTTGTTAAGGGTCTCACTGAGATCCTCCACTTTTCTCAGTTCTGCTGTGATTTTTGTCCTGTACTTTCTTTTGGAACATATTTATTGGTCTCCTCATTTTGTCTAAGTATCTTCTATAGCTCTATGTTAAGAAGAGCAACTCTATGTTAAGAAAGTCAACTATGTCTCCTGCTCTTGAAGATAGTGGTCTTAAGAAGAGGTCATATAGTAGGTACCCTGCCAGCAGTGTCATCTGTTCACCAGAAACTGGTGCTTAAGTGGTATCTCCTCTGTTTGTTGCATATACCCTGGTTTTGTGGTTGAGCCTCTTTTGCCTTGAGCCCAGTTGTCTGCAATGGCTTTCTTTGCCTATTGTGGGCAGGGTTTTGTTCCTGTGTTGTTTGTGGGCCAGTCTGGAGCTGACTTGGGCTTGAGTCAGACCAGGTGTTTTCCAGTATCAAATAACAGGGCACATTCTCATTTTTCACCTGAGAGGCTTTCATTGGTGGGCAGGGACTACATTCAGAATAGATGTTCGCCCTCAGCCTACTGCTGGGATCACAGTCAGACTGGTGTGTTTGGTTATCTTCCTCTCTCCATTGGGCAGGAGTCACTTTGGAGTTTTATCAGCCCTATTATGTCTGTTTGCACGCTTCCAGGCTTGTGGTACCACTTTGGATGGAATTTGGCCAAGGAAGTCTTGGAGAGTACAGATCAGCAAAAGATTGGGGTGGAGGGACAGGGTGTGCCATGTTTGCAAGGTTTGCAAGGTCTGCTGTGGGAGGGGACCTGGAGCTAAAGTCTGGATGGAGAGGGTATGTCTGCAGTAGAACATACAGGTGGAGCATGCTGTTGACAAGCCAGGTAGTGAGTGTAGGCACTGAGCTAGTTTCCAGAGGTGCCATGTATCTAGCCTTGGTGGGAGGAGAAGAATGACACCCAATTGCTCCTTTGTTCCTAGAGAAGCCACTCCAGCACATGCTGTGAGATTAGTAAACACATTTCCCTTCTATAAACCTCAGGTCTTGTTCAAACTGCTGCTTCTATGCTGTACCTCTACAGGGCTGTTTGTTGTGCTGTCTCTTTAAGAGAAGAGAGTCAGTTTCCTTTCACCTTCTTGACTCTCCTAGAACTGTGTCTGCTGATTTTTAAAGTTACAGTTGTCAAGCCCTGTTGAATGAGCCTGTGAAATTGAGCCCCTCTGATTTTCAAATCCAAATGTTATGGGGAGTAGTCTCCCTGTGCAGGATCTGCATACATAGTGCTTGTGTGAGGGCGGGTCTCTCTTCCTTCTCTGTGCCCCCAGCATCTCTTCCTCCCCAAACAGTCCCACAGATCCATTTATCTCCCAATGTCTCTGCCCTTCCTGCCCTCTTCCTTGAGGCCTCTTCCCTGCATTCAGCTGTGGAAAATCTGTTCTGCCTGTCCTCTGTGGGTATTATCTGGATTATTAACACTGATGTGGGTATTATCTAGTGGTATCCATGGAAGGAAGTGAGCTTAGGGTCCTCCTTCTCTTCCCCAGAAGTCTCTAGTATACCCTCTTTCAATTTGACCAATTATCTCCATGGAACTAACAATGTCTCCCTTCTTCCGATTGCTTTCCCTCTTCTTATTTCCTTTAGAGATTTAGTGACATTACACTTTTATAGTCTTCCCTAACAATCTTCTTTTTGGTTTATCTTCCTCTTTTATAAAATTAAATATGTACAGATTTCTCTTTACTTCCTTCACTCTCTGTTGAGTTCACCCAGTCCTCTGACATCACTTACCACCTATAGGCTTATTCCCACTTACTTCTCCAGACTCGTGATCTCTCCCGAGCTTAAATCACATAGGATTAACTACTGGATAAAAGATTAGATGTCTAATTGGCATCTCATAATTAACATGACCTGAAATAAAATTAATGTTCAATATGCTATCAAAAAGTACCTTCTCTAGTCTCTTCTGGCTGAATGTATTTGTTACATTATCTACCCAGTTCCTAAAACCAAAGATCTAAGTGGCATTTTTATTATCCCTTCTTTCATTATTATCCACACAGAATTTCAACAAATATTATTAGTTTCCTATCAATTTATATTTCTTTTATCGCTAATGCCATCACATAAACCCTAGCAATCTAAACTACTGAAAATATTTCTCCAGTTAGCTTCTTTGTTTTTCTTCTTTCTTTACAAGTTTTCACTGAACAACCAGAAAGATTTTTATCACCCTTTGCAGTGAACATCTTATACACACACTAACTGGTCTTTTCTTCTACATCATCCAAGTTCTTTCCCATTCCTGAGTTTCTGCACTTACTTTTCCATGGCCTGAAACACTTTTTTTTTTTGACTCACACACTGAGTGGTCTTTCTTTAGTAGCCCATAAAATAACAATTATTCTTCTAATACTTTTAAACATTTTGTCTATATTTGATTCAAAACACTTATCATAATCTGACTTTATTAACTATTCATTTTATTTTTTTTCTTTTCATTTTTCTTGTAAGCTTCTCAAAGGAATGATACTTTGTCTCTCCTGGTTGCTAAGGTGTTCAGAACCTGGAAGACTGTCTATGAACAAATGATATTTGTTGAATAAGTGAATAATAAGACATCAATATAGAAAAAGATGTGTTTCTAAACAACCTTGTGTCATGTCTTAATAATTGTTATATCTGGTCTAGATGATTTTGAAATACCTGTGAAACTAGCTAGCTCTATTCCTCCAATCTTGCTGGTCCTATCAGAAGAGACTGATTTTAGTTTGATTTTTCACTAAGTAGACTCTCCATTTACTTCCCTAGACTCATCTAAAATATGAGATCAAAGCTCTGCTCGGAACCCCAATTGATGGCTATTTCCAATTCTTAGCTGACTTCTTTCTCCAGTTTTGTTTATTGATACCCATATTCTGTCTTTCTCATATGGGCAACTCTCTCCATAAATAAATATTCTATTGTTCATAACTTGTTCAACTTCTGATTTAATCACTTGCCTATCCCTCCTGCATTTGACCACCTAAAATGATTACCCAAATCAGTGATGTGACTATTCCTTTGGGTACTTACTTATGGATTTCTGACTACCTTTGCATAGTCTTTGATTATGTATGTGGATCAGTTTTCTGTGCCACCTTGATACCCTTTTCTTTTCCATCTGTCCACTAGTCACATATTTCCAAGTCTTAGTTTACTTTTTATACTTAAGCTCCTCAGAATTATGTCAGCACATATCTATATTCAAAGCCTTTTAAAATATTCTAATATTTTTCATACCTAAAACACCTGGTTGGGTGTTGTTTTTAGTTTAAATTGAATAAGCAGTCACCTACATACAGTAGTTTCAGGGATGTAGAAATGTGATTCTACTTCAAAAGCATTTTTCTCTTGGCCTCTGTATTCATACTCATTTTTGATAAGGGTCTAGAAAGAGTAACCAGATAAAACATAAAAGTGCCACCTAAGAAGGTAAAGTAATAAACCACATCCAAGCATTAATCCTTGGTTCTTGAGAGCCAAGGGAGACCAAAGACTTCTCACAAGTATGTTGTTATTCTTTTTTTTTTCAAGATTTATTTATTTACTTATTCAGAGAGAGCGAAAGAGAGGCAGAGACACAGGCAGAGAGAGAAGCAGGCTCCATGCAGGGGGCCCGACGTGGGACTTGATCCCGGGTCTCCAGGATCACACCACACCCCGGGCTGCAGGAGGCGCTAAACCGCTGTGCCACCGGGGCTGCCCTGTAGTTATTCTTTTTTTTTTTTTTTTTAATAATTTTTATTTATTTATGATAGTCACACAGAGAGAGAGAGAGAGAAAGAGAGAGAGAGAGAGGCAGAGACACAGGCAGAGGGAGAAGCAGGCTCCATGCACCGGGAGCCCGACGTGGGATTCGATCCCGGGTCTCCAGGATCGCGCCCTGGGCCAAAGGCAAGCGCCAAACCGCTGCGCCACCCAGGGATCCCTGCCCTGTAGTTATTCTTAAAAGAGGAACTAAAGGCAAACCTTAATTCTAGGTCCAACTGACCTAAAATTATTTTTCATTCATTTTAGTGAACAGCAATATATGAGTAATGGATCATCATCTACATTACATATCCAATATCTACTTTAGATATCTGTTTTATCATTCCAATTTAAATTAAATCCCTTATTGTAGCAAAAATTTAGCAAATTATGCCATTCTTGTTTTCCTAATTTTTTAAAATTCATTTTTAATAAAACACTAATATTTCTAGAGTTTTATTTAAGAAATATATATTTATAGTTAAAAAAACATAAACAGTTTCCCTTGTGTATTTTAGATTCGAAATACCAGCTGTTGCTGCCATGTGTTATGAGATTGTGGCTATAGGCCTCAGACAAACAGTTTTTTTCTTTGTTAGTCACAACAAAGTGAACTTGAAACAATGTAGCAGCATGATGAGACGCTAGAAGAAAGAAGAAACACTTGGAACCAATCCAACCAATTAAAACTGAGTAAAGAGCATTTAGTTAAAAAAAATCTGGGATCCCTGGGTGGCGCAGCGGTTTGGCGCCTGCCTTTGGCCCAGGGCGTGATCCTGGAAACCCGGGATCGAATCCCATGTCGGGCTTCCGGTGCACGGAGCCTGCTTCTCCCTCTGGCTATGTCTCTGCCTCTCTCTCTCTCTCTGTGACTATCATAAATAAATAAAAAATTTAAAAAAAATCTGCTCAAGGGAAAAATATAGTGTTTTCTGAAAGCTCAAAGTGAAATGATATTCCTCTCTCTCTCAAACTCATGTAACAATTGAACTGAGATTGTCATAATATAAGGTGTGTGTGTGTGTGTACATGACTTCAAAAATAATTGCTTATTAAAAATTCATACTGACTCTATGGTCTGAAGATCCAGACCAAGTGTCTGTAGAGACCTATAAACTAGACATTGTCCCTGTGTAGATAAAATCTCGTATTCACTTATTTTTGACGTTATAATTGGAACACTTTAAAAATAAAAATAATTTGATAATTTTTGGCCATTTGCCATTACTTGTTTTGTCAATATAGACAAGTGGATAATTACTTATATGACTTTATTTTTCTAATTTTTCTAAATTCCTAGACACTTGAGGATTTTGAAATAGTATAAAATCTTGAAATTAAAATTTTTAAAGAGATTTTTCTGACTTTTATTCAAACTATTAGAAGTATGTTTCCAAATTAATAATCATGTTAGTAGTGGTTTTGAGATTACATTCAAATGGAATTTAACTGAAAGATATAATGTTTTAAATAGGATTTGGTAAAAATGAATTTGATTTAGATATCCAAAGAAGTTTAGTTTTTGAAAAACAGTATTTTCTTGAAAATTTCTGTTTGATGTTTTAATTAGTCATGTCCTTCTATTTGTTATTTTCATGTTTTTTTTTAATTTTTTTTAAACAGTTGATCAATTCTGATCTGGGTAGTTCTAACATATAAAGGCAACAAGATCAAACTTCAGCTCAGTTTTTGATTTGGCTTTTCATTTTGATACAGAATGGTCGCTAGTATGAATTTTAATTTGTCTAAATGTGTATTTTTTGCATTTCCGTGTTATTATTTCAATGTCTCAATGATCTTGGGAATGCATATACTCCTTGAGATATATCAGTTCTATATTTTCCACTTCTATCTTCATGAATTAATTATAATTCTTATTTCTTCCATTGTTTTCTGGAAATCTCATATAGATCTAAGTACTATGGTGAATTGAGTCCATGATTAGCAACATACTTTTATCAAATAAATAGAACATGCTGCATGATACATATTATCCTATTTTGACCATTTCCTTCTTCAGCAAGAGGTTTACGATTTTTCTTTGGTGGTGAAAGAAAGGTATTTTTAGTTATTTTAATTTTAATTTTAAATTAGATGCAGAAATCCTTGTATAGCAAGTAACAAAAATTGAAACTCAAACTAGATTAAACAAAAGAGTTATATTACATACTTTATATGGAAATCCAAGTATTTCAGGTTAATCCAAAGGTTAATCCAAAGTCTTTTTGTTATGTTCCCTCCCCTGTGTCTTCCTCCCTCTGTCTGTTTGTAGGCATACTAAGGATTGCTTTACTTCAGGACATTAAGGAAAATTCACCACCAGTGATCCTAGATTTCACATTATCCCAATTTGTGAACCAAGATAGGAAAACAACTTCTTTCTTTCTCCTTCTATCTATTTATCAATTCAAGAGATTTTGTTTTGGTTTTTGTTTGCTTGTTTTTGTTGGTTTTGGTATAATCTTAAGAGTATGTCCACTTTGGGGGGGGGGGGGCGAGGACCAGCAGGTTTGTAATCTATTCCTTGTTAACTTGGACATGTGAAAAAAAGAATGACCTGGTCAAGTTTTCATGTTTATAGTTGATGCCCAAACGTTAATTTGCTTTTCTTTTTATTTTTTAAAAGATTTTCTTTATTTAATCGAGGAACAAAGTGATAGAGAGCATGAGTGGGGGAGGGGCAGAGAAACAGGAAGAAGCAGATTCCCCACTGAGCGGGACCCCAAGATCCCAGGACCCCAAGATCATGACTTAAGCCACCCAGGCGCCACTCAATTTGCTTTTAATGAAGTAATCCAAGGCATATATCAATAATAATAATTCATATCCATTGAATGCTTGCTATATTCCAGAGGATAGTAATGATGTTTTGTGTGTACTGCTTTATGGAATCCTTGCAACAATTTTATAAAGCAAGTTATATTGTTTAGACATCTCTTAGTGTTGAAGAACCTGAGGCCCAGAAAGTTTAAGTAACTTGTCAAACTTCAAATATGAAGTCCTAAAGACAGGACACATCTGGACAGTGGAGTTCAAGAGCCAGATTTTTCACCATTTTAGTATCTTGCTACTTATCCCATCAGATTTTTAATCCAAAGCATTTTCAGGCATGCTGGACTATGCTTCTATATCTTAAATGTCCATATCCAGGAATGAAAAAGAGTAGGAGTGTTCAATGTTTTTGCAGTTAGCTTGGTAACTGTTCTATCAACAAAACTGTTAATACACATTGAAAGATTTCAATAAATAATATGGGGGAATCTCGTGATTTTAGAAAAGCAAGAGGCACATAGAAAAAAAATTTTTTTCCCTGCTTTACATAAGTAGCAAAGAGAAAAGGTAACATTGTCAGAAGAAATCAAAAGATCCTGAAAAAGTCTAAGAAATTTGTGCTTTTCAAGTAATCATTATCTATGTATTATCCACTTAATCCGATGCAATGCCTGCATAACCGATGGTCTGCAAATTATCTAGATTTATAGCTTTAGCTTTTGTATATTAAATATACAAATTAAATGATTCAAGCCCTCATCTCAGCCAGATCTTAGGAACTTCATTGCTCTCCCCTTGCATTTCTTTTTCTTTTTAAATTTTATAAATTAACTTTTATTGGTGTTCAATTTACCAACATACAGAATAACACCCAGTGCTCATCCCGTCAAGTGTCCCCCTCAGTGCCCGTCACCCATTCACCCCCACCCCCCGCCCTCCTCCCCCTCCACCACCCCTAGTTCATTTCCCAGAGTTAGAAGTCTTTATGTTCTGTCTCCCTTTCTGATATTTCTCACACATTTCTTCTCCCTTCCCTTATATTCCCTTTCACTATTATTCATATTCCCCAAATGAATGAGAACATACACTGTCCTTCTCCGGTTACTGTGGCCAAGTTCAAAAAGGGTGTTGCCTGAGTTCTCCTCTGGGATTTTGATGGAATCTTGTCTCACATTTAGATCTTTCATCTATTTTGAGTTTATCTTTGTGTATGGTGCAAGAGAGTGGTCCAGTTTCATTCTTCTGCATGTGGATGTCCAATTTTCCCAGCACCATTTATTGAAGAGACTGTCTTTCTTCCAGTGGATCGTCTTTCCTCCTTTATCGTATATTAGTTGAGCATAAAGTTCAGGGTCCACTTCTGGGTTCTCTGTTCTGTTCCATTGATCTATGTGTCTGTTTTTGTGCCAGTACCACACTGTCTTGATGAACACAGCTTTGTAGTACAACCTGAAATCTGGCATTGTGATGCCCCCAGATATGGTTTTCTTTTTTAAAATTCCCCTGGCTGTTCGGGGTCTTTTCTGATTCCACACAAATCTTAAAATAATTTGTTCTAAGTCTCTGAAGAAAGTCCATGGTATTTTGATAGGGATTGCATTATACGTGTAAATTGCCCTGGGTAACATTGACATTTTCACTATATTAATTCTGCCAATCCATGAGCATGGAATATTTTTCCATCTCTTTGTGTCTTCCTCAATTTCTTTCAGAAGTGTTCTATAGTTTTTAGGGTATATTTTGAGAACCGTTTGAATGGTAAATGGTTCTCCAACCTTTTATTTTCAGGTTGTAGGTGTCCTTCTGTCTAAAATGAGTCTCTTGTAGACAGCAAATAGATGGGTCCTGCTTTTTTATCCAGTCTGAAACCCTGCGCCTTTTGATGGGGTCATTAAGCCCATTCACGTTCAGAGTTACTATTGACAGATATGAGTTTAGTGTCATCATGATATCTATTCAGTCCTTGTTTTTGTGGATTGTTCCACTGAACTTCTTCTTAAAGGGGAGTTTTAAGAGTCCCCCTTAAAATTTCTTGCAGAGCTGGTCTGGAGGTCACATATTCTTTCAGTTCCTGCCTGTCTTGGAAGCTCTTTATCTCTCCTTCCATTTTGAATGAGAGCCCTGCTGGATAAAGTATTCTTGGTTGCATGTTCTTCTCATTTAGGACCCTGAATACATCCTGCCAGCCCTTTCTGGCCTGCCAGGTCTCTGTGGAGAGGTCTGCTGTTACCCTAATATTCCTCCCCATGAAAGTCAGGGACTTCTTGTCTCTTGCTGCTTTAAGGATCTTCTCTTTATCTTTGGAATTTGCAAGCTTCACTATTAAATGTCGAGGTGTTGAACGGTTTTTATTGATTTTAGGGGGGGATCTCTCTATTTCCTGGATCTGAATGCCTGTTTCCCTTCCCAGATTGGGAAAGTTTTCAGCTAGGATTTGTTCAAATACATATTCTGGCCCTCTGTCCCTTTCGGCGCCCTCGGGAACCCCAATTAAACGTAGGTTTTTCTTCCTTAGGTTGTCATTTATTTGCCTTAATCTGTCTTCATGGTCCCTTAATTGATTGTCTCTTTTTTCCTCAGTTTCCCTCTTTGCCATTAACTTGTCTTCTATGTCACTCACTCGTTCTTCCACCTCGTTAACCCTAGTCGTTAGGACTTCTAGTTTGGATTGCATCTCATTCAATTGATTTTTAATTTCTGCCTGATTGGATCTAAATTCTGCAGTCATGAAGTCTCGTGAGTCCTTAATGCTTTTTTCTAGAGCCACCAGTAGCTGTAGAATAGTGCTTCTGAATTGGCTTTCTGACATTGAAGTGTAATCCAGATTTTGTAACTCTGTGGGAGAGAGGGCTGTTTCTGGTTCTTTCTTTTGAGGTGAGGTTTTCCTTCTAGTCATTTTGCTCAGTGCAGAGTGGCCAAAAACAAGTTGTATTGGAACACGGGGGAGTATCACTGGTCCCTCTAGCTGGTCTTCTGGGGGAGGGGCCTGTTGCGCTGATTTTCAGGTGTTAGCACTTGGGGGAGCTGCTCTGCCCCTGCCTGCTGGGCTCAGCGGGGGTTGTTTACCCCGTGGGGCCCCAGGAGGATCAGCCGCAGTTGCTATGGCAGCTCTGGAAGCCTGGATTCAGCCTCCGCAGGAACTACGGGGCTCGGGGCTCTCGGTTCTCCGTCTGCAGGGCCTGGAGGCTCCGGGGCGGGGCCGCTGATCTGCTCAGCTCGGGGCAGGAGCGTCCTCGCTGTCCTGGGCCCTCCCGGCCTCTGCCTGTCCCGGGGGAGGCCGGATCCTGGGCTGTGTCCCGGCGCCCTGTGCCCCGGGGCCTGCGCTGTGGGATTCGCGCTCCCGCCCTGCAGCCCCCTCCGTGGAGCCGCCGCCCGAGCCCCTCCGAGCTGCTCCGGCCCCGCCGTGCGCGCTGCAGCCCTTAGGGAGCTCGGCGCACTCTCCCGGGGCGCAGGTGCCTGTTAGTGTCCCCGGGAGCCCGAGGCCATCCCCGCCCTCCGGTCCTGCTCCAACTCCCTGCGGGCCCCTTTCCGCCCGGGAAGGTTGGTGCAGCTCCTGCTCCTCCGGGACGGGGCTCTCCTGTCCTGGGGACACTCGCCCCGGCCTCAGCCCGGCTCCTCGCGGGGCCCCTCCCCCTCGGAGGCCTTTTGTTCCTTTATTTCTTTTTCCCCGTCTTCCTACCTTGATAGAAGCATGAACTCTTCTCACTGCAGCGTTCCAGCTGGTCTCTCTTTACATCTCAGGCCGAATTCGTAGATTTTCAGGATGGTTTGAAGGTTATCTAGGTAATTTGGTGGGGACAGGTGATTTGGGGACCCTGCTCTTCCGCCATCTTGCCCCTCCCCCCTCTCCCCTTGCATTTCTGAAGAGAAAAGCAAAACCACTAATTTTCCAGTTGCTGCTTTGCCGCAGCTTGCCCCTGTCTTCTCTGCACATCACCTCTGATTATCCTATAACCTACTTTTCTGTTTTTGAGATAATGGTATCATCACTTAAAATGTGAAAATGAAGGATCAAGATATGCCTATAGTCCTATTTAAAAGCAGTATTAAAACAATGCCAATACTTAGTTTAATCAAATAGCAAAAGTTTAATTTAAGGTTTATAGCTTGTCACCAGAATTACCAAAGTAAACAGAAAAAAAAAAAACCAACAGCTTAAAACACATTATTAGTCATCATTGTTTCATAAGAACTTTAGTCAATGTCTCTTACTGCTTGTCTGGCCACCAACTAAATTCCTGACATGTTTCTTCCTGGATCCTCCAAAAGCTCTGCTTTCTTGATTCACCCAGATGAGAAATGAAACTCATTTAATTATACAAATAGTTTTATTTTTTGTTCATCAATCTTCCCTAACGGACCAGATCATGAAATTACTTTAAAAAAGCAAAGGCTCAATTATTTTTTTTCTCCTCCCCAAAGGACATGTAGAAAGAAGCTGTGTGTAGGATGAATACTTAGGAAATACTGATATAATGATTTTTACGGGTTGTTTTTCAAGATTTTATTTTCAAACAGCCTTACACCAATGTGGAGCTTAAATTTACAACTCCGAGATCAAGTAGTGTTCTACTGACTGAGTCAGCCAGGCACCCTGATTTTTAAGTTTTTTTTTTTTTTTGATTTTTAAGTTTTTATTGAGCTATGATTGACACAATAAACTGCATATATATATATATATATATATATATATATATATATATATTTAATTTAGTCGCTCATGAGAGACACAGAGAGATAGAGAGGCAGAGACACACGCAGAGGGAGAAGCAGTCTCCTTGCAGGGAGCCTGACACGGACTCGATCTCGGGACTCCAGAATCACGCCCCGGGCCGAGAGGCAGGCATTTAACTGCTGAGCCACCCAGAGATCACCGATAAACTGCATATATTAAGGCTTAACATATTTTCTTTTTTTTAAAGAATTTTTTTAATTATTATTTATTTATTTATGATAGTCACAGAGAGAGAGCGAGAGAGAGAGAGAGAGAGAGAGGCAGAGACAGAGGCAGATGCAGAGGCAGAGGGAGAAGCAGGCTCCATGCCGGGAACCCGACGTGGGATTCGATCCCGGGTCTCCAGGATCGCGCCCTGGGCCATAGGCAGGCGCCAAACCACTGCGCCACCCAGGGTTCCCAAGGCTTAACATATTTTCAAAAAATTGTTGAAATGCTAAATGTTATAAGGAGATAGATATGGATATGTATACCTGAGAATATGATCTAAGATAAAAATATGCATGAATCAGATGTCACTAATGTGCTTAATATTTTATTTTTACTTAAAATTCTAAATGATTCCACTTGTAAATTTAATAGCATATGTTCATGTAATATTGGCTCTTTATGAGAATCTGTTTGAATTTACCAAAGGAAAATGCTACATTGTTACAAAACATGCTCACAACTTTAACATGAAAAAAATAATACTGGGTTTTTATTTATTTATTAAGATTTCATTTATTTATTCATGAGAGACACAGAGACAGAGTGAGGCAGAGACACAGGCCCAGGGAGAAGCAGGCTCCTGCAGGGAGCCCGAGGTGGGGCTGTGGGACCCAGGAAATTGAACAAAGTCCCCCACCTCTGGACAAGCAGAGCAGGACTGACTCTAGTTTGGGCTGCACCTTGTGCTGACCTGCTTATTACTTAGGGCACTGCCCCGCCCTAATCAAAGACCAGGACACACCCTAACCGGGAATCCGGCTCAGTGATAGGCCAGTTCAAATGGATACTTTAAGGTAAAATGTAATTCAATCTGCCACCTGTGACTGGACCAGCGTGACTGTGCAACTTTCTGCGAATCCCATTGGCCACTGGCCCCTATAAAGCTGCTACGCCTCTTAACCTCGGGGTCCAAGTCCCTGCTCCGCTGTGTCAGGTGCGCTTGGGCCCAGGCTCGAGCTTGTAAATAAACCCTCGTGTGTTTGCATTGGTGTCGGCTCCTTGTGGTTTCTCGGATTCGCAATCTTGGGCACAACTGGACTCCCCGGGACTCCAGGATCACACTCTGGGTCAAAGGCAGGCGCTAAACCGCTGAGCCACCCAGGGATCCCCAATATTGGGTTTTAATAAATAGATTTATATATCCCACATTCTGTCACAGTCTTATATAGGAATTGTACTACATTATAGTGGCTAATAGAGTCCTATCACAATAAAATTATGGCTATAGTGAACTTTGTCACAATGTTTACTGCCTGAATTTATTTCTGAGATTAAAAAAGTTGCTTTCTTTTGACTTGATTTATGAAAAGGTACATTTCCGTCTTTGTAAAATCTTAACTACAATGGCTTATTTCCTAAGCAAGTGTCCTTAAGAACAACCCTAAAGAACATGAAGACTGTCGAATCATTACCTGAATATGTGCTAAAGGGACTTAATATCTAAAATTTTCCTGAGAGAAGGGGCAAAAGAGAGCACCTTTTTAAAATAGTTAATGTCTAATATAAATCCTAAGTGTTATTGTATTTTAAAATCACATAGATATAAATTTGGACCTCTAAAGCATGATTTTTGTTTTGTTTTGTTTTTGAAGTTTTTCAGATAGCATATTTTCTTGACACCAAAATATAAATTTAATTAGTGGATGTGGGGAAAAATGTTATGAAATGAAGAGCATTTAGCAATGCATTAAATTTCAGAAATGCTTTCTATTCTAAAACCAATATTTTTAGGACTATTTCGTTATGCCATTTTAAATTACATTCAAGCCTATGCTTTAGAAATATGTATGTTAAACCACAAGCATGGGATATGGAAACTAAGAAGAAAATAAAGTGTTACTAAGTTGTATCTTTTCATTTTTATTTTATTTTCTAATTTTATTGACATATTGCTTCAGAACGTTGTAGAAGTTTAAGGTGCACAACCTAATGATTTGATAAGCATCTAAATTGCAAAATGATCAAAAGAATAAATTTCCTTAACATCTATCACCTCACAAAGTTATAAATTTATTTTCCCTTGTGATGAGAACTTTTAAGATCTATTCTCTTAGCAACTTTTAAACGGACAAGGCAGTATTGTTAACTATAGTCATCATATTGTATGGTATAACACCAGAACCCAAACATGTTTATTTTATAACAGAAAGTCTGTACCTTTTAAACCGTTTCACCCTATTCCTTATCTGTCACCCTCTCCATCTCTGACAATCACAAATCTGATCTCTGTTTTCTACCAGTTTGTTTTGTTTTTTAGGTTCCACTTATAAATCAGATCATAGAGTATTTGTCTTTCTCTGACTGACATATCACTTAAGTTAATGCCCTCAAGCTTCATCTAGTTGTCACAAATGACAGTATTTATTTTATTTTTATGGTTGAACACTATTCCATTTTCTGTGTGTGTGTGTGTGACACTTTCTTTACCCATTCATCTATCTATTAACAATTATTTCTATATCATGGCTGTTGTAAATAATGCTGCAATAAACATAGTGGTGCAGATATCTCATTAGGATTGATTTGTTTATTTCAGATATATTCCCAGAAGTGGAATTGCAGGATCACATAGTAGCTCTATTTTTAATATTTTGAGGAAACTTCATATTGTTTTTCATAGTCGCTATATCAATTTACATTTCCACAAGAGTGCTCAAAGGTTAACGTTTCTCCACATCCTCAGCAACATTAGTTATCTTTTGTCTTTTTGATAATGGCCATCATAACAGTTGTAAGCTAATATTTCATTGTGGTTTTGATTTGTGTTTCCCTCATGGTTAGTGACATTGGGCACCTTTTCATGTACGTGGCAGTTGAATATCTTCTATGGAAAAATGTCTACGCAGGCCCTTTGCCCATTTTTCATTGGACTCTGTTTTGTTATTGAGTTGTACAAATTTTTTATGTTTGTTTATTTATTTATATTTTACTTTTTTGTATATTTTTATTAGAATTCAATTTGCCAACATATAGCATATCACCCAGTGCTCATCCCATCAAGTGCCCCCCCTCAGTGCCCATCACCCAGTCACCCCAACCCCCCACCCACCTCCCTTTCCACCACCTCTTGTTCGTTTCCCAGAGTTAGGAGTCTCTCATGTTCTGTCATCCTCACTGATATTTCCCACTCATTTTCTCTCCTTTCCCCTTAATTCCCTTTCATTATTTCTTATATTCCCCAAACAGATAAGACCATAAAATGTTTGTCCTTCTCCGACTGACTTACTTCACTCAGCATAATACCCTCCAGTTCCATCCACATTGAAGCAAATGGTATTTGTCGTTTCTAATGGCTGAGTAATATTCCATTGTATACATATACCACATCTTCTTTATCCAACTAGAGGACCTAACAATCATGAATATTTATGCATCTTTATGTATTTTAGATATTAACTTCTTATCAGGTAGGTGGTTTGAAAATACTTTTTTCCCACTGGGTATGTTTCCTTTTTATTTTGTTCATTTCTTTTGCTGTGTACAGATTTTAGTTTGATATAGTCCCATTTTTGTTTTAATTTTGTGCTTATGCCTTAGGTGTTATATTAAAAAATAATTGTCAAGATCCATGACAAAACAGTTTTTCCTGTGTTTATCTTCCAGTTTTATGTGTCAGATCTTACATTTAAGTCTTTAATTTACTTCAGGTTAATTTTTGTGAGTGGGGTAAGAAATGGGTCTAGTTTAATTTCTTTGCATGTGAATATTTAATTTTCCAAATACCTTTTATTGAAGAAATTTTCTTTTCACCACTGAATATTTTTGGCTCCCTTGTCAAATATTAGTTAACATGGGTTAATGCACAAGTGTATTTCCGAACTCTCAATTCTGTTCCATTGGTCTATGTGTCCTTTTTATGCCAGTATCTTACTGTTTTGATTTATATACCTCTGTAATGTAGTCCGAAATCAATTTTCCACTTTAGAGATAGTAATACAATTTCTTTTACACTCATAATATATTTCTGATGGAATCATAATCTTTGCATTCAAATCTTTTAAACAGAGCACTAAAGTGTTAATTGTATGAAGCAATAAACAATAATTGTACACAGAAAAATAAAATAGAATAGTAATATATGTAATTTGTAATTTTATAAATGATATTTATTTTATACTTATTTATTTTACAACTTATATAAAATAATAAAAGAAATATATGGTGTCCCAAAAATATACATTAGTCCAATTATCAAGGATTGAGTTATCAGTGAATTAAGCCTCACAACATAGTGTAAGCACTGAGTATGAATTCCTAAAAGTTAAGTGGCAGTCAGATGGTGAGAACAAAACACAACAAAGTCAAAACTATATGTGTATATATTTCTGTTGTGTGCACATATATTTGTATATATATTTATATATTCAATATAAAAATATTTCTCTTTAGTTCTAGCATTACAAAAAGACGAATACAAGCAAATACAAAATCTTATGACTTAATAACAATGATTTTAGTTAAATAAACTAAAATAAGCTTTCTAGTTAAATAAACTAAAATAAGATAGTTAAATCTTATATAGTGCTTGCCCTTTAATATGTTGTATAATAATCATTTTTACCATGAAAAGATAAATTATTTGTGCTTGTTATTTTATATTTTTGTGAACTTGAAAAAAATAATGACCATTTTATTCTTAATACTTAAATATTCTTAATACTTTCATTCTTAACACATGTATGTTGTGTCTGTGTCTGTATCTGTCTAGACTATTCATGAATGCTTTGGGCAAACAAAGTATCCTATTTATCCTGATAATGATTTTATAGCAAAATGTATTTATTACATGGTAATTTTTAATTATATGATGGATCTTTTAATCTTCAATCATTTTAAAGAATAAAACCCTAGAAAATGTGTATAAAGCTATACTTTGGAAAACAGATATGATTTTTAAAATCTAAAATAATGACTCAAAAAAAACAACAAAAAATAAAATAATGACTCTTCCATAAATGTGTGCAATTGTATTATCTTTCTAATAAAGCAATCAAAAGTGAGAAAAGAATAGGAGAGAGAAGCAAAATAAGGCAGACAGAAAAGACAGAAATAATCATAGGAGATATTGCTTGAATGGTCATATAATATATAAAAATTCTTAAACAATGTGTTATATGTTTTCTTTCTACTGAAAGGATATCAATAGTCAAAAATATATTTAAAAATGGTGTTCTTAGCTCTCAGAATAAGCAAGAATCAATAAAGAATTTAGATATTAGAAATTATCATTAAAAAATTGAACATGCTACTAATTTAATAAATATTTGAGTTATGATTTTGGCATATCAGATGTTTTGTTTACCATTTCAAATAATGTATCCATGGTGTTACTGAAACCAGAAAAAAAAAGGCTAAAGTTAGCAATTGTTTCTAGTTAACTTAGTGCCATTTTTGTCTGAAGTTTTTCATTTATTTATTATCAAATATCCACATCAGATTAGATCTGTGATTTTTTACCATGGAAAAGTCAAAGCTTGGCCTAAAAGGATATGTGAAATTAAAGGTGACATACATATTGCATTTATAGCAGGAATGAGAATGTAATGCTTCAGATGTTGCATTAGGGAGAAAAAGGAATCCTTCTGAAGATGTTTGTGGTTCCTAGTAGCCAAATAAATCAGGATTGCGTGCTTACTAAACTGAATTATATGCATATCATGGAATAAATCTGGAATGTTGGCTACAATAATGAGTATATCCAAACAACATCAATATTTCATTTACTAATAGTAATGTATAGCACAAGACAGGTCATAATGTGTTTGCAGAAGCATTCAGGCAAGGAAATCAGACATAGAGGCTTATTTTGCAGAGCAGATTATACTGATTATGCTCAGAGGTTGTGTATCATCTCTGAGCCCATAAATCTACGTGGAAAAATTAAAGACCAGATTTTGATAAGGTATTATTGGAATTAACAGAGTTGCAATATATATAACCTACATACAATCCTTGGGGAATAAAATCTGTTTTTCCCCATCAGAAAAGAAAGTGATATTTTCTTTCTATTTTTCTTCAGTATGCTGTACACCTTACTTTTAAAACACCATTTTAAATGACATAAGAATGTTTTTTAAATCAACATGCCTTTAGGAAATTTGGGAAAATATTTAGAAACTACACTACATAATGAGGTTATCTTTAACCTGAGGTGGATAGCCCTTTCTTCATTTGGAAATTAGGCTTAACAAAGTGGTATGCTTTGCTCGTCATTATAGAGGTATCAATGTTCAAGAAATAAAAATTTCAGTTTTCATCAATTCTTCAGAAATAGAATTGGGCTTTGTAACTTTAAGTTTAGTGATTTTCATTCTGTGCCATACCTTATTTTCCTTTAATGAAAATTATCAGAATACTAACTGACATTATAAAACTAAACAAGAGTAATGCAGCCATAAGCACTGCATTCTTTACCTCATCTGAAAAATAAAGATGTTGGAACAAGTCATCTTCAAGCTTTTTGCTGGTTTTAAAATGCCATAAGTGTGTTAGTTCAGCTGTGGGAAAACTGGCTTTCATACATTTCTGGTGCAATTTTCAATCAGTAGAACCCTGTGGAGATGAATTGAAATATGACCCCAAAATTACCCTTTTAGGAGTTTATGTTTTGAATTAAAATACAGCCTTTGGGAAGACTAGAATTAACTATGTGGTGTTGAATTGCAATTGGCAGATAGGTTGTAGATAGGTAGATATTGCAGTAAAAGAGATGTTTATAGACATGTGTGAATGTATGCATATACATTCATTTATTTCCTAGCTGTGTCCTCTGATGCAGAAAAGCCATGAGCTTTTCAGTAGCACTGTGTACTATGAATGTCCAGATTTTGGTTTCCATATATAAAGTCTCTACGGAAAAGGAACTAGAGATCCTTCATGAAATGGCTGATGCCAAGACTAGATCAACTAATTCTAGGTGAACCAAGAATGTCTTTTTGTGCCAACGAGTCAGGAAGTACTTAACGATGCAGATATTTTTTTTATTTTTTTTAATTTTATAAATTAATTTTTATTGGTGTTCAATTTACCAACATACAGAATAACACCCAGTGCTCATCCCGTCAAGTGTCCCCCTCAGTGCCCGTCACCCATTCACCCCCACCCCCCGCCCTCCACCCCCTCCACCACCCCTAGTTCATTTCCCAGAGTTAGAAGTCTTTATGTTCTGTCTCCCTTTCTGATATTTCTCACACATTTCTTCTCCCTTCCCTTATATTCCCTTTCACTATTATTCATATTCCCCAAATGAATGAGAACATACACTGTTTGTCCTTCTCCGGTTACTGTGGCCAAGTTCAAAAAGGGTGTTGCCTGAGTTCTCCTCTGGGATTTTGATGGAATCTTGTCTCACATTTAGATCTTTCATCTATTTTGAGTTTATCTTTGTGTATGGTGCAAGAGAGTGGTCCAGTTTCATTCTTCTGCATGTGGATGTCCAATTTTCCCAGCACCATTTATTGAAGAGAGTGTCTTTCTTCCAGTGGATCGTCTTTCCTCCTTTATCGTATATTAGTTGACCATAAAGTTCAGGGTCCACTTCTGGGTTCTCTGTTCTGTTCCATTGGTCTATGTGTCTGTTTTTGTGCCAGTACCACACTGTCTTGATGAACACAGCTTTGTAGTACAACCTGAAATCTGGCATTGTGATGCCCCCAGATATGGTTTTCTTTTTTAAAATTCCCCTGGCTGTTTGGGGTCTTTTCTGATTGTGTGGAATCAGAAAACGATGCAGATATTTTAAAAATATATAGGAGTCGATGTGAAGGAGTCCTTACTGGAAAGCTAATGACAATTTGCATATCAAATAAATATTATAAGTAAATAACCATAACACAGTGAACACAATAAGAATCCATGACCCCATACTGATACAAATTAATAAATGTAAACACATAAATAAGAAGAGAAAGTTCTTCCCTACAGTAGAAAGACAGCTAAAATATATAGAAAATGATTAAATTATAAGAATTTTCATTTGACAACCATAAAAATAATAATGGACTCAGACAAAGATCATTAATCAGTGCTAAAATTAGCATTTGGAAGTTTTATGATTAGTTGCTTATTTGCAATAATATCAAAGTATATCACCCTAGGATACTTATTGATAACATTGTGGAAAATAATAATTTTACAGTGGAGAAACCTGGCTGTCATCACCTTAACTGAGTGCTTAAAATTAAGGTCTATAATAGTAGGACAAACAGGCATCATGAGTGCCTTGATTAGGGTGCACTGAGCCAAACTCAGCATCTCTTCCGAACTATTCAATCTATAAATGCAATCCTTGAATTTAATCATGAAGGATAATACACAAACCACTACTGAGGGATATTTTATGAAATAAATGGCTCAAAATGTTAATGTCATGAAAGACCAAGAAAGAGTGAAGAACTGCTTGAGATTAAAGAAAATAGTTGACAAATGAATGGAACACCTGACCTGGATTTTCTTTTGATATGAAGGAAATTCAGAGGACATTCCAAAATCCAAAGTAATATGTTAATATTAATTAATTTCCTGCTTTTGATAATTTTATGATTATACATGAGAATGTCCTGATTTTCTCAGAGGCATACACTAGTAATACATTTTGGAAATCTACCCTTTACCTAAATTAGTAGACTAGGATTATTCTCACAGCATTTTATTAAATCTGCAATTACTTTAAATAAAACACTAAAAATACATTTCTATTGTAACATTTTTAACTATAATAATTTTGCCTATCTGAATTCTTTCATTTTAAACTGAGTCAACTTTACCTACTTTGCATATTAAATAACTTTACCAAGTCACTTATTAATTATTAGAAAATGTACAATTCTTTTAGATGTATGTAGCACCATATTTTCCATCTTTTGTTTCTACAGTAATAAATGGTAGATAACTAAATAAGTAATTATTTGATATCACAGAGATTAGTGATCTGAACCTAGGTTCAGCGATTGATTTCAAATCCTCACTATACCACCTTCTAGCTGTGTATCCATGGATAAATTATTAAATCTATTTACATTTAAGTTGTTGATTTTCTTTTTTTTTTTTAAGATTTTGTTTATTTATTTGACAGAGAGAGCAAGAGAGTGCAAGCCAGGAGAGCAGCAGAGGGAGAGGGAGAAGTAGGCTGCCTGTTGAGCCAGGAGCCCCATGTGGGGCTCCATCCCAGGACCTTGGGATCATGACCTTAGTCAAAGGCAGACACTTAACTGACTGAGCCACCCAGGTGCCTCTAGGTTGTTAATTTTCAAAACGTGGATCTTATTACCTAAGTCTTTGAACCCCACAACATCACAATCATTATAAATTAAAATGAGGCTCTAAAATGTGAACATAGACTGACAACTACCACAGGAAGCAGTAAATGCATGTGTGGCAGGCAGGATTTCAAGATGGCCCCCAAATTCCCTCCCCATGATATATAAATCCTTTATAATTCCCTCCTCTTGAGTGTTAAGAGGGCCTTACATATGGTTGGATATCACTCCCATGAGTGGGTTACACTGTATGGCAAGAATAAAGATTTTGTAAATGTATTAAGGTCCCATATCAATTGATAATTGAGTTAATGTGGAAAATAGATTTCCTTACTGGTCCTGATTTAGTCATATGAATCTTTAAAGAAGGACTGAGCCATTCATGAGAAGAGAAATTCTTCTGCTGCCTCTGAAGAAGTGAATTGTCACATTACACAAAAACTTGTGAGATGATCATATGGCAAGAAACGCAGGGGACTCTAGGGTCTGAAAGTGACCTACAGCAGACAACAAGGAAATATGGAATTTGCTCCTATTACTGAGAAGAACTAAATTCTTCTAGCAACCATATGAGCTTGGAAAAAGAGTCTAAACTCCAGAAAGAAACAAAGCTTAGTCCATGCTTGATTGCATCATTGGGAGATGCTGAATGGAGGACCTAGCTAAGCTCTGCCCAGGTTCTTAATCCACAGAAACCATGAGTTAACAAATATATGTTAGTTAAAATGGCAAAGTTTGTGATAATTTGTTGCAGTGCTAGACAGTGAAAACATACACATTAATGGGACCCCTGGGTGGCTCAGCGGTTGAGTGTCTGCCTTTGGCTCAGGGCGTGATCCTGGTCTGGGGATCAAGTCCCACATTAGGCACCCTGTGAGGAGCCTGCTTCTCCCTCTGCCTGTGTCTCTGCCACTTTATTTATTTATGAATAAATAAATAAAATATTTAAAAAAGCCCCATACATATTATTATATCAGCTCTACATCAGGATACTGAAACCTTTGACTGACACTATGATGTTCTTGATCATACTAAAACTATACCTGGCATTTGATTTAATTGTTTTATATAGTGTGAACATATAGTCTCTTTATAAAGTGAAGATCTTGATTTCCCAAGTTCTTCCATTCTACTATTAGTTTTTTTTTTACAACTATTAAATATAAAACTTACCACAGGGCCAAAATTTATCTCTTAATGATTTATTACTAAGAATGGTTTGAAAAAAAAGTACATTTTTTCCTGGTACAATTGTCATATATGATATTTTTAAATAGCAATTATTCTTTTTTTTTATTTATGATAGTCACAGAGAGAGAGAGAGAGAGAGAGAGGCAGAGACACAGGCAGAGGGAGAAGCAGGCTCCATGCACCGGGAGCCTGATGTGGGATTCGATCCCGGGTCTCCAGGATCGCGCCCTGGGCCAAAGGCAGGCGCCAAACTGCTGCGCCACCCAGGGATCCCCTAAATAGCAATTATTCTTTATTTACTTCTTATCAGAAACCACAATTCAATTATCATTATATATGTACGCATACTCTGAAGCACATTAAGATCTTTAAAATATTTTTTAGTATAGTTGACACACAATGTTACATTATTTTTTTGGTGTGTGATATAGTAATTTAACAACTCTATACAGTTCTTCTATGCTCACAAGTGTAGCTACCATCTGTCACCATACAATGCTATTACAGTGTTATTGACTATATTCCCTAGACTGTGTCTTTTATTCCTGTGACTCATTCATACCATAACTGGAAACTTGTATCTCTCCCTCCCTTTAATTTTCTTTCCCCCTGCCCCCTTCCTTCTGGCAACCATCCGTTTATTCCCTGTGTTTATATGTTTGATTTTACTTTTTCTTTGCGTTCATTTATTATTTTAGATTTCACATATAAGTGAAACCATATTGTATTTGTCCTTTTAAAAATATTTTTATCAAGCTTTACTCTTTAGAACAGTTATAGGTTTACTAAAATTATGGAGATGACAATACAAAAAGTTCCTGGCTTCTCTATTATTAATAACTTACATTAGTATGATGCATTTGTTACAATAAATGAATGAGGGACACCCGGGTGGCTCAGTGGTTGAGCATATGCCTTTGGCTCAGGGCATGATCCCGGGTCTGGGGATCAAGTCCCACATTGGGCTCCCTACGGAAGCCTGCTTCTCCCTCTGCCTGTGTCTCTGCTTCTCTCTGTGTGTCTCTCATAAATAAATAAATAAATAAATAAATAAATAAATAAATAAATAAATCTTTAAATCTTTAAATCTTTAGATTTTATTGGTTTTTACTTAATGTCCCTTTTTATTTGCAGAATCCCATCTGGAGTATCACATTACATTTAGTTGTCACATCTCTTTAGACTCCTGGCAATCACACTTTTTCACTTTTCTTGCTCTTCATAACTTTAAATGTTTTGAATAGTACTCAGGTATTTTGTAGAAAGTTCTTCAATTGGGATTTGATGATTTTTCATGGCAAGACTAGTGCTACGAGGAACCTTGTCATTATAGCATATCAAATGTATGTATTATCAACGTGATTTATGACTCGATGTTGCTATATGTATCTATATAGAGTAATTACATAAATGGATGATAGATGGTGAGAACCAGACTTCCCACTATTTAGTGAGGATATACAGATAAGCAAGAGGAGGAAGCTAGAATGATATATATGAGGATGGACTTGAGACATCCGATAAACTCAAGTTTATCTTAGTATAGTTATAAATGTTTACATATAGAAATATTTATAGATATGTGTATATACACAGGTTTGTACAAATACAAAGGATTTTACTGTTAGCCTAAAAGGCAAAAGAAGTGCCATACAACTGAAAAGAATAAAAATACTCTAGTAACAATGAGCAAATTTAGTGTCCAGATCTCATTTTTTTATACTATTCACTGATAAAAGGAACCAGTTCTCCCTGTTTCCAAATGCACATACACATACACTCACACACAGAGCCATCTTCAGTGATAGGGAGGTATGTCAAAGAAGTACAGGAGCCACCTGAATGACTCTCTAATATTGAGCCAAAGCTGAAATATTTGGGCTATCTTAAAATAGCATAATGCAAAGTATAATATAAATAAATATCCATAAACTCTTAAGAATATAAATGATTGAATACATTGATAAATTAGTGAATTGTAAGGGAGAAGAGACAAATCTCTCATGCAGAAGTATTCCAAATAATTTATGTAGATGCCCTACCCTCAAAGTGGGGAAATATAATTTTCATTCCATCGTACTGGCTGGGCACAGTGACTTCCAAGCTATATGGTGTAGAAAGAAAGGTAAGGAGGGAGAAAAGAGGGCAGGAGTAACTTTACAGAGAGAAAGTTCCACAGGTGAGTAAGGTCAACAAGTCAGAAATCCTTTGTTATTTTGAATACTTATTCTACCAACTTATATAGTAGTATCTGAAACTTATTCTGAGTATATTGTCAAACCTGTTGGCATGCTCAGTTACAGGATAAACCAGGACATTCAAAGTGAATGGGTGACTAAAAATGACTTAGAAAGAGATTGTATTATAAAGTCCTGTCTTGCAAGACACATCACCACGTTTTTAAAAAGTGAAACATAACTTTTGGATTTAGAAATATATAATTTAAAAATGATAATTTTTTAAATACATTAAGCAGACTTGCTTAAATGTATAAAATTTTGTGAAAATAATTCTGAAGCAAATTAAAGGATCCACATATAATTTTTTCCTAGTGTTATATACATTTACCTTATCATTTTGATGCTATTTAAATTCAGTGGTTATAAGATTTTTTGCATCTATAGATGTTCAATAAATAACTTTGATTTGATTTGGTTATGACTTCATTGAGCAGAAAGAGTGCTGTAAAGTGATTATTCATTTTGGCATATTATTTTCTGCCCTTTAAAAATGGAGATTTTATGTATATGACAATTTCATAGTTTTAAATGATACTTCTGTTGATGAAAACCCAGTTGATCTTCCAGAAAAAATAAAATAAAAAAGGACAAACTATCTCCTTTACCAATTAGAAATCAAGAGAATAAGGTTTTTAATAAGTCCCCTGGGAGGCTTGTCTTTTGTATCTTTGATAAATACATGATTATAAGGACAAATTATATGAGTAGCAATAATTTCCCAGTAATGTGATCGTTAAAAGACCTCCCAACTGCAATATATCAGTATTAATTGGGGACAGATGATCATTTTAGTGACATGCTCAAGTCATTATCCATATTTCAAAACTTCATGAATACCTGAATATTCTTAATGATGTGATTATTTTTTAAAGATTTTCAGTGCAATGATCTTAATAGGGTTGTTTATTTTGAAACTATAAAAAAATTAAAAAATCAAGCATTATTAATTAAGGCTAATTAAGAAGATATTAGAGGAAAGTGGACCAAATATTAACTTTTAGTTTGGGATGTAGAAAGGTTTTAGCATTTACTATAATTAAGCTGTATAGTACCAGTTTTGTTATATAACCAAAAATCAAACATATATTTGTTTTCTGAATCATTTATCCAAATTATATTATATTCAAAATACTAAATGTATGCCCCCAAATCTCTTCAAAAAATCTTGTATTTTCTAATGATTGTTACTTTTAGCTTATGTGGTTTATTTTTTATTTATTTTTATGTGATTTATTTAATACCCATGTGTATATTTCTCCATCTATGAAATGCAAGCTATAATGTCTCTAGTATATGAAGGGTTCCCATGCCACCAAATTTATTTACATCTTTTTCCTATAATTAATTGTGTTTCCTTATTTTGATTATGCTACCACAGACATGTCCTATTATTAAGCTTACCAATATGGCAAACTAAGTTTTTACTGCAGATCTAGTTCCTAACTTTCAACCTATGCCTTTTCACTAATACATAATTTACATAATTTATGATTGCATATTATAGTATGGTTCCAAATTTTTAACACAATATATTTATACTCCTCTCCTCTTACAAAAACAATAATTTTTTTCTGCATTTTTCAAAACCCGTACTCTCTATTGGCACGTTTTGCACCTCTCTATTCTGGTTCTCTTCCTACTTCTCTACTTCCTTTTTAATTTGATATATTTCTTTCTTATTTGAAATTCTTGAATATTAAGATTCTATAGGTTTTGCTAGTTGTTCATTTTCTCTTCTAATTTCTGATACTACTGCTAGTGATCTTATTTCCACATTCATTAATTCATGAATCTCAAAATGATGTTTCCCCTGTCTTGAACTTCTCACACTGGTTTAAGTCTTACAATTATATTATCTCATTTAATCTTCATAACAACTTGTGACTAGTGCTATTATTATTCTTTAATTTCAGATAAGCAAACAGAGATGTGAGGAAGTTGAGTAACTTTTTCAAGGCCACATAGGAAAATGATGGAGCCAGGGTTTTAACCTAGGCAGTAATACTCCAGCTACTGTATTTCATGGATGTTTTCTCCACTTAACAAAAAAAGTTATTTTCCAGATAAACATGTCTCTTACTAGTCAGTAACATGTTCACTCAAAACATAAGTTTTATTCTCTTCCCTTATTATTCAAATTCAATAAATGCCATAATTTTTCATTACATATGACTTTAGCATCTAACCACTCCATTCCTACCTCCACAGCTTTAATTCTGGAACTTGCAGTGCTCTATTTTGGTGACTGCAAAGGCATCCAATTCCCCTGATCAATATCTTCCTTCATCCCATTTCCAGTTAATCAATCATCATACTGCCTACACTGGCTTATCAAAGATAATATTCACCATGTCAGTATGTCTGGAACTCTTCAAACCCTTTTGTTGAGAGGACAGGATTTTGAATATTTCTATGCCTCAAATTGGCATCATGGCTTGTGGGGGAGTGTGGTCAGGCATACCATATTAGTCCCAATGGTACATTAAGAAACAAAACTAAAACAAATATAATCATTGCACAACGAGTAAAGTACGATATGGTAATTACTTAGACTCTTTATGGTTGACAGGGCCAAACACCCAGCCTCATGGAATCCTCCATTGATCATTTCCATCCATAGCCTATTTGAGAAAAAAAGAAGAAAATAAAAGGTGCCTTAATGACTTACTTCCACCCTGAGCTTGTGACTATACTTTGTATGGTCTGCTAATTAGATTTTGTTAAGTAAATTGAGAGCAACTAAAACTGTTAGAGAAAACTAATCCTGAATTTCCATTCTCAAGCCTCATTTATCGTTGGAACCAGATTAATTTTCACAGGGACCTACTCACAGACTTTCAAAACCTCACCCCAGCTTAACTTTACAGTGTTATCTCTACAATGTCTCTAACACATTCTATGTGAGATTCTCTACATTCTGGGGACACTGCAAATGCTTCTTGTTCCTCTGCCTGGAATATTAAATTCTTTGACAAACTGCAACGCATCCTGCAAATCCTACCAAAAATATGGTCTCTTCATTCAAGCCTGCTTCCTGACTTTCCCAAGCAATCAGTCTGCTGATTTATACTCTGCATGTTGTTTTCTAGGACTTCTCATACTTTATTGCAATTTATCTGCCCTCTTCTTCTCATTTCCTTCCTTGATAATTAGAATCTCAAGGGCAAGAATTGTGTTTGTCCATTCATTCTCTATGGCATCCTCCCTTTTCCATTTCTGCCTTTATATCAGTTTTATAACTGATACCGCTTGGTCTATGGAGAGTTTCTACTCTTTCCTCCCCTAGATGCTGCTTGTTTTATGACATTCACTATGGTTACTTTATAGTTATGTTTTTGTCTTATTTTTATCTCTTTGCCACCCCTGCCCTCGCCATTAAGCTACCAAGTTCTAGGAAGATAAGGATTGTTCTCACAGAGTTTTATTCCCTCTTAAACCCTTAGCACATTGCTAGATATTTAATAGTCTCAGAATAATTGTCCTAAAATAATGTTTCTAAAACCAGCCCAAAGCTCATTTAACAGATTTTTGATGATCTTCATATTTTAGGCTCCGTTACTCTTTGTTATAAACCATCCTACTACCAAAGAGAATTCTAATTATTTTCCCTGATGAATCCTGTAATTCAATCAAACTTCATTTTTATGTACAACTTATTTTGTAATTAATCAAATGCATAGAAACTGACCGTTAGCATTTGCCATTAATAAAAATAATTACGGGACACTGGGGTGGCTCAGTGATTGAGACCTGCCCCTGGCTCAGGACATGATCCCGTGGTCTCAGGATCAAGTCCCACATCAGGCTCCTTGCCTGGAGCCTGACTCTCCCTCTACCTCTGTCTCTGCCTTTCTCTCTGTGTGTCTTTCATGAACAAATAAATAAAATCTTTAAAAAAATTAAAAAAGATAAAAAATTACTAGCATTTCATATTGAGCTGAAGCAATTCCTACTGTAAAAAAAAGAAAAGACAGAATAAAGCATCTTGTTAATTTATGTTATTTTTAAAGGTAAATACACAGTTTTCATTAACCATCATTTTTCTTTAAATAGCACATTTCAAATAACTTCTCAGACTCTGCTCATGATGAAATTAAGACAAGGCACCATGGAACATGCTAGTGGTCGTTGGTCTTATTTAAATATTGTATTATTTTCCCAGGAATACTAACAAATTATTATTGTACTACTTCTGCTTTCTTTAGATTCTTTTGGCTAAAATATATATAACCTATGTAACCTTAGCCAGTATTTCTGGTTGTGTGTATCTATTTTATATATAGGATTTTATGAAAAGAATATAAAGAAGCTCTTTAAAATATTTTATTTCTATTAAGGTTGTGATTAGCTATGAAAAGATAGAAGAATGGCCAAAAAGTTGATGAAAAAATTTTAAACAGAAGTATAGAAGCAATGCTTTTAGGGTTACAAAAATGGAATATTGAGGGGTTAAAAAGTAACATGATGATGCTGGTGTGACATTGGAAATCCTCATGTAATTTTTAAAAAATAAAATGTACATTTTTGAAAAGTTTTTGATTTACAGAAAAATGGAAAGGACAGTACAGACAGTCCTATTTACCAGCACACAATTCCTCTATTATTGAAAACATATAATTATGACACATTTTTTATAATTAATGAACCAATATTAATATATTATTATTTGAGTCAAGTCCATATTTTATTCAGATTTCCTTAGGTTTTGCATTATTATTTTTTTTTCTGTTCCAGGATCTCACCTTGAATATGACATTCCATTTAGTAGTCATATTCTCTTAGGCTTTTGTTAAAACAGTTTCTCAGTTTTCTTTGTTTCTGATAATCTGGACAATTTTATAGAATACCAGTAAAGTTTTTGTCCCTCAACTGCACTTTTTTTTTTTTTTTACATTTTGACAAATTGGATAAGGGTTATAGGTTTTTAGTGGGAAGACTAAGAGGTAAACTACAACTATCATCATATCATATCAAGGGTACATACTATCAATATAACATTGCTGATGAAACAGACCTTTGTCTCTGGGTTGAGTTGAAGTGTTTGTCAGATTTTTCCACTTCAAAGTTGCTCCTCTCTCATCCCCTCATCCCCTTTACACATCCCCTTCATTCTGAATGCTTTGAAAGAAAGTCATTGTGTATAGCTTGTATTTAAAGACTGGGGAGCTATGCTCATTTTCCTTGAGGGTGAAGTATCTACATAAATTATTAGGGACACTTCTGCATGGGAAATTTGTCTATTAAACTTCATTTGTTTATTTACTAGTTTATTTATATTAGTATGGATTCATGAATATTTTATAAGTCGATTGAAAATATGATTCTCTTTTATTTGTTTTGTTGCTCAGGTTGTTTCAGTATTGGTTATTAAGAGCTCTTTTATCCACTTCTGCATTGCTTGTACGTATCACAATCATTGCGTTTTTGTTTTTTTAAACATTTCTTACATTCTGGCACTAGGAGATACTCCAGGATTATCTTGTCTATTTCCTATTTGCCATAGTATCAGCTACTTTTCTAAGGATCTCTGGTTTTTCTTATTAGAGAATTGTATTAAAATCATAACAGGCACTGAATGTGCTCATCATGACTGAAATCACAATAATTTGCTTAGAGAGCAAGGAAATACATGTATGCATGCAAACCCATGTATGTACACTTGTCTGTTTCTCTCTCTGCCTACCTGCTTGTCAGTCTACCTAATATCTAATCTAGATATTTCTATATGTAACCAATTATATCTACATTTAATTAAACATGAGTTCACATATTACCTTAATCTATTACCATGTATATCATCCTAGTCTCCACCCTTTCTTTGTATGTAAATTTTAAGTGAGGAAACTGACGGCAACCAGTCATTCCAGGATACATATACAGAAGTATCAAAATCGTTAACTCATATTCCTGTAGGATACTACTTTATCCACTAGAATGCCATGCTTATGTACAATTTATTTTATAGTTTTATACTCTCCACTCATATATTAACTTTCCATCCTATGCCTTGGATAATGACATTCATTTCAGGAGGCTTTTTTTGGTCAATTCTTTGGAAATTTCTACATACATAATCATGTCATTTGCAACTGTAGATGGTTTAATTTTCCTTCTCAACCTGTATATTTGTAGTTTGTTTTCTTTTTGTATCAGTTAGGACTTCCAGTATGACGTTGAATAGGAGTAGGGAAAGAAGACATCCTTTCTATTTTTTCACAATTACTTGTGATATTAACTATGTGTTTTTTGGTAGATGTTTATATAGTTGAGGAAGTTACCCTCCAGTCTTTTTTTTTAAATAATACTTTATTTATTTATTCATGAGAGACACAGAGAGGCAGAAACATAGGCAGAGGGAGAAGCAGGCTCTTCACAGGACCCCGGGATTGTGTCCTGAACTGAAGGCAGGTGCTCAACCACTGAGCCACCCAGGTGTCCCCCAGTTTTGTCTTAATAACTAAGAATTTTGATCATAAATAGGTTTGGAAGCTTGTCAGGTGCTTTTTCTGAAACTATTGCTACTATAGTAAGATTTTTCTTCTTTAGCCTATTGATATGGTAATTAATATTAAATCAGTTATGTATATCCGGAATAAATCCACTTGGTCATAGTATATGATAATACATATACATTGCTGGATTCAATTTATTGATATTTTATTGAGGATATTTGAGTCTATATTTCTGAGAGACATTGGCTTATCTTTTTATCATAATGTCTTCATCTGGTTTTGGTATTTGTTTCATAGAATGTTTCTATATTTTGGAAGAATTTATAAAAAAATTAGTATCATTTATTTCTTAATTTTGGGTAGAATTAATCAGTGAAAACATTTGGTTTGGGTGATTTCTTATATGGAAGTTTACTATTGATTCAATCCTCTTAATAGATACCATATATTCATATTATCTATTTTTTAAATTTTTCTTGAGATTTTAGCTTTACACTCATGCATTATTTAAACTTACTGTTTAATATCTGCTTTTATCTGTGTCTTCATCCCTGCTTTACTGAGAAGGAGGTATTCAACCTAATAGTGTGGACTTTAATTTAGTCTCTCTCACTTTGCGAATGCTTAACTTTGTCTAGTTTTTTTCTTCACAGAAGGCAAATTGCTCATCTCACAGTGTTAACTAATCTGAAAATACTATGTATAAATAAGTATTCTATATCTCTGAAAGTATCATTTCTATAAAAATTCATCACTACAGTTTTGTACAGTAAGCATTTTATTTCCAAGATTTCAATAATAATTTTAATCAAATCTCATTAAAATCAAAAGTATTTAATTCATTTCGAGTATTGGGCTTCTTAAGTTTTAATTGATTGCCTTGTTTCTTCATAATTATATTTATTTTGTCTTCTTCCAACCTACTTCTTTTCCGGTCCTCACATGCTTGCTCAACTCTTTCTCTTTCTCTCCCTGATCGTCTTCTCTTTCTCCATATGCATATGTGTGCACACACAAACCCTCAAAACACTTCTATGCACATCTTCTGACACAGTGAAAATGAAAAGGTGGCTTATAGATTGTTGTGAAGTGTACCTGAATATTTTATAACACAACATGAAGTTTAACTACAAAACTTTTTATTTGATAAATTGTTATTCTTTTTAAAAAGATGTACTATAGAAACATTTTTCTGAAAAAGCCGAGGAGTACCTTATTTTTTATTACATTATCTTGAAATAGATTTAAAGAAAATCACTCAAAGCAAGCTTCCTTGATTTTATCACGTGTGAAAGTAATTTTCTTTTGAATCTTTTTGTACCTTGGGACAGCAAAACTAGGATTTATGAAATATTTTGTGCTATAGGAAAGTACAATTTCTTTAACTTCTGTTAGATATGTTCTGTTTTTGGTTATGCTTTGAATTTTAAAATATTTATTTTCAGAAAGCATTCTCAGTTCATATAGCTAGTCCTTCCCATTGTTATGGAAGGGGAGGGAAGGAAAAAAGGATAATTTGATTGCTTTGTTTTGCTCCATTGCTTTTGCATTGGCATATTTGAATTTTAAGTATATTACTAAAATGTCAATATTTACACTGAAGGAAAATAAGAAAAGGCATTTCAACTGATGGCCCTAGAATGTTTCATTTTCTTGTTCATAGGAATTATATACATTTCTCTTCTCCAAGAGTTTTACCAGATTATTTTAATTTTACCTACCCAGTCCCATAATCACCATTTTGTATTATTTTTATTAAGCTAGATTGAATATAACTATTTGTCCCGAAAGGGATCTGTACTACATCTATCCTTTACCCTGTTTTTATGAATGAGACAGATTCAGAGAGAATATCAATAATTTACTCAAAGTCAACCATTCATTTGTGTGCTCTGACACACACACATTGCTATTGGATTTTGAAGCTTGCTTTTGCTCACCACACTGTGGTTCTTTATTTAATGTTTTCTTGACTGTTTCCCTGCTGATAAATTTATTTGTCCATTGAGATCAATACCAACTGTAGATTAAGCCTTATTCTTAGTCTAAGTGATCAATTTGGATCCGACTCACCAGGAATAAACTATCTTGAGGATTGTAATTTATTAAATCAACATTAAACCTTGCCTTGGTGCAGGTTTGTCTTGACTGTGTTAGTAGCTACATTCTAGTAACTGAAAAATCAACACCAAATCTTTGGGTTCCTGTTTCTTTCATCTTCAGAGATTGAATCTCAGGCCTGTAGATGAAGTTTCTCTGAAAGGACCAATTCCTGCTTCTGAATCCCAATCTCCCAATAAGCAAGTCTCCTCATTTTCCATACTCCCTTCTCTGCTAGAAGAGATACTGGAGATGCAAGACTGAAAAGACAAGTGCCAATCCTTTGAATTTACATTGCCTATTAACTGTTATGGGGATGCCCAGTCTATCTGTCTCCTTAACACTTGCATACCCATCCTGATTTAATGAACTTATAAGTCTTCTGTCAACTGCTATTGGAAGTAAAGATTCCTTTATGACCATCCTAAGAAAAATGACAATCTTAAGAATAATCAATTTCCTAGTCTTCTCTAACTTCAGTTTAGGGACTGTTAATTTCTGTAAGCTCTGTTACATCCCGTCCTGGCCGTATTTGTCTGGTTCTCACTAACTGAACACCATTTACTATTTAATGTTGTTTATGATATTCTCACTATGCAATAATACAATGTACCATTGTAATATAAAGCTAAATGAAATCACTGCACTACCTCAGTCTTAGCTGTCTTTAAGTACTATTACTTATTCCATCATATGCTTAATTATAATAACAATGACCCCAAATGTTAACATTCTTTAAAAATAAATGTACATATTTCTAAAATAAGTATATGTGATGCTTAATAAATTAATTAAAAATAAGGTTTTTGGGCAGCCTGGGTGGCTCAGTGGTTTAGTGCCACCTTGGGCCCAGGGCATGATCCTGGAGACCTGGAATCAAGTCCCACATCAGGCTTCCTGCATGGAGCCTGCTTCTCCCTCTGCCTGTGTCTCTGACTCTCTCTCTGTCCCTCAAGAATAAATAAATAAATAAAATCTTAAAAAAATAAGGTTTTCTACTTCACCATTACTAATATTCTCCATAAGAAAACTCAAATATTGTTATACTAATCGGAACTAATGACCAATAATTCTTTTTTCTTAAGGAAATCCTTTGCATATTTTAAATTTTCCTTTGTGTTTAAGGTTCAGGGTTCCAACCTAAGTATATAAATCCACTTTTCAACTCTATGTATTAAAAAAAGGGGTAATAAAAACTGTCAGACATCATGTGTAAAGCAATTTTTGAGAAAGTCAAATTTTATTTGCTGTTTCATCTGCTGAAATGACTGTCTTCATTACTAAACAAGTCAGTTCTATAAATTTTTAATAAGACAATTTCCCAAACTAGGAATAACATCTGGAAAGAATTATTCAAATGAAGCTTTCAAGTATGTGAATTTATTACTATGAGGTAAAGTTTTGTGGATTCCTGTTTGTTGTAGAAAAAATACGGAATTTCACATTTGTGCATTTTAGATTATATAATCAAGGCACTTAAAACCATGTGTTCAAATGTTTAAGAAAATACTATGCTAGAAAAAGCATCTATCAAAAACCTATGATCACTCTTTATCTAGCTTGTTTCATTTTTGCTTTTTTATTTTCATGGAATATAGAATAAAGCATTCCTGGCGTTTATGAACCTATCTGGGATGGAAATACTTTAGGATAATTCTTCAAATTTAACATAATGTTTTTTTAGTTCACTCAAAGATTTGTAGGTTGTAGAAGATTCTGATTTAAACACACATATATATATAATATATATAAAAGTCTTCATGTGATGTTAGCAATAACAGAAACAGAAACAGAAATTGATTTTAAAAGTGAATTTACAAGAAAGTCAATTTTTAAAAAAGTTGAAACTGTAACTATGCTTTACATTTAATTCACTTATATTTATTTAGACAGGTGCAACCACTGACATAAAAGTGAAAGGCAGATTCATATGTTATTGAAGTAAAAAGCATGAACTTATAGCTATACTGAAGATATATGAAAGATATAGTCATTTTAAACATTATATTATTTTCCTACAACACATCTACCACCAATATCAAGAAAGTCTAGAAAATGACACAGATGGATAAGCTACATAATATTTATGTGAGCTTGTGTTCTTAATATATCCTTTCTGTGAAACCTGTAAAAAAATAGCTAAAATGATGAAAGGTATAAACTAAGTATTGTTTTTTTCTCACATTTTATTATATAGAAACAGTAGGATACTTGATATGTTGAAATCCAATTTTCTTGGGAAAAAGAAAGCACATATATCCTTCTTAAACTGTTTTTTTTTTTTTTTTTTTTTTTGGTCAGAGGAATAAAATAGATCAATTCTAACCAAGGAAATATACAATAGTGGTCAGAATTTGTCTTTATAGAGATCATGTTTCGGAGGGAAATAAAAAAGGCAAAGAAAAAAATGACAAAGAAGACACAAAGGAGAATGAAGAAAATGGAGACACACACAAAGACAGAGACAAACACAGAGACAAAGATAAATGGAGAGATAGAAGTCTTTAGGTGAGGTTAGTGTTGGCATGAAAACAAAAAAAAATTTTAATAATAAATTTATTTTTTATTGGTGTTCAATTAAAAAAAATTAAGATTTTATTTATCCATGAGACACACACACACAGAGGCACAGACACAGGCAGAGGGAGAAACAGGCTCCATGCAGGAAGCCTGATGTGGGACTTGATTCTGGGTCTCCAGGATCACACCCTGGGCTGAATGCAGTGCTAAACTACTGAGCCACCCCGGCTGCCCTGAAAACAAAATAATTGAAAAACTTGATTCAACCCAGGAGTTTGGATCCTTGGATAATTCACAGTCCTAGATAAAAACTGGCATTACTAATGATTCAAATGTTGGTGCTTACAGACTGGACTAACAATCCGTTGGTCCATCATCTAGTTAAGAATGTAGGAATTCAATAATAATTTACTTGTTGAATAGAAATAAAGTAAAAGCCATAGTCCTGATTTGTAAGACACAGTATGGTTGCAGAGGGAAAAAAAATTAAAACATATATAAGACCTAGATTATAAATTATCAAAATAAATAATCATTTGCAGTTTTCTGAGGTTCAGGAGAGAGTGCAGGAATTTAGATAAGAGCAGGATCAGCATAATTTGGGACACCTAAACGATTTGGTAATGACCCCCCAAAACATCCAGGTCTTAATCCCTGGAATTTGTGAATGTTATCTTACATGGTAAAAGGAACTTTGTAGATGTAATTAAATTAAATGTATTAGAATGGCTGGATTATTCCTGATTATCTTTGCTGGCCCTAAATGTAATCACATTATGAGGGAGGTAGAGGAAGATTTGACTACGATAGAAGAATGTGAAGATGAAAGTGAAGGGAGGAGTGCAGAGAGTCAATGAACCAGGAACCGAGGCATGAGGACAGCCTCCAGAAACTGAAAAGCAAAAAGACTGGTTCTCCCCAAATCTTCCAAAGTACAGCTCTGCCAAAAGCTTGATTTTGATCCTATGAAACTGATTTTGGACTTCTGAGCTCAGAATGTAAGAGAATTAATATGTACTGTTTTAGGCTACCAAGTCTGTGTAACAGCAGCCGTGGGAAACTAATACAGTACATTCCTGAATTCATATTTTTATGTTTTTGTTAACCATCTTATGCTAATAATTCTATCAGTGTCCCATCATTTTGGAGATACAGAATCTTTCTGCAAGCATTAAAACTGCTTTGTGGAGTATAGACTGTAAATAAGTTATCCCATAAATAAGACAATTGCAGAAAGAGTGAACTCTTATGCAGAAAAAATAGAGAATGTAAGAGAAAATAACTTTCAAGAAAGTGGAAAGACAGGCTACATCCTAAAAGAAAATACTTTCAAAGTATGTATTCAATAAAGGATTTATTTAGAATATGTAAGAATTTATCCCAGAGCATGAGGACAAAAGCAACAGTTTTAAAATGTACAAAATGCACAAACAGACACATTATCAAAGAATATGAGGGTAGCACAAGGAAGATGCTCAACATTATCGTGTCTGGGGAGATGTAAATTACAACCCCAGTGAGATTCCACCAGACATATATCAGAGTACCTTAAACAAAATACTGACAACACCAAATAATAGTAAGAATGCAGAGCAATTCAAACTCTCATACACTACTTGTGGGAATGCCAAATGATAAAGCTACTCTGAAAATTTAAACATACTATATAACCGATGTTGTCCCATATTCGGAAATTTATGCTAAGGAAATGAAAACTTTTATTCACTCAAATACCTGCACACAAATATTTATAATGGTTCTATTCAAATTTGAAAAAAAAACTGGAAATAACTCAAGTGTCCTTAAAAAAGTAAATAATATAAAAGTAGCAATACATCCATGCAATGGATATTAGTCACAAACACAAAGGAAATGTATCGATACAAATAAGAACTTGGATGAATATCAAAAATATGCTAAACAAAATAAACCAGTCCCAAAACATTTTATATTATTTGATTCACTTATATGAAATTGCAGAAATCAAACAATAATGATAGAGAATAGATCAGTGAATGCCCATGGTTCATAGTGGGTGGAGTGTGTGACTACAAAGGAATAGCACAAGGGGTTATTTTTGGGATTTTGGAACATTCTAGTATACTGATTATAGTTATGAGTACACTTATGTAAGCAGTGTTGAAAATCCATAGAATGTACACCAAAAGAAAAAAAATAGTCAATTTTATTGTAAGTTGATTTAAGTTTATTTTAAAAATAAAATTTCAAAATACTATTGTGGCTTTTCTTTAATTCATTAAAAATCATAAAAGAATAAAAGTGGTAAGAATAAACTAGAATGGTCAATGAAAGGATTCTGAGGAGATGAAATCTGATTGGAAACTGGGATGACAAGAGTGATGAACTAATGAAGATTTAGAACAGTTGAGTCCTAGACATGGTTGAAAGAATATGCAAAATTAAGGCAGGGTTGGGGATCCCTGGGTGGCTCAGTGGTTTAGCGCCTGCCTTTGGCCCGGGGCATAATCGTGGAGTCCTGAAATTGAGTCCCACATCAGGCTCCCTGCATGCAGCCTGCTTTTTCCTGTGCCTGTGTCTCTGCCTCTCTCTCTCTCTGTGTCTCTCATGAATAAATAAATAACATCTTAAAAAAAAAGTTAAGGCAGGGTTGACAATTGTATATTTGCATGGGAGAAAAGGCTAGTGTGGGTGACATAGTGGGGATGGAAAAAAGGGTGGAACTAGAATGAGGTCTGCAAAAGATTAGTTAAGAAAGGCTTCACTAAATAGGTGCATCTTGAGTAATCAGGAAAACAGAGTAGTTGAATAAAAAATCCTTTTTTAAAAAAGGGCCAAAGACCTTAACAGACGTTTTACCAAAGAAGATATGCATATGGAAAGTAAACATGAAAGGAGACTCCACTTTATCAAGCATCAGGGAAATGCAAATTAAAACAATGAGATATCACTATCCACCTATTAGAATGGCCCAAATCAGGAATATTGACAACACCAAATCTTAGCAAGATAGTGGATCAACAGAATCTTATTCATTGCTGTTGGGAATGCAAAATGGTAAAGCTACTTTTAAAGACAGTTTAGTAGTTTCTTACAAAACTACACACACCCTTAACTATACAATCCCAGCAGTGGTGCTCCTTGGTATTTACCCTAAGGAGTTGAAAACTAATGTCCATATGAAAAATCTGCACATAGGTATTTACAGCAGTTTTATTCATAATTGCCAAAACTTGGAACTAACCAAGATATCCTTCAGGAAGTAAATGGACATATAAACTATGGATACATTCAGACAGTAGAATAATATTTCATGCTAGAAATAAATGAGCTATTATGCCGTAAGAAGGCATAGAGGAAACTTAAGTGCATATTACTAGTGAAAAAAACCAATGTGAAAAGTTATGATTTCAACTATATGACATCTTCGAAAAGACAAAACTAGGGAGACAGTAAAAAGATCATTGATTTCCAGGGGTTCAGGTGGAAAGGAGAGTTGAATAGGCAGAACATAGAAGATTTAGGGGTACAGTAAAAATATCCTGGATAGATGGATACATGGCATTATGCATTTATCTGAACCCATAAAATGTACAACACCAAGAGTGAAGCCTAATGTAAATTATGAACTTCGGGGAATTATAATGTGTTGATGTAGGCTCAACAACTGCAATAAATAAATGTACCTCTAGTGGAGGATGTTGATAATGGGGTAGACTATTATCTCTGTACTCTCTCCCTAATTTTGCTATGAATGTAAAACTGCTTTAAAAAATAGGTCTTTAAATCAATAAATGAAAAAATCAATCTAAAACAAAACAAAAAAAGTTTTATAACTCTCTAGATTAAAACCCTTTACTCTGGACTGTTTCAACTCCTCTGCCAAGTTCACTGATTTGGCAAGAAATCTACACTGTCTTTAGGTGCTTCTTCTTGTCTAATTCCCTCTCCTTCTTTCCTTCCCCTCTTCCTCTCCCTCCCTTTCTCCTTTCATTCATTTCTATCTTTCTATGTTTTTTTAAAAGAATTTTATTTATTCATGAAAGACAGAGAGAGAGAGAGAAAGAGAGAGAGTCAGAGACACAGGCAGAGGGAGAAGCAGGCTCCATGCAGGGAGCCTGACGTGGGACTCGATCCCAGGTCTCCAGGATCAGGCCCTGGGCTGAAGGCAGTGCTAAACTGCTGAGCCACCTGGGCTGCCCTGTTGTTTTTAATCTTTGTAAGCACATTTTTATTTCTTTCTGAGATGTGACCGTAACCAAAATACAAATACTTAAAGTAAAAGTCTGTCTTGCAACATCATAACACATAGGATAATGTCTTCTGCATGGTAAACTCTTGATTTTAGGTCTGATTTTTGTTTATTTAGTTCTAAAAACTTTAATAAAATACATATATTGTAAAAAGAAGTGTAACATAAAGTTTTCTTTACAGAGTTTTCTTAACATTAGAAAACACAAGTTTCTAATATATTCTGTATTTATCTCAGTAATACATTTCTCACTCCAATATGAGTTAGAAAATTATCAAGATAATTAAAAATAGAAAAAATGATCCCATGAAAAAAGGTAGAGCAGTCATAAACATATATTTAGATTAGAAAATAGAAGGTTAAGAGGATAACTGATACCTATTTTCAAGTGTCCTAAGCTTGATTATAAGAATCATGTTGGCCATATTTTTCTAAATTTATAAAGGTCATGACTAAGATAAAATTATCATAACTTGCTGCAATACCACTAATTATACATGAGGAATAAAAAAAATGTTTAATCATGATGAGAATTAATTACTCAAGTAAGTTATCCTGCAGATTGTAGATTTCTTTTCCTGGAAAATGAAAAAAATATGTTCCTAAGTTATTTGTATTTTAAAGCAAAAGTTTAGTGCAAATTTATCCTCCAAGAAATATAGTTCATTTAGCAGAGGAAAAAAAAAAACTCCCTTTAAATTAGAAATACTAAAAAAAATTAGAAATACTTTGTAAAATTAATAAAGATGCCTAACTTTAAAAACTTTTAATTTGTAAAATAAAATGATTTATGTTAAGATGGTTTTGTCAATTAAAGCCAATAATACTCCTGAGAATGTTTTCTAAGTATATTGAAAGTACTAAAAAATAAAGACTTTTATGTTAGTCTCTGTAATCACTTATTTCTCTTCTATATTTTTAATCTTTCCAATGAAACAAATTTTCTATGAACAAAGGGAGGATTTTTTTACATTTTAATTTATCTCAGAGTTTAGCACACTACCAGGTACAGAGAAGATAATGGTATTGGATTGCATATCTTAAACTCATAACCATATTCTAAATGTTGATCAATAGCAATTTATGAAAAAACATTCAACAACTGTGGTAGGTGAAATAAGGTATACAGATGTATTAAACTGTCTTCTCTCTCCAAAAAAAGATAAATGATATAAGACATGGTTCCTGATGTGAAAAATTCATGTCATAAGACTTTATGTCATTAGATTTAAAGTATACTTTAGATCTTTAAGGGCAGAGATGTCAGACGCTATTGAGCAGCTGTGGAAGACTTCATTTTATTCATCAAGATTTTACTTCTTTCAGTGTCTTCTGGCAGGGAGTTACTGACATAAATCCCTAACCTCTACAAAGAAGGTAAGACTGGGGAAGGATGAACATTGCAAGCGTAGAGTAGACATGAACACTGTGTGACTTCAGGATGTTGTAGTATGTGCTGGAGGTCTCGAGGATTTATGACTGGCTGGACAAAATGGTGCTAGATTTTAGAGGAGTTTTTTTCTTAATAAGATTTTATTTATTTATTCATGAGAGACACAGAGAGAGAGGCAGGGACACAGGCAGAGGGAGAAGCAGGTTCCATGCAGGGAGCTGGATGTGGGACTCAATCCTGGGACTCCAGGTCATGCCATGGACCAAAGGCAGGTGCCAAACCTCTGAGCCACCCAGGCATCCCAATAGAGGAGTTTATGAGCCAAAGTAAGCAATGGAATGGGAAATGTTATATTAGAGCAAAAAAAAATGTTGAGTCAATTCTCCTTACATTATCAAAGGCAATGAATGACTAATATTTAGATGTTTGAAATCCAGTCCACAGTATTCAGGATTTTTATTTTAAACTGTGATATATTAACAGCATTATTTGAAAACATTTTAATTTTGGGGTGGGAACATGAAATATAGGGTATTTAACTTTAAGATAGCCTAAAAAGTTTTAGTATAAGCAGGACCATAGTTTAAAAGACTTGATGTAATTATTACTTTCTATCAACTGACTGTATTTATTAAAGATTGTTACCAGAAGTACAGGTACAACTATTAAGCTTCAAGTTCTTATTTATGGATTCATCCCCCCCATAGAAAACACTCATAAATGAAACATTATCATACAACAGCTATTAATATTTCAGGATTTTTCTCTATCTAGATCCTTACTTTGGTCTCTTTTTAAAAACTCTGCTATATAACCTATGAGGATATGCTTAAGGAAGTCTGATATTACCCTGTTCCATCTCCAATAACCACAACATCTATCCTTCCTGGTTAAGCCTAAAATGTGCAAACAAAACCATGTATAAGTAAGAAAATTCTCTCTGCCTAAAAATCACAGCCTATTTGGCTAGAAACTCAATGCTCCTACTTCATCCATCTAATGTTTCCTTTTAAAATGCAAATAGGTAGGGGTGCTTGAGTGGCTCGGTTGGTTGAGTGAGGGACTCTTGGTTTCAGGTCACAATCTCAGGGTCTGGAGATTGAGTTGGGCTCCTAGTTGGGCTCCACACTCAGCAGGGAGTCAGCCTGAGATTCTTTCCCTCTGTCCCTCCTCCACATCTCTCCCTTGCTCTCAAATAAATCAATAAGTCTTAAAAAATAAAATGTAAATATATCATGGATTAGTCATACCCTGAGGCATCATTAATTTCTATCTGAATTATCAGTTAAGATCTCAGTAGGTATTAATTAGCCACCCCAAACAAAAACAGATCCAAAAATAAGTGCTGGGTTTATGAAAAAGTTCTTAGAGAAGACAAAAAGATATTCTACAAAAAAAAAAAAAAAAGGAAATACTGTAGTCTCCCCCCACCCTTATCTATGGTTTCACTTCTGTGGTTTCAGCTACCCACGGTCAACTACAGACTGGAAGTAGATGATCCGCCTTCTGGCGTATTGGCAGAAGGTCGTGATAGCCCAATGCTACATCACAAAACCTCTCTACATCATTCATCTCCCTTCCTCTGATCAGCATTTTATCATCTCATATCATCACAAGAAGTAAGGTGAGTATAGTACAGTAAGATATTTTGAGAATGAGAGACCACAGTTATATAACTTTTATTATAATATGTTGTTATAATTATTCTATTTCAGTATTAGTTGTTAATCTCTTACTGTTTCTAATTTATAAAGTAATCTTTATTATAGATATGTATGAATAAGAAAAAAAAACAGTATATATAGTGTTCTATATTGTCGAGGTTTCAGGCAACTGCTGGGGGTCTTGGAATGTATCCTCACAGATCTGGATAAGCTACTGTAGTCTTTTATTGAAAGAGTGAGAATTATCACATATCGCATACTTCCTAAATTTGATGAGGCATGCTATTGATTCTAACCTAAATATTTTGTTCTTAAGATCTACATAAGAATTTTTTAGCTCAGTTTCTTATTTAGTTAGTGGTTAATCTGTTACCATTATTATACAATTCTGCTTTAAAATATTCTGGACTGAAGCACCTGGGTGGTTCAGTCCATTGAGTATCCGACTCTTCATTTCAGCGCAGGTCCTGTGTGGGCTCTGTGCTCAGCAGGGAGACTGCTTGGTATTCTCTCACTCATCTCCCTCCACCCCTCCTCTTCCTCTTTCCAAAATAAATAAATACATCTTTAAAAATTTTTAAAAATATTCTGGACAGTAATAGATTTCTGCTTCTGAGGCAGAGGCCAAAGTATGCTTAAATGAATAAGGCTCTTGAACACACTATTACCAGGATAAACCAATTATATATCGGGCTGAATCAGATTGCGGTCATCTGAGCAGCAGGAGACAAACACCTAGTGGAAGGGGACACAGATAAATACTGACCTGTCAAGACCTGATACCTGTAAAAATTAGGTAATCTTCAGATTCATAAGAGTATAAATGAAGCAGTAGTTAGAAGAAGCAAAACAAGTAGTTTCTTTCTTTCTTTCTTTCTTTTCTTTCTTTCTTTCTTTCTTTCTTTCTCTTTCTTTCTTTCTTTCTTTCTTCTTCTTCTTCTTCTTTCTTCCTTCCTTCCTTCTTCTTCTTTCTTTCTTTCTTTCTTTTCTTTCTTTCTTTCTTCTTTCTTTTCTTTTTCTTTCTTTCCCTCCTCCTCCTCCTCTTCCTCCTCCTCCTCTTCCTCCTCCACTTCCTCCTCCTCCTCCTCCTCCTCCTCCTCCTCCTTCTTCTTCTTCTTCTTCTTCTTCTTCTTCTTCTTCTTCTTCTTCTTCTTCCTTTTTAAGGATTTTATTTATTTATTTATTTTTGCAGAGAGAGAGAGAGAGCACAAGCCAGGGGGGCTGCAGGCAGATGGAGAGGGAGGAAAGGGAGAAGCAGGCTTCCCATGGAGCAGGGAGTCCAGTGCAAAGCTCAATCTCAGGACCCTGAGATCAGGACCTAAGTCACGGGAAACTGAGCCAACTGAGCCACTCAAGAGCCCCTCCAAGTAGTTTCTGAATAACTAGAGGTCCCAGGGACCTGTCCATAGTGATGTGTATTGGCTGAACAGGGAGGGAAAGGACAAGTCACTTTCAATGAAGTAAACCCAGCAGAAAGCATATCACACTAAGAGAAAGGAGATAAGGCTGCTTTTTTTTTTTCTTGGTTTCTGATGAGCCTCATGACCTTAGGCAATTATTTAATATTTACACAGACCTCAGTAGATATTCCACACTTATGTGGCCAGGAGTACACAGGCCACTGGAGATGCACAATGCATAAGGCACAGACATAATAATATGGCACATGCCCGAAGGAAGTTCGTTAGACTAGAGGATATTGTGAAATCCCTTAATGTAATTTTGTTAGAAATGCAATAAAAAATTATTTGTTACTGTTTTTTTTAAAGACTTTATTTATTTATTCATGAGAGACACAGAGAGAGACAGAGACACAGACAGAGGGAGAAGCAGGCTCCTCATAGGGAGCCTGATGTGGGACTTGATCCCCGGACCCGGGATCACACCCTGAGCCAAAGGCAGACGCTTAACCACTGAGCCACCAGGGGTCCCAATGTTACTGGTTTCTATACTTTTGGTTGATTTTGTTTGTGCTGAAAAGCCCCCTCAATAAATTAGGAAAATTTTTGTTAGTAGAGAATCTCAAGAAAGTGTATGTATATGTGTATGACCATTGTTTTTTTTCTCCATAGTTATTATCTTTTTTTTTTTCATAATGTATTCACCTTCATAATTAGGCAACATACCCAGGTCATTTCCAGGCACTTGTTACATTATAATGACTGAGAACCACATTTTTATTTTAATTTTGAGGTTTACTTGATTTGGTATTTTCATCAAAGTGAGAATTGTGTTAGGCAAAATGTACAATGGCACTTTATTCATTCCTCTAGATTATATTACAAAAATTCTAATTTTTATTTGATTTATAAATAAAATCCCTGACAGTGGCCTCCTTCTGTCTCTTGTGCAATCATCATCAAAATCTACCATTTTTACTTTTTAAATGTATTTTATATCCATCTAATTCTCTTCAGGTTAAGTGATTATTATCCACAGTTTCCTTCCTTATTTTCCCCACATCTACTCTAAGCTCTCCTAATCTATTCCTCGAAACAAAAAGCAGGAGATCTGTTCACAACGCAAACATGATCATCTCATGACAGTGCTTCAAATCTTTAGCATCTTCCTTTACCTATTTTTAAAATATACACAAATGTGCACACACATGTGCACACACAGACACACACATACACACCATGACCTGTTACCTGTCTGCTGTGTATTTCTCTGACTCTTTCTTTCTCTGACTTTCTCTTTCTCTGACTCTTCCATTTGTATGGTCTTCTATCAGTTCTTCCAAAACACAGTATTCCACTTAACTCAGAGTCTTCTCTAGGTTAATTTCTTCTTGACTTGTTTCTTTCCCATTTATCTTCATTCTGTAAGACTTAGATCAAGTACTGTTATCTCAGGAGCCTTCACTATAATTCTAAAGTAGATTAGGTTTCTCTCTATATAATATAATTGTTCTCTATAGGTTTACTTTATAAATTCATCAAAACTGACAATTATACATTAAGAAGTGGATGAATTCACTATTTCCCTAGGAAGACGTCACAAAAAATCATCCAAAACAACCACCATAGCTGGGCTTTGGTGTTCTGGGGTCTGGGCTCCCTTGGGCGAGAGAGATTTGATATCATTTTATAAATATCACAGATACCAGGGAGGCTCAGTCTATTCAGGGTCTGCCTTTAATTCAGGTGATGTTCCTGGGGTTCTGGGACAGAGCCTCATATGGGGCTCCCTGCTCAGTGGGGAGCCTGCTTCTCCCTCTCACTCTGTTCTTCTCCCTGCTTATGTTCTCTCTGTCTCTTTCAAGTAAATAAATAAAAATCTTTATAAACAAAATCACAAATGCCCAACCTTTAAAACAACTCCATGCTGGCCTCAGTTCCTGAGGCCTATGTCTTCTGTAGGCATTTCAATGGATCTACTCACTGGGATAGAGTAGCTTTGTGCTTCATTACAAAACCAGGGAGTGGCCAGATGTCTACATTTTTTTTTTCATTAAGTCTCTTCCATTGGATCATATACTCTGTGAGTCCAAGGATTATGCCTGATTATGTTTCTAGACTCTAGGCCTGTGTCTCCCATAGAGTAAGAATTCGACAAATGCTGTAAGTGAATAAATAGAACTTATTATTCAAATGTTGCTTCTGCCTAAACATTTTATGCTACTGCCATCTCTAGGTTCACCTCAGTTAATCCTTAAAACACTTATATATTTACTATTCTTATATAAATATATTTGCTTCAATGAATAAGATATGCATGCACAGATTGGAAGTCAGAAGTTGATGCATCCAACAGTGCTTTGAATTCCACAGTTCTAACATATTTTGAAACCACTAACAGTTTTTAACTCAATAACTTCTAATTAATTTTTTGAAAGACAAAAGAGAAATTGAAAGGTAATTGAATTTATCCAATTTAAGTATTTACATCGAGGGAGGGAGGGAGGGAGAGAGAGAGAGAGAGAGAGAGAGAGAGAGAGAGAGAGAGAGAGAGAAGGAGCAAGTACCAGAAAGAAAATCAAAATCAAAACACTAAGAAAAAGAAGCATGACACCACCACTTTTTATTCATTCAAAACATTTTATGCCATAAGTCTGTTTCCACACAATATGCTTAATAGTTCTCATTCCAAACTAAAGCACATTAACTTTTAATCATACATAAAATGTTAATTCTTAGCCAACGAACAGAGAGACTCTTTACAAAACTTATCCTGATAAATTAAAGCCTGATGTTAGCTCTGCCAAATCCTTTAGCAGAATTACTTTAGTGAATGTTAAGTAAAAGAAAGAAATTGCAGTTCAAAAACTTGGTACAAAAAGCTTCAGTTTGAGTTTTTTCCTTTGTGACTTACTTTAAGGAAGAAAGTTCAGAGAGACTCTAGAATGAAGGTTTTGCAAGTGGAAGCATGTACTAATATTCAAATGTATATGATAAATGAAGGTAAAATAGATTTTATAATATGCTGTAAAATATTTTTCTCTCCTATCATGTCTTCTATTTTGAATAAGAATCTTATTAAAAATTGAAAATGTTATTTATGCAATGGTGTTAGAAGCATACACTTCTGAATAAAGGCAAGACAACGCTGTTGTTTAGGAAGCTCAGAAGAAAGTAGAGAGGAAGATGTTTGGTTTGTATTTATTTAGTAAGAGTGTATTACTGATTCTTTTTAAGAGACTATACAAATGGGCTTAAATAATCTTAAAAATGATCAGGAAAACTAATTAGAATCATAAATTAATATTCAGGGAAAATAAACATTTAAAGCAGTCTTGTTGCTATTTTGTAGTTAATAGGACAGTTTGCGGATTGTTAATTTTATTTTTCAACAATCTTAATTTGTGTGAGGTGCAAATACCACTACAATCGTTTTATCATTGTGGGTTCAACACCAATACATGAATGAATGCTAGCATTCTCTTTGGCCAAACTTCTTTTTTCTTTCTTGTATTTTTAAAAATTATAGTTTTTGAATATAGTTCTAGTAAAACTTTCTTTGTGAAGCTTTAGTTTCTGAACTCTCCCACCTAAATCCCTGCCCCCAAACTACATGCTCACTAATGCCTAATGAGCTGCTTTCTCCTCCGAGCATCCATAATATTGTGCTATTATAGCCTTATGTTATGTTTGCATGAGCTCCTTTTGGCAATGGCCCCACGAACCATCACAGTCTGAGAATTTGTTTCATATATATACATATACACATCTAGCCTAGCACCTATGTCAAGGTAGATGTTTCAGAAATGTTGAGCATCTTAATCTGTAATGTAAAATCTAGGTTAGGTAACAGTTTGTACACTTATAATTTAAGAAAATCTACATTTGTGCCCTACAATTGTGCATGTTACATTCTGAATATATGTAATAGACTATGTCACTTTGACACCAGGATGATTTTTTTTTTTAATATCCACAAGGATGACTTTAAGCCAGAGACACTGAAGTCATTCCCCAAAGGAACAAGGGAAACTAGTATAATTAAAAGAGAATAAGGTCAATGAATGAAATTAGCCTCATATGCAATAGGCAATGGTAGGGACTATGGCCAAATAACATTATTTTATAGTTCTAAAGTGGCAGCTACTACTCACTTTTGGAAAATTTTTGCACAGAGGATGTGTACTTTTGGATATCCTAATTTTTCATGAGAAACCAGATGTTACATTAATTAGTTCATATCTCACTCATTATATATGTATCACAATTCTTTCTTCATTTATTTTTATTATGCCACTTCTCATATTTAAAGTCTTTTTAGCTCATATCTAAACCTAATCATCCTCTTAGGAGTTCATGTTAAGATAGTAAAGTTATATTAAGGAGGGCACTTGTGATGAGCACTGGGTGTTACATGTAAGTGATGAATCACTAACTTCTATTCCTGAAACCAATATTACACTATATGTTAGCTAACCAGAATTTAAATAAAATATTGAAAAAAGAAGATAGTGAAGATGTAAGTATCTTTAGTTACCAACATCATTACTCAGCTTAAACATGCTCTCACTTTCAACTGCCAGTGAAAGAAATCCAATGTGTCTTATTCTGGGGTTCTAACCCAGTCACCTAATTCACATTTATACATTTCTTCATACTTCATAATTTGGAGCAATCAATCAATCAATGTGTGTTGTTGTAGGGGTGGAAAAATGTTTCCTTCTTTCCTCCTAGGTTCTTTGGCTAGTCTAATGGTTACATTGGGGATCCCTGGGTGGCTCAGTGGTTTGGCACCTGCCTTTGGCCCAGGGCGTGATCCTGGAGTCTCGGGATTGAGTCTCACATCAGGCTCCCTGCATGGAGCCTGCTTCTCCCTCTGCCTGTGTCTCTGCCTCTCTCTCTGTGTGTCTCTCATGAATAAATAAATAAAATCTTAAAAAAAATAATGGTTACATTGACGTAAGATAGATTAATAGGAGAAAAATATTTCATACATACAGGAGGCCTATAAAAATATGAGACTCAAGATATTCAAGTAATTGAGGCTTATACGCCAACTGAGCTAAAGAATGAGATAGGAGCCTAGGGTTTCAAGAGGGAGGAAAGCAATTCACAGGAAAATAATAAAAGCAGCTGTATGGTAATCAGATGCCCTCCCCCCCACACCATGCACTTAAGTCTTCCAGACAAAAGAATTATCTCTGGTAATGGCTCTCTTACTGGGCTAGATTATATTAGATAGTTATGGAGAGATAAAGGTTTTCCTGAGTCGGCTGGGTCCCAGGTATCCTCAGCTAGAAATTATCCACTTGCCCAAGGGGCATTCTTCAGGGTGGCGTATTTTGCTCCCCATCATTGCCTTCATGTTTGAGTCTGCAAAGCACTCTCTTACATACAACCTACAAGGGGACTTAAGGAATCTGAATTTCCTAATTAATTTAAGATCTTCATACTTAAGTATGCAAAAGATCGGATTTAACATATTCATTATTTGATTCACAAATTACCTTTCCCATATCAAACATACTCATTCTGTAAACTAAAAGAGCAAATATATTTTCCATGTATCTAGATTGGTTTAGATTCCAAGATTACATGAATATTTTTGTTTAATAATTGAAAAATCATTCCAAGTAATGATTTGCATTGAATAATTTAGGAAGGACTTTAGAGAGTAGAGAGCCTCTTGCTTTTCCTTATTTAAGATAATCAGAATCTTAGATATTTAACATGAAATCTTTTTACCATATTCATTTTCCCTTGCTCTATCATAATGTTCTCTCATAATCACGAGAATATAAATCTCCCACAACTCTCTCTACATTATCCTACAGATAATTTTTAGTCTTGTGCTTAGATAATTCACATTTGACTTTATAAAATACTGGTCTTAAAGTCTTACCATGCCAAACAATTTGTATTAATTTTATCCAAAGTTGAATCATATTTTTTTCCTTAAATTTCTGTTTATAAGAATGAAAAGCTTTCTCACTGTCTTTCAAACATACATTGCAGGTACTCATATCCTTATACTTTTTATTCCTAACCATAACCTCTCCTTAATTCACACACTATGAAACATGGAAACTTCTAACATTTTTAAAACCCCTTCCAGGTCATAGCAATACATTTTTCTGAACTCCAATGCATTATGTTGTATTCCAGTGCTTGGAAATTTTACTCATTTTTTAAAATTTCTGAATTAGCTACAAGTAAACTCAAGAATAAAACATGTTTTCTTTTACATGTGCTACAATTAATACACAGCCATCAATATTATAATTGAGCAATAATCTTATAGAAAAAGGTACCAATAAAATCTAGGCTGGCAATGTAACTTGGAACACAGGTTTTGACTAAGGCTTCCTGTAAATCAAAACAGAAATGCAGAACAGTCAGTTATAATGCTTTCATTATCTAATAAAAGAGAAGGTAAATAAATTCATAAGGAGTGGTAAGAGAAACATGTCCTGGCTCTAAATGTAAAGAGAAATTCATTATGTAAATTTTTTAAACAACCCAATGGACATTCCTTTAATGCCGTTCTACAATATATTGGACTGATTTCTCATCTGGTTGTTTTCTATGTTTATGCATAATAAAAACAATAAGCATAGTGCAGAATCAAATTTCTGTGAGGGAATCTCTGGAATTAAAATTTTATTACATCATAGTCTTGAAGAGTATTTGCTGTGAGAAAGACCCATTGAATAACTTCATATTCCTGGCAGGGTAAACCTGGAGTTAGAATAGGAAATAGAAATGCCAAAAAGGTCATTTAGAAGTAAATAATAGAGTAAAGGTATTTTAATTTAACTATGGGGGAGATTAAAGGACTATAATGTGGGAGACATATAATTAGACTTGTGTTTAGAATGTAACAACTCAGATTGTACCACAGCCTCAAGTCCATACATTTACCCTCTTGAAATAATCACACAGATATATTTTCAAAGGCTTCCATAGAAACAATGCTTGATTGAAAAACAGAATAATTTGTGACTATCATAATACATAATATACTATAAATCCATATTAAGAAATATTCTAGGGACACCTGGGTGGCTGAGTTGATTAAGTGTCTGCCTTCAGCACAAGTCATGATCTCAAGGTCCCAGGATCAAGCCCCAGGAAGCCCTAGGTTGGGCTCCCTTCTCCCTCTCCTTCTGCCCCTACCCTTGCTCATGTTCTCTCTCTCTTTCCTCTCTTTCACTCTCCCTTTCTTGCAAGTAACTAAAATCCTAAAAAAAAAGAAAGAAAAGAAAAAAAATAAATTAAAAGTAAAGAAAAAAAAGAAAAAAATATTCTATAGCACTGCAACATGAAATAGATTTATGTTTGCAGGTAGAGAAAGATCTACAAAATATGGTAATAAAGAGGTTCACCCTTAAGCATTTGCCCCAGGATATAGATTGCTGGAAACAGTCTTTCCCACATTGATGAGAGAGCTAGAACAACTTTAAATTCACAACTTTTTTTCCAATCCCTTGGAGATCTGAGTTTACAGAATAACTGACTGGCTCAAAATCTGAAGAGAGATGGTGCCTACAGAAAGAACATATGAGTTGAGATAGAACATGAGAGGCACCTTGGTGGCTCAGTCGGTTAAGCATTGGCCTCTTGCTTTTGGCTCAGGTCATCACCTCAGGCTTCTGGGGTCAGCACCTGGTTGGGCTCCACGCTCAGTGGAGAGTCTGCTTCTCTTCCTCTTCCCCTGCCTCTTGCCCTGCTTGTGCTCTCATGCTCTCTCTCTTTATCTCTCTCTAAAATAAACTCTTAAAAAAAGAGGTAAATTTTGACACATGAGTGAAGACTGAATGTGGGCTGGCAGAGCAAATAATACCATAGATGTTGCAGAAATTGGGGGGAATCTATAGCCTTTCAAACACTCTTTCTCCAGGAACCTTCTAGAGACACTAAAAAGCTTTGAAGAAGCCCAATAATGCCAATTGTGGTACAGACTCAGCTATAGTCATGGGGCAGTGTAAGAAACGCCATTGGTAACTTTCTCCTTGTCTTCACTACAAAACAGAAGGCTTCCCTGCACTCATTTTGCCCGCCCCCCATCACGCCCTCCCAACCTCCGGTTTGGCAACCATTAGTTTGTTCTCTATTTATGGGTCTGTTTCTGCTTTCTGTTTGTTCGTTCATTTGTTTTAATTTTTAGGTTCCATGTAAGTGAAAACATAAGGTATCTGTCTTTCTCTGATTTATTTCACTTGGCATAATACCCTCTAGGTAAATTTTTTTTTTCACTTCAAAGTTTTTATTGGCCTTTTGGATAGAAACGGGAATTTATTTGCCAGGAAGGATGATCCCATCATACTTCTGCTGGAACCAGCGCATGGCTTCCTCTTTGCTGATTCTGTGTTTGGCCCCAATGCAGCCTGTCCTGTGCTTCTTGTCTGGATGGTGAAACCTGGTCTACCCAGCACCACATAGAAGTCCAGGCCGTAGATACCAATGCTTGGGTCATATTTGATCCCCAGATCGATGTGCTCCTGGATCCCAAAACCAAAGTTTCCAGTATCAGAGAAGTTATTTTTTCTTAACTCATACTCTCGCACCTTTAGACCTTTCTCCAGAATTTCTTCTGCTTTGGCCCCACGGACTTTCCAGAAGGGACAGAAGGGAGAGGGTAACAAGTGCTACTCACCTTACACATTGTTGTAGATAGGTCAAGAGAACCAGGGAAAAACACACATTGAAGCAAACAAACACACCAAAAAAACCAATTGACTTCTTGGGGAGGAGCATGATTATATACTGAGCCCACACCCAATAGGACTAAGTGGTACAACATCCAGGAAAATAGTTCTGCGGATTGTTTTATGGAAGATTTTCTTTTTTTTTTTTTAAGATTTTAATTTATTTATTCATAAACACACATACACACACACACACACACACACACACACAGAGAGAGAGAGAGGCAGAGACACAGGCAGAGGGAGAAGCAGGCTCCAGGCAGGGAGCCCGACGTGGGACTTGATCCCGGGTCCCCAGGATCACACCCCGGGCTGCAGGCGGTGCTAAATCGCTGCGCCACTGGGGTTGCTTATGGGAAGATTTTAAATGACAAATTCAACTTCATTACCAGATCAAGTGCTGATCGGGTTATTCATTTAATGTTGAGTGAATTGTGATTGTGTGTGTGTGTGTGTGTGTGTGTGTGTGTGTGTGTTTTGAGAGTTAGTTCATTTACCTTAGTAGACTTGTGGTGCCTAGAAAGTCTGTAGTAATTTTCTTTCATTCCTCTTATAGTTAATCTATGTCATTTGGTTTTCTTTCTGTTTTGCTAAGGTTCAGCCATTTCATTGATTTTTATTACAAAGAGCCAGCTTTATGTATCCTTGATTTCTTCTATTATTTTCCTGTTTCAATGTACTTTATTTCTGCTCTTGTCTTCATTATTCTTTCATTCCTTCATAATATCCTTTGCACTGCATGCTCGGATTTGTTTTGTTCTTCTATACTAGTTTGTAAGGGAAAAGCTGGGATGATTGATTTGAGTCCTCTCTCCGTTTCTAATAAAAGCACTAAAGGATATAAATTTCAACTGCTTTAGCTATATATCTCATACCTTTTGATATCTTATAATTCTATTTTTGTTCAGTTTAAAAATACTTTCTAATTATCCATAGAAACCTATGAATTATTTAGAAGTATGCTCTTTTATTTCAAAATGTTTGGAGATTTTCCTGTTATCTTTATGTTAATTCCATTATGACCGGAGAACACACCTTTGTATGATTTCAATTAAAAAAAAACAAGTTTGGGTTATGATACACAGCATAGTCTATCTTAGAGAATATCACATGCAATTAAAAAGAAAGTGAATCTTGTTGTTTTGTACTGTGTTTTTAATATTGTATTTTGCATTGTGTTTTTAATATTATGTGATGAGATTCTGGTGTTCTTTAAATCCTATAGAAGAAAATGATATTTTTGATTTAGAAGACAATTGGCCTGGTTGCATTTAAGCCTCAAGTTCCTACCAGATATTCCAGTTATCATTTCAATATTTATTCTACTTTTAAAGTCTTTGCAGTGCTATTCTGATCTGTTCTGTATTTACTTATCTAGTTTGGAATCAAGGTAATGGTTTATTGCTAGTTCAGTTTTCACAGTATGTTGTATGCTGCATAATATCAGATCCATTTATGTAGGCCTCAGGACTAAGTATAGAAGCTTATGTTTTTTAAAAAATGCATAATTGTCAGGACATTCTCCCTCTCTACTATATCTCTAGTATTTTCTGGTTCTCTGGGGCTTTTCTTTTTTGTTCCACCAGAGAGAAATAAAAGAACTTTATTTAAACCTTTCTTCTGCACTTGTACCTACACTCAAGACTAAGACTCAAGAAGTCAGAAAGAGAAAACAAAACAAGACGGGTTCGCCCCATAAATTTAGGGACCATAACTTGTTCAATCAGAGAGGAGGGTGCCCCTCCCACAGAGCTGAAGTAACCTGCGTGGTCTCTACTGCCATGAATCACTGCTAAGAAATCACTTTCCTGCTCCTAGAAACAAAATTAAGGTAATTACCCTGGACTTTTCTCTGCCTTTGAAGACTACTGCTACTGGAAGACAAAGGGGGGAAAAGGGGTTAACTTAATGCCTATTCTGTAAAACTTTGCATTCTGTTCTTCTACCACCAGCCTGCTACTATTTACTTTTCCAGATCCTTGCCTCTTGTGTTCTATTCCAGTTTTCTACCTGCATTCAATGGGAGCGAGAGAACAGAGTATACTTACCCTATCTTACTCAGAATCAGAAATTGTCAACACTTCATATAAACTTAAGTATGCACTTATGACCCAGCAATTTCACTTCTAAGTATTCAGGCAAGGAAAACAAACTTATGTTCACACACATACAATATGCATATATATATTATATATATTTCTATCTTTGCTCAGGCTGCCATACAAAACACTATAGACTACATGGCTTAACAACAGGAATTTATTTTTTCACAGTTTTGTTGCCTAGGAAGTTCTAGATCAAGGTCCTGGCAGGTTTCACTTTCTGGTGAGGTCTCTATTCCTAGCTTATAGATGACTGTTGTCTTTTGTCCACACATGGCAGAAAGAGAGAGAGAGAGAATGAGAGAGAGAGATCTCTTTTTATAAATCTATAGTCCTATTTGATTAGGGCCTTACCTTCATGATCTCATTTAACCTTAATTACCTCATAAAGGCCCCATTTCCAGATCCTGACACAATGTTGAATTTTGGGGAGGCATAATTTGGTCCGTAGCACATACATAAAACATTATCTACCTGTGTATCTATCAGTTATCATCTATCTATATGTCTCTTAAGAACAGTTAACATTGAATTTTTTGTTTGTTTGTTTTCTTTGTCTCTTCACATATAACATTTTTGGCAATTACTTGCTTGGCAGTTCTTTTATGATGGTTTTCCCAAACCATTGAATTAGGTGGTTTTTTGTTTGTTTCTTTGTTTTGTTTTGTTTTTGTTTTTGTCTTGTTCTTGCTACATCCAGAGTTACAATCTAAAGATAATTCCAATCTTGTTCAACCACCAATTTGTCTTTATCACTCATTCCTGTTCTCTAAATTTAGGGGTTTTCAGTTGGCATTTGAAGCAGTTAAAAGGTTCTTTCCAGCACGTTGTGGGCACGTAGTCAACAGAGCCACCAATCAGATCCACACTAGTGTGTCAGTTGAAATTGCCCCCTTCTATTTTTCAAGTGTTCTTTGGAGGAAAACTCCCTGGGTTGAGAAACGGTAAGAGGTACTCTGAGTGTTATATACCCAGTCCTAAAATTAAGAAATTATAATAGTCCCAATGACTTGCATTCTGAACAAAATCAAACTCTTGTAATTTCATCACCAATAAGTTTTGTGGTTAACACCAATTATCTGAAAGAATGGCACCCAATTAAATTTATTTTTTATGTTTATGAAAATATCTTCACTATGTCACTCAGAGTCTGTTTTATCTGAGTAATGAACCATTTGGAATAATCAGTAGCCTTTTTTAATTTTTTTCTTTGACTAGCACTGATTAGCCTACTTCTAACTATGCAGGCTTCTTGAAAGATAGAGAAATTACAATGTAGATTAGTGATAACTGATATTCCAAATAAAGTAATGAGAAAGAATGAGGTTGCCAAGGTTAATTCATACTAATTTACACTTAATAAGTCATCAAAGAGCAAATTATATTATCATAATAAACATTATGTAATTGACTTATCTCCATTAGTAATCACTCAAAAATAACTCCCTATATTAGATGTCGAACCTTAAGTTGCTTATTTTATCTTAGCCACAAATCCTTAACAATTCTATATTATTTATCTTAAAATAGTGCCACATTATAGTGATATATGACACATATATATATGTGTGTTTTTGTATAATATATATAAGGACTATGACAGTAGTCATTTCCTGAGCCTTTCTTTTATATGAAATCTTTTTTAGTCATGCCCATTATGATCCTAGTGAGGACTAACAATGAGGATTCTATCAAAATCTTCTAGAGTGTATATCTGAGTTCACATGAGATGACCTATCATACAAACAATACTACAATAATCTTTGGTCAGTCAAAAAACTTTTTGATTATGTTGTTTGGCAAATTATTAAAATATAGTGTTTATCATTCATTCTATAAATATATCTTGAAGACCTACTATATAACAGGGTTTCTGCTATTACTGAGAGAACTCTGAGAATCAAACATATGTGATGTGACCAGCCCACTGCTGATTATAGATATGCATTTACACCATGTGAAATCATTATGTTGTCAGGTTCTCAAGGTGCTATGGGAACACACAGGAGGAGATCAATAAAAAACACAAAAATAAGTGAAAAATCAGAAAGATGGAATATGAAAGAGACTGGAAGGTGCTTTCTGTGCTTCAATGTGAAGTGCAAGAGGCATGGTAGCAAAAGATGGAGCTAAAGAGGAAAGCAATTGAAAAGCAGGAAATGTCCCTCAGTCTCGGGGGAGGAATTTGCCCTTCACACTTTGAGAAAAGTAGGAAGTCACTGAAGGACTTCAGTTAGAGAGGGGACATCACTCTTTAGATTTAGATTTCTAAGACTTTAGAAATATCCCCCTGGGTATAGTGTACAAAATAGATTATAAGAAAAAAAATCAATTACATTCTTTTTGTCTGATTAGATTATTAAATATACTCTTATAACTTCACAGTTTCATTTAACTTAAAAATATGTTATATACTATGAAAATCATAAAACTTTATACGACAGTGTATTTTATACACTATTTTCCCTGATATGCTTTTCTATTTCCCCTTTCTTTTCTTTCATAAAAGCAATTATCTTCATTGTGTTTTATAGTACATTTGTTGGGTTGAGAAAATCCCATAAGGAAGGTTTTAGTCATTTAACTTTGGATGTCTTAGTTTTTTCATGACAGGGTTACATCATTGTCACCGTATATCTTTGTAAAATTCAAGTAAGGCTGATTGACCATGGATCCTTGGTCACAATAATTGGAGCTGGGAAAGAAAGCTGATTTGATGTGGGTGAATTGTATGCTCTTTCACATGGCATTTAAACTCCTCTAATCTTAATGACTGTGGTGGATAACTGAGTCCTATAAGTGGTAGAAGTAAAAATGAATGTTCTTCAAATCTCTTTTATTAAATTCTTGGAACAGCATGTGATTATGATCTTCTTGGGACAGATCTATAAATTTTTCCTTGAATTTTGTGTGATACAAAGTATCCTTGAAATAAATATATTTTCCTTGAGGTCCTTTATTTGTTTTATGTTTCTTAGAAACAAAATGGTATACTTTCTCTCTCTCTTTCTCTTTCTCTCTCTCTCTCTCTCTCTCTCTATATATATATATATATATATATATATACATATATATATATATATATTTATTTTTTTAAGATTTTGTTTACTTGGGATGCCTGAGTGGCTCAGCAGTTGAGCATCTACCTTTGGCTCAAGGTGTGATCCCAAAGTTCCGGATCGAGTCCCACGTCAGGCTTCTTGTGGGGAGCCTGCTTCTCCCTCTGCCTGTGTCTTTGCCTCTCTCTCTTTCTGTATCTCTCATGAATAAATAAATAAATAAAAATCTTTAAAAAAAAGATTTTGTTTACTTATTCATGAGACACACACACACACACACAGAGAGAGAGAGAGAGAGAGAGGCAGAGACATAGGCAGAAGGAGAAGCAGGCTCCATGCAGGGAGCCTGATGTGAGACTTGATCGTGGTACTCCAGGATCACATCCTGAGCCTAAGGCAGATGCTTAACCATTGAGCCACCCAGGCATCCCGATATACTTTCTATATTATCAAAGTAATGACTTGACAAACTAAAGAATTTCAGGTTTGCTGGTATTAAAATATATAGTGCATCGGTTTCTCTTGATCTGAGCAGAAACATTCATGTTTGTGTCCAGTCAATTTTTAAAAAAATATACTTGTTAGATTTTAATACATGTTAGGATGATTTCATCTATATAAAACAGAAATTCCTAACTTGTCAAATTCAAAAATTCAGGAAACAATTGTCATAGTACTAAAAGCTCTGAGATAGGATGGGAGTTAATTTAGCAGCTCAATGACATCATTAAGAATAAGAATCCATTTCTCTCTTTCTGTGCCCATCATCCTCAACATGTCAACATCATTTTTTCAACATTGTTGCAACAGCTGTGGTCATTTATTTTTCTGACAACAATATCATATTTTAATATACTTGCATTTAAAGTAATAACTTAGAACTTAAGATAAAATTAGAATCTTAGAGAAGTATCTTTGAAATTATCAAATACAACCTTCTCATTTAAAAAATTTAAATTGTTTCCCCCAAACTTTTGTTTAATTTAATTAATGGCTTCTTGACCAATACATTATTAAATATATGATGAAAGTATGAGAGGGGGTCATCTAGAGATCAGGTCAACGAATGGAAAAGGTGATATGTACATTGAAAAATTTGTGCTCCGAGGTATTGTATCATGGGTGGTGATGATTGAGGGTCGTGGGGATAAAGAAGATTGAGGAAGTCAAGAAAGGGAGTAAGTTAAGGATGGCAACAAATATATTTAAACAGTTTGATGATTCCAATTTGCACATAGCACAATGTTATTTTATCCTCTATGTGCACCATTTCTAGGTGTTTGAGATGTCACATTCATGTGGAAGTACTCTCAGGCCTCTGGAAGAATGTTTCATTCAGAATTCAGATTTCCTGGGAATTGCAAATGAAGACTCAGTTCCTGTTGTTGGAAATTCACAATCAAATTGGGGAAACAGAACTAATACGAAGAGAAAACAGTTTATTGCTAAAAATTGAGGATAGATAAAAGCCCTCCAGGATTACTGTATTCAAAATATACCACATTCTTTTAATATTCCAAAGATCACTTTGGAAACAGAGGCTGCTGACAGTCACTTCATTTGGGCACTGATATTTCAACCAAAGCAGTCATGTTTTTCCTGTTTTACATATTGAGTTCTCACACAAGATTGCATTTGAAGAAAAGGAGATAGTCACAAAAATCTTGCAAACAAAAGAATTAGAAAGCTAGGGAAAAAGGGTTATTTGAAGAAAGGGCTAGAAAGTTTGATAATATAAATGTTATATTTCCTTATTCTACATTTTCTCCATGACACCAATGCAATATAAGATTTTATATAGATATATACATATATACCTTTTAATGTGAACTCATAAATAAAAACAGCCATCTTTTCATATTAATGACAACAATGCCTTCATCTTAATAGAAAACTGTCTTTTATGTTATGTTCTTAGGCTTTCTGGAAATCGAATTTACACATATGCAGCTTCTCTGTCTCTCTGTCTTTCTCTCTCTCTTATATATTCAAAGTTCCCTTTTGTGGTTTCTTTTTTATACAAGTTTAATGTTATAGATATATCAAGATAAAAGAAATCTTCAGTCAAGATTTTTTTTCAATATTTTAACCATCTTCTCTATTTGACCACAACAAGAGTAATGAAATCATTTTTTACTGGAATTTCAAAGCTTAGGCAGCCAATATAATATGCTCTGTGAGATCTGTAGAAGCCATCCTTCACTTGTTCTCATTTTCTATTTCACTTTGTACCTCTTGGTTGTTGATGAGCTGAATCCTAAGTGTCAATTTGGAAATCTGCTTTTCATCTTGAATGTTCCAATATAAGAACAGTTACTTTGGAGAGACAAATGCTTATTCCATTGAATGCAGATGATCAATCACTGATCTTAATACTCTATCTGATTAGTTGTTCTGAAATATTATTTTAAAATACTATTTTATTTAACTTATTTTTTTAAATCAAGACTTTATTTAAAAAGCAGTTTTAGATTCACAGCAAAATTGAGGAGAAGGTACAGAGATATCCCATGTACTGCCAGCTCCCACACATGAATAGCCCCTCCATTATCATTATCACCCACCAGAGTGGTTCACGTATTATAATTGATGAAACTACATTGACACATCATAATCACCCGAAGTCCACAGTTTACATTAGGCTTCACTCTTGGTCTGGTGCATTCTATGGCTTTGGACAGATGTATAATGACATGTACCTTCATTACAGTAAATTACAGAGTATTTTCACTGCCTTAAAAGTGCTCTGTTCTCCACCTATTTATTCATCTTCCCTTCCCCCAAACCTGGCAACTACTTCTCTTTTTGTTGTCTCTATAGCTTTACCTTTTCCCGAACATCACATAGTTGAAATCATGCAGTATGTAGCCTTTTCAGATTGGCTATCTTTCACTTAGTAACATGCATTTCAGATTCCTCCATGTATTTTCATGGCTTGATAATTCACTTCTTTTGTGCATTGAATAATACTCCATGGCTTAGATATACAACAGCTTATATATCTATTCATCTACTAAAGGATATCTTGACTGCTTCCAAGTTCTGGCAGTTTTGAATGAAGTTGATATAAACATCTATGTGCATGGTTTTTTGTGTATGTGTGTGTGTAAACATAAATTTTCAACTCCTTTGGGTAAATACCAAGAAGCAGCATTGCTGAAATTGTATGGTGAGAGTATGTTCAGTTTGGTAGGAAACCCTTGAACTGTCTTTCAAAGTGGTTGCACTGTTTTGCATTTTACCCCAGCAATGCATGAGAGTTCCTGTTGCTCCACTACCTAGCCAGTATTTGATGTGTCAGAGTTTCAGATTCTGGCCATTCGAATAGGTGTGTATTGGTATCTCGTTGTTTTAATTTGCATTTTCTTGATGATGCATGTGAAGCGTCTTTTCACATGCTTATTTGACATCTGTGCATCTTTTTTTGAGAGGTGTCTGTTAAGATCTTTGGCTCATTTTTTAATCAGGTCTTTTGTTTCCTTACTGTTGACTTTTAAGAGTTTTTTGTGTGTTCTGGATAACAGTCTTTTTTTCACATGTGTGTTTTACAAATATGTTCTCCCAGTCTGTGGCCTCTTTTGTCATTCTTTTGGCATTGCCTTTAGAATGTATGATTTTAATTTTAGTGAAGACTAGCTCATTAATGATCTCTTTTATGAATTGTTTCTTTGGTGATGCATCTAATAAGATGTTACTATACCAAAAGCCATCTAGGTTTCCTCCTGTGTGTATCTTCCCAGTATTTTTTAGTTTTGCCTTTTAAAATTTATCTATGATCCACTTAGAGTTAATTTTGGCAGAGGCCATAAAATCTGAGTCCATATTTTTTTATTTTTATTTTTTTTATATATATAAATTAATTTTTATTGGTGTTCAATTTACCAACATACAGAATAACACCCAGTGCTCATCCCGTCAAGTGTCCCCCTCAGTGCCCGTCACCCATTCACCCCCACCCCCCGCCCTCCTCCCCCTCCACCACCCCTAGTTCATTTCCCAGAGTTAGAAGTCTTTATGTTCTGTCTCCCTTTCTGATATTTCTCACACATTTCTTCTCCCTTCCCTTATATTCCCTTTCACTATTATTCATATTCCCCAAATGAATGAGAACATACACTGTTTGTCCTTCTCCGGTTACTGTGGCCAAGTTCAAAAAGGGTGTTGCCTGAGTTCTCCTCTGGGATTTTGATGGAATCTTGTCTCACATTTAGATCTTTCATCTATTTTGAGTTTATCTTTGTGTATGGTGCAAGAGAGTGGTCCAGTTTCATTCTTCTGCATGTGGATGTCCAATTTTCCCAGCACCATTTATTGAAGAGACTGTCTTTCTTCCAGTGGATCGTCTTTCCTCCTTTATCGTATATTAGTTGACCATAAAGTTCAGGGTCCACTTCTGGGTTCTCTATTCTGTTCCATTGATCTATGTGTCTGTTTTTGTGCCAGTACCACACTGTCTTGATGAACACAGCTTTGTAGTACAACCTGAAATCTGGCATTGTGATGCCCCCAGATATGGTTTTCTTTTTTAAAATTCCCCTGGCTGTTCGGGGTCTTTTCTGATTCCACACAAATCTTAAAATAACTTGTTCTAAGTCTCTGAAGAAAGTCCATGGTATTTTGATAGGGATTGCATTATACGTGTAAATTGCCCTGGGTAACATTGACATTTTCACAATATTAATGCTGCCAATACATGAGCATGGAATATTTTTCCATCTCTTTGTGTCTTCCTGAATTTCTTTCAGAAGTGTTCTATAGTTTTTAGGATATATTTTGAGAACCATTTGAATGGTAAATGGTTCTCCAACCTTTTATTTTCAGGTTGTAGGTGTCTTTCTGTCTAAAATGAGTCTCTTGTAGACAGCAAATAGATGGGTCCTGCTTTTTTATCCAGTCTGAAACCCTGCGCCTTTTGATGGGGTCATTAAGCCCATTCACGTTCAGAGTTACTATTGACAGATTTGAGTTTAGTGTCATCATGATATCTATTTAGTCCTTGTTTTTGTGGATTGTTCCACTGAACTTCTTCTTAAAGGGGAATTTTAAGAGTCCCCCTTAAAATTTCTTGCAGAGCTGGTTTGGAGGTCACATATTCTTTCAGTTCCTGCCTGTCTCAGAAGCTCTTTATCTCTCCTTCCATTTTGAATGAGAGCCTTGCTGGATAAAGTATTCTTGGTTGCATGTTCTTCTCATTTAGGACCCTGAATATATCCTGCCAGCCCTTTCTGGCCTGCCACGTCTCTGTGGAGAGGTCTGCTGTTACCCTTATATTCCTCCCCATGAAAGTCAGGGACTTCTTGTCTCTTGCTGCTTTAAGGATCCTCTCTTTATCTTTGGAATTTGCAAGCTTCACTATTAGATGTCGAGGTGTTGAACGGTTTTTATTGATTTTAGGGGGGTATCTCTCTATTTCCTGGATCTGAATGCCTGTTTCCCTTCCCAGATTGGGAAAGTTTTCAGCTAGGATTTGTTCAAATACATATTCTGGCCCTCTGTCCCTTTCGGCGCCCTCGGGAACCCCAATTAAACGTAGGTTTTTCTTCCTTAGAGTGTCATTTATTTGCCTTAATCTGTCTTCATGGTTCTTTAATTGTTTATCTCTTTTTTCCTCAGTTTCCCTCTTTGCCATTAACTTGTCTTCTATGTCACTCACTCGTTCTTCCACCTCGTTAACCCTCGTCGTTAGGACTTCTAGTTTGGATTGCATCTCATTCAATTGATTTTTAATTTCTGCCTGATTGGATCTAAATTCTGCAGTCATGAAGTCTCGTGAGTCCTTAATGCTTTTTTCTAGAGCCACCAGTAGCTGTAGAATAGTGCTTCTGAATTGGCTTTCTGACATTGAAGTGTAATCCAGATTTTGTAACTCTGTGGGAGAGAGGGCTGTTTCTGATTCTTTCTTTTGAGGTGAGGTTTTCCTTCTAGTCATTTTGCTCAGTGCAGAGTGGCCAAAAACAAGTTGTATTGGAACACGGGGGAGTATCACTGGTCCGTCCAGCTGGTCTTCTGGGGGAGGGGCCTGCTGTGCTGATTCTCAGGTGTTAGCACTTGGGGGAGCTGCTCTGCCCCTGCCTGCTGCAGGGCTCAGCGGGGGTTGTTTACCCCGTGGGACCCAGGGAGGAACAGCAGCAGTTGCTATGGCAACTCTGGAAGCCTGGATTCAGCCTCCGCAGGAACTACGGGGCTCGGGGCTCTCGGTTCTCCGTCCGCAGGGCCTGGAGGCTCCGGGGCGGGGCCGCTGATCTGCTCAGCTCGGGGCAGGAGCGTCCTCGCTGTCCTGGGCCCTCCCGGCCTCTGCCTGTCCCGGGGGAGGCCGGATCCTGGGCTGTGTCCCGGCGCCCTGTGCTCCGGGGCCTGCGCTGGTGGATTCGCGCTCCCGCCCCGCAGCCCCCTCCGCGGAGCCGCCGCCCGAGCCCCTCCGAGCTGCTCCGGGTCCCGCCGTGCGCGCTGCAGCCCTTAGGGAGCTCGGCGCACTCTCCCGGGGCGCAGGTGCCTGTTAGTGTCCCGGGAGCCCGAGGGCATCCCCGCCCTCCTGGGTCCTGCTCCAACTCCCTGCGAGCCCCTTTCCGCCGCCGGGAAGGTTGGTGCAGCTCCTGCTCCTCCGGGACGGGGCTCTCCTGTCCTGGGGACACTCGCCCCGGCCTCAGCCCGGCTCCTCGCGGGGCCCCTCCCCCTCGGAGGCCTTTTGTTCCTTTATTTCTTTTTCCCCGTCTTCCTTCCTTGATAGAAGCGCGAACTCTTCTCACTGTAGCGTTCCAGCTGGTCTCGCTTTACATCTCAGGCTGAATTCGTAGATTTTCAGGATGGTTTGAAGGTTATCTAGGTAATTTGGTGGGGACAGGTGACTTGGGGACCCTGCTCTTCCGCCATCTTGCCCCTCCCTCTGAGTCCATATTTTTTTAAATGTAACTATCCAGTTGTTCCTATACCATTTGTCAAAAAAAGATCTTTACTCCATTTTTATTACTCTATTCTTTGTCAAAGATCAATTTACTATATTCATGTGAGTCTATTTCTGCGTTCTCTATTTCGGGATCTGTTCTACTGCTATGTCTAGTTTTTTAACCAATACTTGCTCACCTTAGTGATTGTAACTTTATAGTTAAATCTTGAAGTCTAGTAGAATCAGTCTTTTAAATTTGTTTTTCTCTTTATTTTTCTTCCTTAAATATTGCATTTTCCATTCTGAGTCTTGTGTTTTTTCATTTAAACTTTAGAATCAGTTTGCCAATAATGAAAAAGGTAACTGGCTGGGATTTCAATTAGAATTGAACTGAATCTATAGATTGAACTGGGAAGATAATGTCTTATGTCTTAACAATAATGAATGTTCCAATCCACAAATATGGGATATTTCTCTCTGCATTTAGCTCTTCTAATTCTTTTGTGAGAATTTTGTAGTTTAGATAGATGATAGATAGATGATAGATAGATAGATGATAGATTCTGCAAACTTGCTATAATGTCTTATTAGTTTCAAGAGTTATTTTGTTATTTTTAGATTTTCTACATAGGTGATTATGTTATCTAGAAATAAAGATGGCTTAATTTTTTTCCTTCTCAATCTATCTAACGGTGTTCCTTTTTCATATTTTACTGCATTAGCTAGAATATCCAGTATGATACGGAGAAGAAGTGGTAAAAGAGGACATCCTTGCCTTGTACCTAATCTTAGTGGAGAAAGTTCAAGTTTCTCACTATTGAGTTTGATGTGATTAATTTACTTTTAAAACATGTTATTCTAGGTCAATAAAAGTTTGGGAAGTTGAAAATTAAAAACAACCTAACCAGGGATCCCTGGGTGGCTCGGCGGTTTGGTGCCTGCCTTTGGCCCAGGGCGCAATCCTGGAGTCCGGGGATCGAGTCCCGCATTGGGCTCCTGGCATGGAGCCTGCTTTTCCCTCCTCCTATGTCTCTGCCTCTCTCTATGTGTGTGTCTATCATAAATAAATAAATAAATAAATAAATAAATAAATAAATAGATATTAAAAAAAGACTATATATTAAAAAAACAACCTAACCAAGTATTTATTTATTTATTTATTTATTATATTTACTATATGAGCTTTTAGTTTTAGAGATGTCATTTTAAAATAATCTTTTTAATTTAAGAATAAATATATTTGTTAGGAATGTGTTATTATGCCACAGCACTAGAGATTCTACATTTCCTTTGAAATCAATAAATTCACACAGACACTGCAAAATAAATTTTCTTCGGAGAAGCAAATCTATATTTTATCAAGAAACAAAGACTACATAGAAATAATAAGACTTGGGGATCCCTGGGTGGCAGAGCGTTTTGCGCCTGCCTTTGGCCCAGGGCGCGATCCTGGAGACCCGGGATCGAATCCCAGGTCGGGCTCCCGGTGCAAGGAGCCTGCTTCTTCCTCTGCCTGTGTCTCTGCCTCTCTCTCTCTCTCTCTCTCTGTGTGTCTATCATAAATAAAAATAAATAAATAAATCTTTAAAAAAAGAAATAATAAGACTGAACTTCAGATTCTCATGGTAATTTATAAAACCTCTTTTGTCATTTTCTTTTCAATTAAATGTTAATTTAGACATTCCTCAAAGATTAAATTATCAGCAAGGGTATAATATAATGGAAAATATTTATTTTGTATCAGAAAAAAACAAATAATACAATTAAAAATGGACAGAGGACCTGAATAAACATTTTTCCAAAGAACACATACAGATGGCCAATAGATACCTTAAAAGATGCTCAATATCATTAATCCTCCGGGAAATGCAGATCAAATCCATGATGAGACATCATCCTACCCATGTCAGAATGGCTAGAATAAAAAAGTTAAGAAATAACAAGTCTTGGCAGGATGCGAAGGAAAAGGAACCCTTGTCTACTTTCTGGTGGGAATGCATATTGGTGCAACTACTGTGGAAGACAGTATGGAATTTCCCCAAAATTTAAAAATAGAATTATCATAGTATGTGGTAATTCCACTACTGAGTATTTGCCCAAAGAAAATAAAAATACTGATTCAAAAGATATATGCACCCCTATGCTTATTGCAGCATTATTTGCAATAGTCCAGATATGGAAGCAACACAAGTGTCCACAGATTGTATGACTAAAGGAGATGTGATATACTTATATATAAGTATAAGTTTATTTATATATAAGTATATTTTTATATATATATAAATATTACTCAACCATAGAAATTAATTCTTACCATTTGCAACAACATGGATGGACCTAGAGAGTACAATGCTAAATGAAATAAGTCCAACAGATAAAGACAAATACCATATGATTTCACTCATATGTGGAATTTAAGAAACAAAACAATGGATAAATGAGAAAAAAGAGACAATAACAAATAAAAACCCCAGACAAGTGCAGAGAACAACCTGGTCACGGCCAGAGAGAAGGTTAATGGGGGAATGGGTAAAATAGATAAAAGGAAATTAAGTACATTTTTTGTGATGAGCACTGACTAATGTATAGAATTGCTGAATCATTCTATTGTACACCTGAAAATAATATAACACTGTATATTAATTATACTTCAATAATACTAGAACAACACTGCATTGAAATATGATTTATCTTGAAAAAATAATAATAAAAAATAGGTTTGGGATCACCATTCCAAAGATACATAACTTTGTAACTAGAGGACTACAAAAAAACATAAAGAATCATAATAAAAATATAACACCATTTAATCTTTGCCACCTATTGTACCTAGCATCACAAGTTCCCAACTTCTTACAGCTTTAAACTTTGGACATGTGCTTCCTCATTTGTGTAGACCCTGGAAGGCATTCACTTCTGATAAAGATATTTTCAGAAGAGGAATATACTAAAAGGGGTGCTGGGGATTTTATCAGCTTCAGAAAACAGCTTAGCATAATGGAACCGCTGTGCTTCTTAAAGATGTTCAAAAAGCCACTACTTCCAATAAAAGACAGTACTCTAGATTTTAAAAATAAATGATGATTTTAAAATAATTTCAAATTAACAAAAGTTACAGAGATAAAACCAGGGGTTACTATATACCTCTTACACATTTTTTATAATATTCTTATATCACCATGTTATATTTGTCAAATTAAGAAACCAATATTGGTATGTTACTATCAGCTAAATTAAAATCTTCCCTCAGATTTCAGCAGTCTTTCAACTAATCACCTTTTTAAGTTCCAAGATCCAATTCAGGATATCACATTGAATTTATTTGTCATGTTTATTAGTCTCCTGTGGTCTGTGATAGTTTCTCAGTGTTTCCTGTTTTCAATGACCTTGATACTCTAGCAGAAACAGCCAGTTATTTTTATAGTGCCCTCAATTTGAATTTGCCTGATGTGATCATTTAACTAGACTAGGGTTAGTTTTGTGTGTGTGTGTGTGTGTGTGTGTGTTTTGTTTTGCCAGAAGACCATAGAAATAAGGTGCTATGCTCACCTCATAATATCAGAAGTACATGCTATCAAAATGACTTATTCTTGATTACTCAATTGAAGTACAGTTTGTGAAGTCTCTTCATTGTAAAGTTACTATTTCTTTCCCCAGGTCCATACTGTACCCTTAGGAAGAAAGTCACTGTGAGTAACAGACTTAAAGGGAGGGGAGTATTTTTTACCTTCTTGCTGGCAGTAACTAAATAAATTATTTCTTAAAATGTCCTATGCAGACAACCCATCTAGTCTTATTTGTTTGTTTATTTATTTATTTATTTATTTATTTATTTATCCAATCATTTATTTTGATCAGTATGGATGTATGCATATTTATTTTATACTTTTTTTATACTCCAATGCTATTTTGTTTATTATATTACTTAAATTATTACAGTTTAGTCTTTAGGAGCTTTTTCAGTTGACTCCTGGATGCTTTTGTGTTACAAAGCAGTCCAAAATCATTACATTTCCCCTGTCCCAGCCATTTCTCTAAAAGCTCTTTATTTTGTTTAAGAGCTGAACTCAAAATCAAGATATATGAGGTCTGGGTATGTTCATTGCTATTGGGCTATCACTGATTCCAGGCCCAATAAGCATACATATCTAGCAAGTATATGTATATATACTATCCTTGTATACTTGCATTTCTTTAATTGTAGATAGATGGTAGAGATAGGTAGATAAATGTTCATATTGAAGTCTCCACCTCTAGTCCCATACCACCATTTCATTTCAGCCTTCCCTTCTTGCTTATCTATAACTTCCCTCTCTGACAGAAACAAATCTGTCCCTCACATTTCCCATTCATTTACTCATTGGTTCATTCTCAGCTCCAAATCAGGGTCAGAATTGCTAACTCAAACTCCTGTAATAAAATTTATCATTGACTCTACAGTGTTATGCACAGTTCCTTTTGTCCTTATCTCTACAATTTCCTATCAAAATACATTTTCAAAAGTTGCTTAGGTCAAATTCTTTTTCTTCTTCACTGGTTTTCAGCCTTTTACATGAAGATTTCTATACATCACAAAGCATCTCCTTTAATTGTGAGACAAGTTGCTTCTGATTACTTCAAATAATAACACATTGTAAAAAGATAGCATATTAACCAAGAGGTTTCTATATAATTCCTCTGTTTGCCAGGTGAGAATGAAGTAATTTTCATCAAAGCACATAATTGAAACCAGAACAGATGGTGCTATGTGATTCAGATATTGAGTGATTTCTACATTCTAGAGAATTGGTAGAAGTCATAGCCAAGAAGGGCTAAGCTATGTGAGTATTTCCTGATTCAGTACACAGTTTCTTTGCCCTGTAGCATGTGGTCATTAATCAGGCATTTCTATTCTACTATTTGATTCTAAACTGCATTGGAAGAGTTGGTGCCATACACTAGGATTTTTATTTTATTTTATACAATATTGTTTTCTCCAAGAATTCCTCAGTTATCATTTGGCACCAAGTATCATATTGATAAAAAATTAAGTGATTACATAATGATATAATTCCAGCTACTTTCCTAATGTTCTGACGTTTTTATTCTACAGATATTGGTAAATTATTTATAAAGTGCAATGTTACACAAAAGGAGTTTTCTACTGCTGTATAGCAAATTACTAAAAATTTAGCAGCTTAAAATACTTGTCTATTATCTTACTGTATCTATGAAGCATACCATCTTCTCAGCATTTCATGAGGCTATAACGAGGGTCTCATCTGGGCTGCATTCTCATCTAGAGACTCAACAAGGAAAGAATTCCCTCCCAAGCTCATATGGGGAGTTGGCAAATTTATTTCCTTGTGAAAAGTGGCTGTATGACTAAGGACCACTCCATTTTACTGGCTATTGACTGGAGGTTAATCTCAGATTGTGGAGGGAATTCCCACACTGCCCTACATCATGGCTCTCTCCATAGGGAGTTTTTTTTTTTTTAAGATTTTATTTATTTATTCATGAGAGACACAGAGAGGGAGGAAGAGACATAAGTAGAGGGAGAAGCAGGCTCCCTGCAGGAAGCCCAATGCAGGACTCGATCCCAGGACCCTGGAATCATGCCCTGAGCCAAAGGCGGACACTCAACTGCTGAGCCACCCAGGCATCCCTCCATAGGCAGTTTCTGTCTTCAAGACCAACAAGAGTATCTCTTCTTCCAGGCTGCCAAGACAGAGCCTAATATAATATAATATAATATAATATAATATAATAATCATAAGACTGACATCTACACCTTTTTCATATTCTATTAATAAGAAGCAAGCCCAAGGCTCTGCTCCTAATCAAGAGGCAAAGGGATTATACAAGAGTATGACTCATGGGGTGGGGGAATCACCTAATGATGTGTCTGCCACATTGGTGTTGTGGATGTTAGGATAAATATATACACTCTCACTACTTATAAATTTTTCTTCCCAGCACAGCAACAGAAAACAAAATAAACAAGACATAAAAATAATTGCAAATATCAGTGTGTTAGGCAGAAACAGACAGACTGCTAAGACAGATAATAATGTAGGGAAAAATCTACCTCAGATGGACTAGTGTTACATGGCTTTTAAAAGACACAACTTTCTGAGGACTGAGACCTAAAGGATGAGAAAGAGCTCATCATGAGAACAACAAAGGAAGGAGGGGCAGAGTGTTCAGACAGAAGAAATAAAATAAGAAGTGGGCAGGTGGAATGGCTTGCCTGAGAAACTGCAGTAAGTCATGTGTGACATGAATATAATGAAAAAAGGACATGGATGTATAAAGACCATTCATAGATTTTGAGGCCAATAAATGAGTTTACATATTATTTTAAGAGCAATGGGTATCTGTGTGGGAGGAAAGTGGCATAATCTGATTTACAAATGAATAATCTTCCTCTTTTAAATAAGAAACAGTTGGAAGAATAGATGAGGAATGACCATGAGGAGGTTATTATGTTATTTCAGACAAAAGGTGACTGAGGCTTGGTTAAGAATGGTGACAGAGAACACAAATAAGTGTAGAGAGTCAAAATATACGCTCAAGGCCTATATATGGATTTGATCTCAGTTTTAGATTATGATACATGAAAATTAAAATATTGAATGCACATACCTGGACCTCAGAAAAGACATTTAAATAATTTTTGTTTGATTTTATTTTTTTTAATTTTTATTATTTTTATTTAAATTCAATTAACACACAGTGTATTATTAGTTTCAGAGATAGAGTTCAGTGATTCATCACACAACCTCCTTAATTTTATTTTAAGTAGGCTCAACACCCAGCATTGAGGCCAATTTTGGGCTTGAACTCATGACTCTGAGATTAAGACCTAAGTTGAAATTGAGTCAGATGCATAACTGACTGAGCCATTCACATGCCCTGATATTTAGATGATATTTAAAGCCATGAGAAAAGCAACTATCACTCAGAAGAATCTTTATGTAAAGAAATGCGCCTAGCATCCTTGAGTAACTTCTCAATGGATTAAGAGTATATAGCAATGAAATATGACTAACATTGGCTAGTAAGTTGGGAAGAGAGAAAAAAATAAAATATGGAATCATTGAGGACAAAAGAGGATCAGTTTTCCCATTGAAGGACATAAACAAACAAACATGACTTCTGCGACCAAAAGGTGCATAACATGAGGACAGACTACCTCTGTGTCACATTTGGACAATTTTCACAGTATTTCAAACTTTTCATTATTATATTTGTTGTAGTGAACTGTGATCAATTATCTTTAATGCTAGTATTGTAGTTGTTTTGCAGCATCATGAACTACATTCATATAAGATTGTGAACTTAATCGACAAATGTGTGTGTCTGACTGCTCCCCTGATTAGTCTTGGGGCTCTCTATTCCCTGAGACACACCAATATTGAAATTAGGCCAATTAATAACCCTACAATGCCTTTGAAGTGTTAAAGTGAAAGGAAGAGTCACACATCAGTTACTTTAAATCAAAAGCTAGAAATGATTAAGCTTATTGAGAAAGGCATGTCAAAAGCTGAGATAGGCTAAAAGTGAGGCTTCTTGTAACAGTTAGCCAACTTGTGAATGCAAAGGAAAAGCTCTTGAAAGAAATTAAAAGTATCATTCCAAAGGACACATAAATAAAAAAAGTGAAGCAGCCTTATTGCCAATATGGAGAAAGTTTTAGTGGTCTGGATAGAAGATCAAACCGGCTATAACAATCTCTTAAGCCAAAGTTAATTTAGAGCAAGGCCCTAAGTTTCTTCAATTATATGATTCTATGAAGGCTGAGAGAGGTAAGGAAGCATCAGAAGAAAAGTTGGGAACTAGTAGAAGTTTAAGGAAAGACGTCATAGCTATAACATAGAAGTGCAAGGTGAAACAGCAAGTGCTAATGTAGAAGCCCCATTAAGTTACCTACATCTAGCTAAGATAATTAGCAAGGTAGCTACACCAAATAACAGATTTTCAATGTAGATGAAACAGCCATCTACTGGAAGATTCTATCTAGGATTTTCATAGCTAGAGAGAGGAAGTCAACAGTGGAACATGAAAACCTTCTTAGTGGCCAGAATTTTAAGCAGTGGATGTGGCTGCCTATTTTATCAATGTGGAGATGGCCAATGCTATAGATGTACGCCCACTAATGAGAAATGGCCAAGGACTTAGTCAAGGACTAATGAAAAGAAAATTTGAGAATTGATGACAAAAGTGACGAAGAAGAATATGGCCTCTGGAAGGGGCAGGTAGTTGAAGCTTTTGTGTCCCATATGAATGCTCATTAAAGAAATCCACTCCTGACAGGGTGTCACTAATTATATAGACATCCACCACCCAGGCTCTTTTACCAGGCACTGCAGTGTTTGGTCAATGCTTTCACATAAAAATTTGTCAAGGCACCATAGGAAGATATTATGTACAGTCTATGATATCAACCCTCCACACAGCTGGTTTCAGAAGTGTTGAGTACACAAATCACCAATACCAGAGGCCATTCCTGAACCATTAATATGGTACCATTACCTGGGCAAACAGCTGGTAGACTGTTTATAGAGGAACATTTTATCAGGGAGAAAACATCAGCGGATTCTCAATTGAATAAATAGTAATTCAGGATATTGACTTGCTTTCCTTTAATGCGATGTTTTTCCTACTCATCCTCAATAATTACTTAAATTCCTTATCCATTATCACAGTATTACAAACTACATTTCTTCTACCAAATAATTCATTTTTATATCCAAAATGGGACATGAAAAAAGTACAGCCAATGGTGTTTTTGGTCTTACCATGTACCTCATCAACCAAAACCAGCTGGCCTGATAAAATGCTGGAATCTCCTACTAAGAATGTGTTATGATGAGGGTATTGTCCTACATGATGTGTTCTTATTTTATGTTTTGCCTAAACCAGAATACATTGGTTCGGGAGATAAGGAGATTCACTGGAACCGATTTTTCTCTATATGATACCAAATTTCCACAGTTTGAGTCTGAATAATTGTCCCCCTGAAGTGCAAGTTAAGAGTACTACCTGGCCATGTAAGTCTTTGTATACCACTGAAACACCAAATAAAGCAGAGAATTTATGGCATAATTGATCCTGATTATGAGGAAAGAAAATCAGATTGTTGCTATTGAAGATGACAGGACCTGTGAGTAATACATAGAATTGAGTGTGGGAGTCTCTTAAAAATGTAATTTCAATAGTAAAATTTAAAGGAATCCTATCACAATTGGAGAAAGTAAGGTCACTGAGCATTTACAGATTTACCCCTACTCAGTGATGACACTCAACTAGCCGAAGTGATGGCTGAGGGAAAAGATGCATGGCATGGTTAATAGAAAAGGAATTTAAGTATTTCAATTAAGTTCTCATGATCAGTCACAGAAACAAGCATTTAAGTAGATATGTGTATTTTTTTCTTATTTGCTAATTATATATTTGAGTATAACCACTTTTTTGCCTATTCCCTTTTCTGTCTTATTTTCTAAGAATATGAATGTGGCTAACTTTAGAATGTCATCTCTAGGTTATAGAGTTTCTAGGTAATATTCCTCAAACTTCAATAAAATAACAACAACAAAAAAAAGACAGTGTAGTAAAAATTCTCATGAACTCCTCTATATATTTGTGTCAGGTAGTTTTCAAGAGTAATCTGATTCCAACATAATTTATTCTACTCCTTTTTGCCACTGATCCCATGATCCCATGATGTTGCATATATTTATCTCTAAGACTGACAAAGGTATGACAATTGGAATTGCATTACTCAGCTCCATTAAAAAAAAATAGAAGCTGTGTATGTGTCATGTTGCCTATCCCAGAAAATTCACTATTCCCTGTCAGAGCTGAAATTCTGTGCACAGGTTGGCCCTTGTCCCTTTCTAGCTTAATTCTCATCACATACCTCCTCACTTCATACAGCATTATCCAAATACCCACGCACTGTTAGTCCCTGACCCTCCATCACACCCACTCATTACCTGAACTGCCAATTACTAACAAATCCATCCTCTCACTCATGAAATGCACACTATAAAATCCAGATCAGCTCTAATCTCTCAGAGAACTTCATGATCTCTTTAGCAGAACAAATCACTCCTTTGTTCTTCCAGAGCACATTCATTTCTCTATTGCACTAATTATAAAAAGAATGTGACTGAGAAGATGAACACACATCTGCATTGGGAATTCTCATTTCTTCATTACTGTATTCTCATTGTATAACATATATATACACTATGAGATGGCTGCATTAATGAATTAGTTTATAATCATATGGAAGCACTACAGCATGGCCTGAATGTAGATAAATATTGATGGTAAAGCAAAGTGGGTAGTTAAAGGCAATGAGACCCTGCACAAATTATATAATTTCTGCAATCTTCAATTTCCTTAACTGTAAAATGAGTATAACTGGATCTATTTCATCAATTTGTAGTGAAGTTGAAGTGAGAAAATCTGTGCATAAATCTGGGCAGTGATTCTTCTACATAGTAAATTTGTCAGTAAATATCACCTATATAAGCAATTACGATTATCAGGGTTATCAGCAGTAGGTCATTGTGATTAAGTACACAGATCCTGGAGCCACCTGTTTAGATGAAAGCCCTACTTTGTCCTTTCCCAGCTGAATAACTTTGGGCAAGTTATTTAGTCTCAGATTCTCATTTTTAGAAAACCATAATAGTACCAACTTTATTAGGTTTTTGTGACAATTAATACACACAAGATACTTGGATAGAACCTGAAAACAATAAATACTAAATGATTAGCTCTTATGACTAAATCTACAGTAAATTAAAAAAGGGGGGGATGTACAGTATAATTCACTTCCAGTCTACTGAAATGACTTTTACAGTAGATGGTGATGCGCTTTCTAATTTTATCTAAACATTAATAATGGAAAGTATGCATTTGTAATTTCATGGATAACTTCATTATGTTAATTAGACTTTAAACTGTTAAAATATAATCACCATGCACACTATCTATTAATATTTCATTAGAACCTGCATTAAAGGGAAACATGGATTTAACGCTCATAAATAAAAACCAGAAACATTTTCCGCAAAGTAGAGATCACACACGCACACACACACACACACACAAATTCTATGATCATGATGTTGATTATACATTGAATTTTCTTCATATAGTGAGTTATATACATTTATTTGTTATAAAGGCAACCAGCCCATATTTATTCTACGTCTCAGACAAGAAAAGGTAAAATGACAGCTTCCTGATGGTTTCCCAAGTACATCAATCAGTAATAATATTGCAAGCACTCTATGCAAAATCTTTGAGCAGTGTCTATCAATTTCTTCAACTCAATCTCTCTTTCTGGAAGATTTGCATGAAGTTTTGGAAGCCATAGTCCCTAAGGCAGGTGAATTTGTTACAAAATAAATTAAAAATTAAAAGTTAAAAGTTCTAATATACTCACAGCTAAAGCATAAGACTCAATTGTTTCTGATGGCTGAAAAACAAACAACAGCACAACCGCAACCAGGGCAACAACAAAGAGGAAGACATTAGTCAGGCACAGAGGAGTCACTAGCTTATATTTCCCTCCATAATATTCTCCAGGGTTAGTTCTACACTTGAGTTTAATGATAAATATTCCAATATGCTAAAGTACCTGATCTAATTAGCATAATCACTGTGTAATCTGGATAGGCACTGAGAATTCAACAGAATTGTCATTCACTGAACTCTCTGAGTAGTAAAGAGTACACTCTGAGTAAACTCACTGAGCTTCCACATTAGACATCTAACTCTTACCTTATCAACACAATAAATTAACACAATTAAAGATTAATCAGTCCTCCTGATAACTCTAGGAGATAGCCACCAATTCAAATATGAGATTTTGGAGAGATTATTAAGGTAATCGATGCACAGAACATCTATTTTTGATATATAGTTAGTGGTATCTGACCCATAGTTATTATTTCTTACGTGACAGGAGCCAAATAAAAACTGTCATTATGAAGCAATTGGGCTATGTTTTTTTTCTTTTTTTTCCAGATTAGGATAAAGCTTAAAAGTCTGTGTATAATTCTGAGCAATGATCCTTCTGAATTAAATTTTTGATTAAAATTGAATTTTCATTTCTACTCCTCTTTTACTTTTCATATCTTTAAAAATTTATTTTAAAATGTTTGCTTTACAATGTGATGATTAGAATCTTTAACTCTCACTTAGAGCAATTATAGCAGCTACAATTAGGTCTATTGGTTGGAGGTCTGTAAAAGCCATGCATGATTAAAGTTGCTAAGATCAATAGGTATTTTACACTCTATAAACCAATTTTATATTTAATGTTATTTGCCGATGTGAATGTGTATGTTTTAATAACTGCCTATCGCATGTTTTCTAGTATATCTATTCTTCAAGATGTGAAAAGTAAAGTCAAGAAGCATTAGTAACATTTGAGATGATGTAGAAAATTCATCACTTCTGACCTAGAGGAGTGTTCTTCTAGATGAGAACCAAGACATCTGGGGACATATTATGTAATTCACCCTAAGGGTCATTTTCCCTTGTCACTTACACAGCATGTAACCTCTGCCTCAAACAAGAGAGGTGAATTATGTGCAGCATGAGTAAGAAGGATGGGATGAAGGAAAATGGCATTTCTGTTTTCAAATCTGGCATGCATATCCAACCGCTCAGGAGCTCTGTCAAAGATGATGTCAGGATATACAGGCTTTGGAAAAGAAAGGAGACTATGCCAAGAAATTAATAAACTGAAAATAGTGACTGATCATTGCCCTCTCTTTCACTAAAATATCCAGTCCTTTCATTTTTAAATTCTCTTCAAATCATAAGCTTTTGTTATGTGGTGTATATGTAGAAAGTTGTTTCATAGCAACTAACTGATACCAAAAAATTGTAGAGAATAACACAATTGTTTCATGAATGACTTTTTAAAAAACTTTTTACTTGAAACAACTATACTCAGGAAATTGTAAGTACAGGGGGATGCTTTTTGCCTGTCACCCATTTCCCCTTCTAATAATATCTCACATGACTATGGTAACATTATCAAAACCAGAAAATTGATTAATGACTTTTTAAGGATATTATAATTACGAAGATGATGAAGAGATTAAAATGTTAGGCTCTGTTTAATATTATAATTAAATTATTAGACAATTCAACTATTTTTGTTTTCATTTTAAACACTCTTCTATCTATTGTAAAGTAAGGAAGAATGCACTATTTTATTAAAGAGATTGTGCACATCTAGGACTACAAAGTAAATTTGTTTTTGTTTAGTAACAATAATTTGTTTTGCATTTGAACATGTGGATAGTTTAAATTCCCATATGATAAACATGCATGAATAAACTTGCTTTCTATTAACATTCTTCACATTTATACAACTACTATTTTTATGACGCCTAGACTACTTACCAAATGCTGCAATATTGTAATACATTTTTATAGTATTCCTGATAAGCTGAAGACAATATTGAGGATTGCCACTGTTAAATTAATTAAATAAGGAGGCCATTAGACTGATGCGGTTCTAATTCTGTGGCACCTTAGCTAAACATATCAAAATCTAAGCCTGTAAATGCCTCAAGGCTATAAAATCAAAATACTAAAGACAACCAATCACAAAGAGCCAACGAGCCTTTAAGCTTTAGCCAATCAAAACATTTCTTTCTTTGTTTGCATATCTTCTCTATATAAGTCTTCCCTTGGCTCCTGTCCAGGAGCCTCCCTAACCACTTTAGGTTTGCCTTTGCCCAATTAGAATAGATATTTTTCTCAAAAAAACTCTCAAAAATTTTTAATATGCCTCAGTTTATTCTTTTAACACTACTCACAAAAATTGTATTTCCAACATTTATTTGAAAATCAATATTTTGAATTCATAATGCATTTTTATATTGGCAAAATTGTCAGAATAAAGAATAGTTTTTCAGGTTTACCTGTCAAAGCATGTTGAGCAGATAATGACTCCAAAGTGAGTAATTTTTGCAATGAAACAGTGAGACAATACTGTTACAAAATAAATACTCAAGAAGGAAGAACACAGGGGCTGCCCAGGTGGCTCAGTCAGTTAAGAATCTACCTTTGCCTCAGGTCAGGGTTCAGGTATTGAGCCCAGCTTGGAGGACTCCTTGCTCAGTGGGAGCCGGTTTCTCCCTTTCATTGTGCTCCTCTCTTCTACTTGTGCTCTCTCACTCACTCTATCTCTCAAAGAAATCATTTTTAAAAAGGAAGAAAAACACAAGTCAACAGACAAAATAATAATAATAATAATAATAATAATAATAATAATAATAAATAAATACAGATAACCTAAAAGGAGAGAGTATAATAGGAAAAAAAAAACAATTTTTATAGAATGTTTTAAAAGTTTCTTATGTACTTTCAATTGATGTAAATATTGAGGGTGCCAGAGTTTTACTATGCTTCGTTTCCCTTTTCTTTTTAAAAATATTTGATATGATCCACTATATTATTTCTATAATTTATAAACCATAATTTAGGTCATATTGGCTTCATTTTCATTGTGAAGGATGTTTTAGCAATAATGATTTGATTGAGATTGTAAAGGAGGGATAAATGATGGATGTTAAGATGATATATTTTTTTCCCAACAGAAAAAAAAATGGCATCAACGTGAAATTAATCAAAGTACCTGTAGCAGAGAATTCTGTTTCAAGCAAGCATTTACTACTGAAAATTATGTAACTTTTTTCTTTCTGAAATTATTTATTTCATCAGCAGAGTGATTATTAAAATCATTCATTCAATACATGTAAAGTAATATATTTCTTTTCTTTTTAGCATCTACTTTGTCTTTAAAGCATCAATCAAGTTCTTTTGCCTTGTAGCAGGTAATATGTAATTTAGATTTACAATAAGATGCCAACAGAGGCATATACCAATTTATAGGGAACATGGAATTAATTTAGGAGAACAGAAAAAAATAGAAATGACAGGTCACAATTTTATTGTGAGTGATTTTTAATTCTAATCATTATGGGCATTTTTACATAAGCACTGGATAGGAAGTTTTACATTTTCACTTGAGGGTGACATTACTAGAGTCAGATCAACAGTGTTTGTAAAATGGATTTGTAAGAAGTTGAGATGGGTGATGATTTCCACCCAGAGATAAGCACCATAAGTAGAGGTATCGTTTAGCAAACGGAAGCTAAAGATTGGGTGAGAAACAAACAAACAAAAAGATATATATAATTATACTATATATATATATATATATATATATTATAATTTTCAAAGAAGAAGATAAAAAAATTGACTTTAGTTTTTAGTTTCTGGTCCAAGGAGTTTAGAAAATTTTGTAACTGAAAAATAGTAAAAGCTACAAAAAGAGTTAGGCTAAGTGAGAAAAAGAAATGAATTCAGTTTAGATGTGTTGTGTTTAAAGGGCTCATGATACTTAGAGTTGAAGTGTCCAGAGGGGGAGATGAGAACTGATGTAGAACTATAATTAAATATTTTAACAAAGAATGGGGATTCACTTAATCTACTACAAATTGTGTGTCTTCATTATAAAGAAAGATATTCTAATGAGCATCCAAGAAAGTTCCAACCAACAGGACGGAACAATTACCAGAAGGCCATTGTAGATTCAAGGCAGCTCCAGAGACTTCAGCAAAAGGAGTCATGTGCATCTTATCCAATCAGCTGTGGCTAGGAGGAAGAGGGTGCTGTACTTTCTTGAACATGTACACATAGGATTTTTACCCTGAGGAATTCTCTGGGTAGGATCGTAGACCACAGAATGGGCTGCTTGAATTAGTAGGCTGTGGTAGAAAAGATTTGTGGTTACCAAATGTACTTTATTTTTGTCTTGGGTAAACAGCTCAGCTATGTTGTCCAGCCTCCTCTGCAGTTAGGTAGGCCCTGTGATTCAATTCAGAGCAATGACATTTGCATTGTAGAGATATTTGCCACTTTCAGTCCTGATGTGTTAAACCTCCTTTGCGGTCTTTCAAATTTATCTCCTCTCCATCTATTAACATCTATTAGCAGGATGATGCCAGGGGAATCTTAAAGTCACATGCAGAAGATGGCATGAAGGGAACCAGGATCTACGAATCATCACTTGGGATAAAGCAACTGAGTCCAATGAGTGAAAAATAAACTTTTATGAAATACGCTTTCTTTTATTTTTTTGATTTTTATTTATTCATTCATGAGAGACAGAGAGAGAGAAAAAGTGAGAGAGAGGCAGAGGCTCCATGCAGAGAGCCCGATGTGGGACTCGATCCGGGGACTCCAGGATCACTCCCTGGGCTGAAGGCAGATGCTCAACCACTGAGCTACCCAGGCATTCCAAACTTTTACTATATAAAGTCACCAAAATTTAAGGGCTTGCTATAGCAGATAACATTAATTTTCCTGACATATTTATGCAATGGCATATACAGCATATATTTTTTTTCAAACTTAAGTTATAAAAGAAATATATTTTTCAAACTTAAGTTATAAAAGAATCAAGTTTTTAGGAAAAAACAAAAACAACTACCTACCATGAAGAGGACAATTTGTTCTGATTAAACTAGTTAGAATCTTTTGGTTTCTAAGCATGATTATAAAACTAATGCATTAAACTCTATATAAACAAAATTCTGATGTACATGAATTTAATGTGCCTGTAGGGTATTTGCTGCTGATTTGGGGTGACTTTTCTCCCTGGAACCTATTCCATTTGATGTTTTTAATCATATTGAGAAAGAAATGTCACATGGTTAAAATTTAGAATTCTTAGATATGGGATTTTCTAGTTCCCATATCATGTTTGATTCTTGCTGGTTGTTCATTCAGACCTCTATCAGAACCTGGAAATTAATACATTTTCCTAGCCTGGGATCAATCATTCCCATAATTCAGAAAGCAGTGTTATCCTTATTAGTAGTTGTCTTCTACATTGTATCCTACCACCTGCTGAGGCCGAATAGAGTTCTCCTTTTTTTTTCCCCCTCACTAGGCCAAATGACAGAGATAATGAAGAAAGTCCCCAAAGCTTAATGCTTTTAGGCCTTGGAAAAGATATGTCAAAAGATCACTGAGGTCCTCTGATCTTGGTTTAAGAAATTCTGCTCAATTGTCCTAGAAATACCCTGAATAACCTAGTAGAATGTACCTCAGAATTACCCCTCTGAAAGAGAAGAAACTGGCTTTTATATGTTGGCTCCTGATCCTTGTTTGTTGATTACTGTCTCTGGGAAATTCGAGAATTCAGTTATCATAGACTCTCTTAAGATGTGCAAACTCATGGTTTTGAAGAAAGCCCAAATCAGAATAGGAGAGAAAGGAGAGAGGAGGGGTGAGTGGTAGAAAGTGAGAACTTGGAAGGGAAGTTGGCACAGTGCACATCTGTTTTTGAAAAGGTGACACTGGAGAGATCTCATATAAAGGTTCCCCGAAAGATGCCTTGTATTTAGAAAGAGGTAGATATAGTAATGATCTACTTAGAACCAGCCACTGAAAACCGGGGATTCTCACTGGTTAACGCTGTAAATAGAACTTACCCCAAAGCCTGTTTCCCTCCATCTGGGATAGTTATTAAAGGGAATGCAGTTGCTTTAGCAAAGTTTTCTGAGAATTGACTAAAATTAATTTTTGTCCATTTAGTAGACCTGGAGCTGCCAATAGAAATTAAGTTCTATCTTTAAAAGATAAAACGAACTATATTCCTTACACTCTGATTGATTGATAGTCATAACCAGGTAATATTTTGGGTCCTTCTGAACTTTCAGTGAATCCTTTTATAGTATGTAACTGCAACAGTGGCCATATGAAAGCCCAGTGCTTGAAATAAAGGCAATTCGCCTTGAAACAAGGGTATAACCTTTTTAAAAAGGTGACGTGCAGAGAAGAGGTGTATTTTCAGAAGTCATTTGTGATTTTAAGAATACTGGTAGACTGTACTGAGCCTCAGTGTGATGGAGTACTACAGAGAGCTATAAACTATTTATGATTCAGGCAGTAGATAAAGGGAAGAAAAAAAGGCAAATGCAACTTGGTTAATGCATTGACAGCTTTAAATCATCTGACTTCTAGAGTCAGATAATAGGAAATAACAAGAAGGGATGAAAGATGTGATTTTTAAAATCACTATGTTATAGATTGAATGTTTGTGTCTCCCCAAAATTCAAGTGTTGAAACCTAATCTCCAGTGAGATATAAGGATGTGGGGCCTTTGGGAGTCAATCAGGTTATTAAAGTAAAGCTCTCATTAATGAGATTAGTGCCCTTATAAGAGAGACTCTCTTGCCCTTTCTGCCATGTGGGGGTATGATGAGCAGACGGCCTACAAAGAACAAGAAAGCAGGCTCTCACCAGACACTGAATTAGCTGGCACCTTGATCTTGGACTTTTTCAACTCTACAACTGTGAGAAATAAAGTTTTGTTGTTTATAAAATGCTTGGTACATGGTATTATTATAGAAGCCTGAATGAACTAAGACACATTATATAAAAAAACTGAATTTTAGTGAGAACCTATACTCCTCCTATAGGGTAATACTCTCAGAATCTGCTCAAATCACCAAGGCAGAGCTATCCATACATTGCCAAACTGTGGCACTTTTCAAAGATTTTATTTATTTATTTGAGAGAGAGAGAGAGAGGGAGAGCACTTGAGCAGGGCATGGTGGGGAGAGGCAGGCAGACTGCACGCTGAGTTTGGAATCCAACGCGGGGCTCGATCTCACAACCCTGAGATCATGACCTGAAATGAAACCAAGAGTTGGACGCCTAACTGACTGAGCAACCTAGGCACCCCAAAGCTGTGGCATTTCTTGATGTGCTGCACTTCGGTGTGACATAGATTCATCAACCAAAAAGGCTTACAGAGTACCATAAAATTGGATGGAGAGACTGTATTGAAGAATGTTGTTGCACCAACTAGATCCCATTTACCAGCATTTGTAGTCTATCCCCAGCTTCTAAGCATTGTTACCCTTTTTCCAAAGAATTGCCCATGATCAGATACATGATCCCTGTGAGGTTAAACATAACTTAGTATTCAGCTGAGGCCACCTTCTTGCTTAGCTTTCCCCCATCTCATATTATTTCCTTTGCTCTTTCTGGAGGACACTCACAATTAAATTGCTTGAATATGATTCCCAGGCATGGTTTTACCTTAAGGAGACTCAACTAAGAGATGCCTCCAGGGTTCGCTGCATATGCATGTAACCTGTGCAGTCTCGTAATTCCTTAATGTCCTGCTATCATCTTGAAATTTTAAATTTCTGAACAAGAAATATATAATTTTGATTTTCACTCAGCTCTGCTGACACCAAACTTGAAGGTCTTGGAACATCCCCTATGACTCTACACATAGAATAAATCAAGACATTATTTAAGAGTTGGGAGCATTTCAAGTTCCTTTTTCACTTGATATTAGAGAAAATAAACAGCTCAAAATGAGCCACACCCACAAAACCCCCACAAATTATAACACAGAAGTATAAAGTAAGAATTAGGACACCTCAGGAATCTGAGGAGACGCTATGGGACTATACAAGGTTGACATTTTACCTAGCATCATTTTCCTAGCCTTATAGAGAAGTCTAAAGTCTAGCAGCTCTTTGGAAGGAGAATCCATGTTTGGACAGTTTGGTTGGGGTCCTAGTTTTAGTTACCTTCTACTATGAAGGAAAAAAGAGGTGTGTACTCCTTGTTATTTCATGGGGCTGTGTGCTCCTTATCTCAGCCCAAAGTAGATTCTGTGTTAAAAAGATCAAACTTTCTCAAGAGAAGTAATCAGAGTCGAGTTAGCATAGCTCTTCTTAGAAGAAAAGGTATCAACCTTAGGTAGAAAAGTGAGAACTTTAACCCATAAGAGGAATTAATAAACATAATTCAGAGAACTTTAGATAAAAACACATTTGTAGTTAATGCATTGTAAGGCATTGGGAATTTGCATCTCAGAGTACCCAAATAAAGTCATTAGCCTACCTCCCCCCATTTTGTTCTTGGAGATGGGTATTTGAGGAGAAGAAATACAGTCTCCCAATGGTGAGACATGGATCCACGGATTTATCAGACAGGCAGGGTGGAGAAATCTAGGAAGATGTCAGTTTGGTCTAGGAACTCCACCCCACAGCCGTTCCTTGTCTCTGTGAGTTTCTGAGCTTTCTTATGGTCCAGGGAGCCAGAGTATTCTACGTCATTCTGGGGGTGGGGTAAAGACATTTAACAATTGCAGAGATTTAAATACTCACTTAAAAAACATGAGTGATTTTTATTAAATACAATTAAACTTTCTTTCTGTAACAAAATGTATAGTCCTTATCATTAAATGCTGCAGAAAATGAAAGATAAGAGTGAAAAAGAAGCTGTAAAACCTTCCTTCAGTCAGGGAAAAGTATCTAAACCTTGCGCATGCACCAGTGGGTGGAGCCTTGAACTGCATGTTGTCCAGTTTCTCACCAAAGCCTCACTTAGATCATTCATCTGTGAATATGACAGGCTAGAGAGCATGCTGGTCATCCAAACTAATCTGTATACCCAGTTTAAGATTGCCGGTTTTGATGGAAACGTTGTGATGGTTCTGTCATCCCCTAACTATAGTAAAAGGTGATAACACTTTACAAGGTGTAATGAAAATTAGAGATAATGCATACAATATGCTATCCCCATTTTTGGTACACATGGGAGCTCAAAAAAAAAAGACACTGTGACTTTCATCTCTAGAAAATTATATCCTAGTCCTCAGTAGGTTAGTCCCCAGAGAGTGCTTTCATTAAGCAATGTTTTGATGCTTTGATATAAATTTTTATCAAGGATTTTCATAAAAAGTTATTATAAGAATTCTATACCTTCTGAAAACTATGATCAAAAACAATGTACATTATGTTGTGCATTCAGTAATTCCAGGTTAATGATCCGTGATCAACCTTTTTTGAGTTTAGCATCAGAAAACGGTTTCTTATTTTTATTTTAATGTCAGTGAGAATCACTTTTTCTTCCTTCCTCCTCCTTTCCTTCCCTACCTTCTTTCCTTACTTTTTGGTTTCCAGGGATCTAAGGACTAAACTGAATATACTGTTAGTTTTTGTGTTCGTCTTCCCCGTCCATAAGTTTTAGATTTTGGTTTTTATTTTCATTTTAAATCTTATTTGAACTTTGTCTGTTATCATTACTATAGTATTATAAAACACGAACTACTATGATTACTGCTATTACTACTTTGTATAGGATAGCAATTTGCCAAACACATAGTCTTATCATCACTTTATAATAGGGCCAAAGCTCTTATTATGAGCCTCAACTTAGCAGTGAGGAAATTGAGGTTCAAGAAGTAATGACCAGGGCAGCCCGGGTAGCTCAGCGGTTTAGTGCCACCTTCGGCCCAGGTCGTGGTCCTAGAGACTGGGAATCCAGTCTCACATCAGGCACCCTGCATGGAGCCTGCTTCTCTCTCTGCCTGTGTGTCTACCTCTCTCTCTCTCTCTCTCTCTGTGTCTCCCATGAATAAATAAATGAAATTTTAAAAAATGCTTTAAAAAAAAGAAGTAATGACCAATAGGTAAGTAATGATATAAAGCCATATATTTTTGTTTTTAAATCTGGGTTATTTTTATGCAATTGCAAATATTTCCAAAGAGTAGACTGCCTATAAACTATTAAAGCTTTGCATGGTATAAAGGGCAATGTTTTCCTCTATTTTTTTCTTTTGTTGTTGTTATTCCTCATCTTCGGTCCACATGTGATTATTCGTGACTTGTAAAAATTGTTTTTTGTTTGGTGGTAAGTTTTTGGTTTGGTCCCCAGCAGCACACAGCTGCTGTAGTGACTAATAGTATTTTGCCATAAAGATGGTTAGTAATCCCACGTGTTTAGCACAGACACTGGCACCTGATAAAATTGCAATAAGTATATCGTTACTAGACAATATTTTAGGTATATTACTAAACTTGTAATATGCCTGGGTTGAAATAAAGTTGAGGCTGAACTTAGTTACCTCATTAACCTCACAAAAGCTCAATTAGGTAGGTGATTATCCCTTATTGTCCATATCAATAAATTAGATTTGAGTCAATCCTTTGATAAGTTAGTCAAATAAAAATTGGACACTCATCAAGCTATATCAAAGACTGTTCTGTAAACATCATCTGTTCCAATCCTTGAAAAAGAACACTGTGAGATATCATCATATATTGTCTCAATTTTCAGAGGAGAGAATGAAAGGAAAGTAAGTGATTCATTCAATATACATTAGAGCATTAGAGCCCAGACTCCTGAACTCTCTCCTAAACTCCACCTCACCTTCTTTTCTTCTCCTTCTTTCCCCTACCCCTTTTCCTCCTCTTACTCTTTTTTAAGCCCTTAATATTGAGTTATCATCCACATAGTAAACATTCACCCATTTAAAGTATACGGTTTAATTTCTTTGGTGTATTCAGAGTTGTGCAATCATCACTGCTAAGTTTAGAACATTTTTCTCATCTCCCAAATAAGTTTGCACACCCTAGTAGTCACTCCCCATTCCTTCCGATCCTCAACCCAGCCTTAAGCGACCACTAATCTACTTTCTGTTTTTATAGATTTATCTCTTCTGGACATTTCATATGAATAGATTCTTGCAGTATGTACTCTTTTTGTTGGGTTTCTTTCATTTAGTATAATGCTTTCAAGGTTCATTCATATTGTAGCATGTATAAGAACTTCATCCTTCTTATGGAAAACAGTTTGGTATATTCTCAAATTGATAAATATAGGGTTACTATTAGTGATTCATAACTTACATAGAATATCCAGTGCACAATACAGCAAGTGCCCTCCTTAATACCCATCAACAATTTAGCTTACTCTCTGCATACCTCCCCTCCATCAACCCTGTTGATGGAACCATTGTTCCTATGGTTTGTTTTCCTCTCTTTTTTTTCACCTTCCCCTACATTTATCTGTTTTATTTTTTAAGTTCCACATATGAGTGAAATCACGTGGTATTTGTCTTTCTCTAACTTATTTTGATTAGTACAATACACTCTAGCTCAATCCACATCTCCGTAAAGGCAAAATTTCATTATTTTTGATGGCTGAATAATATTCTTTTATATATGTATACACACACATATATGTGTAAATACATATTTATACATACCACCTTTTCTTTATCCATTCATCAGTCAGTGGACATTGGGTTCTTTCCATTATTTGGCTATTGTTTTTAATGCTGCTATAAACACTGGGATGCATCCACCTCTTCGAATTGGCATTTTCGTGTCTTTTGGGTAAATATCTAGTAGTGAAATTGCTGGGTTGTAGGGTAGCTCTATTTTTAACTCTGAGGAACCTCCATACTGTTTTCCAGAGTGGCTGTACTAATATGCATATCCATGAAGAGTGTAAGAGATTTCCCTTTCTCCACAACCTCACTAACATCTGTTTGTTTCTCATGCTGTTAATTTTAGCCTTTCTAACAGGTGTGAGGTAATATCTCATTATAGTTTTGACTTATATTTCCCTGATGATGTGTGATGTTGAGCCTCTTTTTATGTGTCTGTTAGCCATCTACATGCTCTCCTTGGAAAAATGTCTATTTATATCTTCTGCCCATTTCTGAACTGGATCATTTGGTTTTTTGGGTGTTGAATTAGGTAAGTTCCTTATAGTTTTTGGGTACTCACATTTTATCAGATGTCATTTGCAAATATCTTCTTCCCTTCTAGTTTTGTTGAATGTTTCCTTCATTCTGCAGAAGTTTTTTATATTGATGAGATCCCAGTTCATTTTTGATTTTTATTTCCCTTGCCTTAGAAGACAGATCTAGTAAGAAGTTGCTACAGGTGAGATCAAAGAGGTTGCTGTTTGGTTCTCCCCTACAATTTTGATAGTTTCTTATCTTACATTTAGTTCTTCTGCATGCTACTACCCAGTAACAATTTTTTGAAGAGACTGTCTTTGTTTAATTGAATATTTTTTCCTGTTTTGTGGAAGTTAGTTGACATAGAGTGGGTTAATTTCTGGATTTTCTCTTCTGTTCCATTGATCTATGTGCCTATTTTTGTGCCAGTACAATACTGTCTTGATGACTACAGTGTGAAGTCCAAAACTGTAGTGGCACCAGTTTTGTTTTTCTTTTTCAGTATTGCCTTGACTAAGGTCTTTTGTGGTTCTATACAAATTTTAGAATTATTTGTTCTAGCTCTCGGAAAGATGCTGGTGGTATTTTGTTAGGGATTGCATTAAATGTGCAAGTTGCTTTGGGCAGTATAGACGTTTTAACAATATTTCTTCTTGCAAATCATGAGCATGGGTTATTTTTCCATTTCTTTGTGTCATCTTCTATTTTTTCTCACAAGTGTTCTAAAGTTTTCAGCATGTAGATCTTTTACCTCTGGCTAGAATTATTTCTAGGTATTTTATGGGTTTTGATGCAATTATATATGGTATCAATTCCTTGATTTCTCTTTCTGCTACGTTATTATTGGTGTATAGAAATGCAACAGATTGCTGTATGTTGACTTTATATCCTGTAACTTTGCTGAACTCAAGTATCAGTTCTAGCAATTTTTTGGTGGAGTCTTTTTACATAGAATATTATGTTGTCTGTGAATAGTGAAAGTTTGACTTCTTCCTGTCGAATTGGATGCCTTTATGTCTTTCTGTTTCCTGATTACTAAGGCTAGGACTTCCTGAACTATGTTAAATAACAATGGTGAGAGTGGACATCCCTGTCTTGTTCCTGACCTCTCAGTGTCTACCAATTGCGGACGATATTTGCTGTAGGTCCTTCATACATGGCCTTTATGATGTTGAGGTATGTTCCCTCTATCTCTATTTTGTTGAGGGTTTTTATCAAGAATGGATGCTGTACTTTGTCAAATGCTTTTTCTGCATCTATTGAAAGGATCATATGGTTATTATCCTTTATTTTATTAATGTGGCGTATCACATTGATTTATGAATACTGAACTACCTTTGCAGCCCAGGAATAAATCCCATTTGACCATGGTGAATAATCCTTTTAATGTACTGTTGAATTCAATTAGGTAGTATCTTGTTGAGAATTTTTGCATTCATGTTCATCAGAGATATTGGCCTATAATTGTCCTTTTTAGTCAGGTCTGTGTCTGGTTTGGGGATCAAAGTAATGCTGGCCACATAGAATGAGCTTGGAAGTTTTCCTTCCATTTTATTTTTTGGAACAGTTTGAGAAGAACAGGTATTAATTTTTCATTAAATATCTGGTAGCATTCCCCAGGAAGCGATCTGGCCCTGGGCTTTTGTTTGTTGGGAGATTTTTGGTTACTGATTCAATTTTCTTTGCTGGTTATGAGCTTATTCAAATTTTCTATTTCTTCTTCTTAATTTGTATGTTTCTAGGAATTTATCCATTTCTTTCAGATTGCCCATTTGTTGGCATGTATTTTTTCATAAAATTCTCTTACAACTGTTTGTATTTCTGTGGTGTTCGTTGTGCTCTCTCCTTTTTGATTCATGATTTTATTGATTTGGGTCCTTTCTATTTTCTTTTTGATAAAGTTTGGCTAGGGTTTATCAATTTCATTAATTCTTTCAAACAAACAGCTCTTAGTTTTGTTGATCTATCCTGTTTTTTATATTGTCATTGTTGTTTCTATCTCATTTATTTCTGCTTTAATCTTTATTATTTTCCTTCTTCAGGCTTTTGGCTTTATTTGCTGCTCTTTTCCAGCTCCTTTAATTGTGAGATTAGGTTGTGTATTTGGGACTTTTCTTGTTTCTAAAGTTAGGCCTATCTATTTTTTTAAGGTAGGCCTATATTGCTATATACTTCCCTCTTATGACCGCCGTTGCTGCAATCCAAACATTCTGGACTGTCATGTTTTCATTTTCATTCGCTTCCATGTATTTTTTTTTAATTTAATATTCTGACTAACCCATTCATTCTTTAGGAGGATGTTCTTTAACCTTGTTTTATTTATGATCTTTCCAATTTTTTTCTCGTGAATGATTTCAAGTTTCATAGCGTTGTGGTCTCAAAATAAACATTGCATGATTTCAATCTTTTCGTACTGTTTGAGGCATGATTTATGACCCAGTATGTGGTCTATTCTGGAAAATGTCCCATGTGCACTTGAAAAGGATGTTTATCCTGTTGCTTCAGGATGAAATGTTCTGGGGGAAAAAAAGATGAAATATTCTGAATATATCTGTTAAGTCCATCTGGTCCAGTATGTCATTCAAAGCCATTGTTTCCTTATTGATCTGCTGCTTACATGACCTGTCCACTGCTGTAAGTGGAGTATTCAGGTCCCCTGCTATTACTACAGCCTTATCAATGAGTTTCTCTATGTTTGCTATTGATTTATATATTTGGTTGCACCCTAGCTGTGGGCATAAATATTTACAATTGTTAGATCTTTCTGATGGATAGACCTCTTAATTATGATACAATGCCCTTCTTCATCTCTTGTTACAGCCTTTGGTTAAAATCTAGTTATCAGATTTAAGTATGGTTACTCTGGCTTATTTTGATGTCCCTTAGCATGATAGATGGTTTTCCATCCCCTCATTTTCAATCTGTAGGTGTCTTGAGGTCTACAATGAATTTCTTGTAGACAGCATATAGATGAGTCTTGGTTTTTTTGTTTTGTTTTGTTTTGTCTTGTTTCTGCAGATTTTCTGTGTTCATTTTTAGTCTTTGTTGCTTTTGGTGTCTCTTTCCCACTGGAGTCCCCTTTAATATTTCTTGTAGGGCTGGTTTAGTGGTCACACACTCCTTTAGTTTTTATTTGTTTGGGAGATTCTTTCTCTCTCCTATTCTTAATGACAGCTTTGCTGGATAAAGTATTTTTGGACTACATGTTTTTCCCATTCAGTACATTGAATATATCATGCCAGTGTCTTCTGACCTGGCAGGGTTCTGTGGAGCTGAGCTGCCTCTAATCTGATTTATCTTTACTATGTTATGCCCTGGTGTTGACTGGTATTTGTTGATTTTGGTGGGGGTTCTCTGTGCCTCTTGGATTTGGATGTCTATTTCTTTCCCCCAGATTAGGGAAATTTTCAGCTATAATTAGCTCAAATAAAACTTCTACTCCTTTTTCCCCACTCTTCTTCTTCTGGGACTCCTATGGCATTAATGTTTTTAAGTTCTATGGAGTTGCTGAGTCCCCTTAGACTATGTTCATGATCTAATATTTTTCTTTCCCTCTTCTTTTCAGCTTCCTTGTTTTCCTTAATTCTATCTTCTATATCACTTACTCATTTTTCTGCTTCTTTCATCCTTGTGGTCATTACATCAGTTGGTTTTCCATTTTGGTTATAGTAGTGTTTTATCTCTGCAGTAAGGGTCTCTGGATTCTTCTATGCTTTTCTCAAGTCCAAGATACTAGCTGTATCTTTATGATTATTCTTTTACATTCTGGTTCAGGCATATTACTTATAACTATTTTGACTAGCTCCCTGGCCATGAATTCTTCTTGTTCTTTTTTGGGGATGAATTCCTCCATCTTGGCATTTTGTCTAAGACTTTGTCTTTTGTGTATTAGGAAAGCCTGTGCCTGGTTCTATTTCCACTAGAGCTGAAGTTTTGCAGTGATCTACAATCAGTAGTCCTGGTGCATGCAGGGAGTTTATGCTGGTCCTCTGATGTGTTCCAGGCTCCTGTCAGATCCCTGCCTTCACCCTATGTGTGAGCCACCTGCCTACCTTGCAGAATGGTGCTCCCATGTTTCATCTCAGGTGCACTGCTAGGTTTAAAAACTCCACATTTTAGGGAACTGGTACAGTATGGAGCCTTGTTGATCCCCTAGGGGAGTGTCTCCCTGGTGTGAGTGAGGTTAGTGAGGACTAACTAATGGTTAGTTATGAACAATTTTGTCCTGGAAAAGCAGTCACATAACGATGCAGTGGCTTGGAATTCATGGTAAAGCACAGCAAAAAGCCAACATCTAAGTTAGCTGTCCTCAGCAGGCATTTCTGCTCATATGCTGATGAATGGAGCAGCTCAATGTCACCCAGCAGCTCTTTTCGTCCCCTGAAAGACAGTACCAACTCTTGCAAATGCACTCTAAAAGGGAAACTATTTCTCCCAGCATGTGACCCAGGGGATCCTCAGAGCACAGTGTCTGTTGTCTGTCCCAGGCCCCCCAGGCCTCCCTTCCCCACAGGAGCACCTCTACACCTGCCAGTCTCAACCATGGGATGGCACAGACTTTCTCTTTTTTTTTTCTTAAGACTTTATTTATTTATTCATGAGAGACACAGAAAGATAGAGAGGGAGACATAGGCAGAGGGAGGAGCAGGCTCCATGCAAGGAGCCTGATGTGGGACTCAATCCCAGGACTCTGGGACCACGCCCTGAGCCGAAGGCAGATGCTCAACTGCTGAGCCACCCAGGCATCCCTGGCACGTACTTCTAAAATGTCAGACTTTCACTATCTTACTTATAAAAACTTGCAGCAGTCAGCCCTTCTTGTTTTCCCAGTCAGTGGTTTGGGGGAAGTGTTTTTCTTGTGCAATCCCCCACGTGCTGCTTTCTCTCTGTCTCTTTCTTTTGCCTCTATCTGTGATCAAGGCTCACTCCCCTCTGCAGCACTTGATTCTTTTCTCCCCATCACATCTCCACACCTACTGCCTTCCATGATGTGGCCTCTTTTCTCCCTCTCATTGTGCACTTTGTTCACTTAGTCCTCAGATTGATTTCCTGAGTGTTCAGAATGATTTGCTAATTATCTAGCTGTGTTTGAAGAATGAGGCAAGCATAAGGTCCTACTACCTCTTTATTTTTATTATTTAAGGTGATAGATATGAACCTGATAGTGGCAGATACTAATGTATTTTCTACTTTTATAAACTTTTACCATCTTCAGACTGAAGTACTCTCTTAAAGCTATACTCTGTCCTTCAAAGGTCAAAGGCAGAACAAAGAAAACTTTCAAAACATCAAGAATCTTTAAATATAAAATTTATTTTTAAAATAAAACATATGTTTCATATTTACAACTTCAGCAATAGTTATTCCAAAATAATAAGATGTCCTATCATAATCAGCATTTACTTTCCTTTTTGACACTTGATATTTCCTTGGAATTTTATTTTCCATGGGTTTCTTTTATCCTTTTAGCATATTTTTTTGTTTGTCTTACTTCAGAGTTATTTATGTGCTTTCTCTTTATATATATGGGGGGACAATCTAAGAAAAGTTAAATATAACATAACATTATAATTTTCTAAGAAAGTGGAGATGGTAAATACTATATATATATGTGTGTGTGTGTGTGTGTGTGTGTACTTTGCCTTAATTTATATAATATATATAACTTGCCTTAACTTATAGAATATATATATATAGTGTTAAGGCAAAGTGGTCAATAAAATCACCCCTCCTGAATTTTTTCTTATCTTGGATGTTATTTAATTGCTACTTAAATTAACGCGGAATATGAAAACTACCAGGCATTTTTTGCTATTTCATTTGTGACAGTTTTTTGGATTGACAATTCATTTAAGACAGCTTCTTCATAATTAGTATTAAGTTCAATTTTTCTAAATTTATGGAGCAGTTAAATAAAACAACAAATTTGGTTAAAGAATAAAAGTCTAATTTTTGAAGAAGAATTTAAATAAAATATTTGGGGATTTTTTTTCCTTAGGAAGTTTTATCTGCAGTTGATAATATTATATAAAAAACTTAACATTCATACTTTTAGAGCTGCATAATAAGAAGCCGTCATTTAATAAACGTCAATTTTCTCAATGCTTACTTGACAATTATGTTGGATTTGCTCAAACCATTTAAAGGATATCTCAAAATGAAAAATACTATGCCTATGATAGTATTATACTTTTTTCACTACTGTAGATGGATAGAAATATTTTGCCATTGATAAGAAAACTGCCTTTAATTTTTGCTTCTAATAAAAAATGTTTTTAACTTTCATTACGTTTGGTTGCAATTTGTTATAATTATTGATAATAATGTAGATCGAGGTAGTTATCAAGATAATAATCAGGATAATAATAATTTTATTTATAAGAAAGTCCTGACTGACTTTCTTAAAAATACAGAGCATCATTTGGTAAGAGAGAAACTCTCACAAGACTTCAGGAAAAAAAATAGAAATGAAAAATGTACTGAAAACTTAATATTCTTGGAACAGCAATCCAAGTATATAGCTGATGTTTACTCATGAAGAATATTATTCTTAGACTATTTCCAGTTGCATATTCATAGTAGTAAAACTTCTCATTATATATTTGTCATCCATTGTCTAGCTCCCAATCTAGAAGATAGACATCATAAAAAGAATATATAGTCTAGGGATCCCTGGGTGGCTCAGCGGTTTGGCGCCTGCCTTTGGCTCGGGGCGCGATCCTGGAGTCCCGGGATCGAGTCCCGCATCGGGCTCCTGGCACGGAGCCTGCTTCTCCCTCTGCCTGTGTCTCTGCCTCTCTCTCTCTCTCTCTCTCTCTATCATGAATAAATAAATAAAAAATCTTAAAAAAATATATAGTCTAGATATTTTACGTGGTTTAGATATTTTGCCATTAGTATGGAAGAATTTGTTTAAATCAATGATTTTGAGGTTAGTGATAATGACTGAGCAAGGGCAATTATTCTTTATAGCAAAGTGGTATACTATAATATGCATCGTTCTCTTTATGAACTAATTGTATGATTATAAGAACTAAATGGCACACCCTTGTGTATTCCATCTTTTATCATGGCATGTTGTAAAAGAGGAATAGCAATCACAGATGAAAACAATGTCCCTTATGTTTTTGAAGGAACTAATAGCACCCTTTGGAGTTGCTAATTGGCAAAAATCTGCAACAACAGGCTTTCAAGGTACAGTTACCATGGCAAATTTGCTTTGAAGTTGGCACCTATGACTATTTGACTTAATTTTCTTTCCAAGTTTGGGGATTGCATGAAAAACACTGTCATTCTTCCACAGACAAGTCATTTTTGAGAAGTCCAATAAATAATTGCCATTACCATAATTTTGGTTATTGTATAAGGGATAAATGAACTTGTTACAAAAAGACTTTTCCTGATGTTTTGTAGTTATTTTCAATCTCTATTCTTCCCATAGTATATGTTGCGTGTAAAAAGATGAAGGGAAAAATTTTAAAGTCATTCTTTATACCGTTTAAGTGAATAAGTGGGATTGAATCTGGGTTCTGTTGTTTCCTGAAAATAGTAACTGGACATCTGTTTATTCTGCAAAATCTTCAATGCTTAGCTTTCTCATCTATAATTTGAAGGAATAAATTGTACTCACAACACTAGATTGTTGTGAGGATCAAATGAATTCATAAGTCTGAAGAGTTTAAAGAAAGGTATATAGGTATATAAAGAAAGGTACATAATTGCCATTCAGTCAATGTAGTTGTCTACATAATACATTATAATGTTAGTATGCACAGAAAAATATTACTGTTCTTACTCGGCGTAAAAAATTGTAATCGTTAAAACCCTTCAGTTTTTCAAAACACTTGACTTTCACCATTTAAGGTCTGAGATAAACATGGAAGATAATATTTTACCTATTTTTTACAGATTAACTTATTGACAGTCAAAGCAGTTAAGTAAGATAATCAAAGATAAACATCCTTAGAAACAAAAGATGGAGAACTCAGATTTCAAATTTGTATTGTTTTTATTTCATGAATGCCACAGTGAAGATTATTAATGCGATGTATATCTGGTAATCAATACAAATGGCAGTGCAACCACAGTGCTATCTTATAATCTATTTAGCTATATATATTGCTATTACATTCTTTGAGTCTATACATTTTTAACACAGTTCATATTAAGAACCTGTGTTTAGTTACAAAAGTCATACTCTATTAAAAGTTAATTTTCTTAAACTTAGAACTACTTAACAAGTTCTTAAAAACTGTATTTCTAAATCCATTGAACCATAAACTTATTAAATATTCTGGAACTGTTTAAGTAAAACATAATTACCCCTTATTTTACCAAAATATTGTCCAGCAAATGAATTAATTAATCGTCCTTGCTTTGCCAAACATTTTGAAATCTGGCTTTCAGAATTTAAATAATGTGAAACTAATTCTTTATTTATTTGTCACTGCCAAGATTGAATTCTATAAACATTGCCTTAAAATTGAAATGATCTTGACAGATGTTTTTCTATTATTTTATAATTTCAAAGTTTATACACAAAGTATATAATAACCTTATTTGTGTGGTTTCTCAAAACAAAGCATGCATTTTGAATTATATATACACGTTTTTTTGGTCTAAACATTGCCTTTTTCCTAATACAACACTAGCATTCCTCCAAAGCTCTGAATATAACATGGCCACCTGAAAGCCAAGAGTCAGAGAGGTAAAATAGTTTGAATGCATAACTTGATTTTTCCCAGACTTCAGAAAATTTGGATACAGATGGCAAGACATTGATATTGACATCTCAATTTTCAGTCAAGTCAATGATTTTGTTCAATCCACCAAATGTCTTGAACATATATATGTATAGATAGAGCTACTTCATTCATATTAGTGATTGTATTCTATTAGATAAATAAATTATTGAATTTTCGTACTTTCCATGTTTACTTATAATTAGATTTTGTGGTGTTATATAATATACTCCAGAAGTAACATGTGACTATTAATGAATTTATTCCTGCTCCATAGTGGGGCTGAGGAACCAACATTCTTTTGTTTGGTCTTGCTTTTATTCTGCATGGCCTTGCCTCTGCACCTATTCTACTGAGCAATGAGACTTGCACACCACGCTATCAGGGAGTTTATTTTATTTATTTATTTATTTATTTATTTATTTATTTATTTATTTATTTATTATCAGGGAGTTTAGATAGTCATGAAGCTGGAGAAACTGTTGCCCTTCCTTTTATACAAGTGTTAGTTAAAAGGAGCCCAACATAGTAAAGAGGTCAGTAAATATGTGGGCAATTGATAACTTCTTCGACAACAATAGCTTCTATAATAATACAGATTTCCTTCTAAAGAAATATCTTCCTAAAGTAATATTCTAGAGGCTTTTAAAGTCTATGTCCACAACAATACAGTCAAGAGATTAGTTCCTTGCTTCAATTTCTTCTATACAAATGGGACCACGAAGGGAGATTAAATTTTTGTACCACGTTTCTGAAAATAAACTTCCCCTTATTAGAATGTAGGCATGTGCCCAACACATTATACTCTGAAGATTTACCCCTCCTCTGAAAAAAATATTTATTAGGGGCTTAATTTTTGAATTATGACAATAACTCCTGGATTTTTCTTCCCTTTGAATAAACAGTTACTACAATAGAATAGAATAGAATTGAACAACAGTTACAGTCTCATGCCATATGACTTCCATGTTATAGGTCCAGCTATATCTAAACCCTCAAAGATGCATGTTGGTGTCCTGTCAGAAGAGTCTTCAGTTTCTATCCAGATGTATTAATGGTCAGCCCATGACATAAATTTACCAAGTCCAGACTTGTTTAAATTCCACTTACATTTAAACTGGGAGTTTGTTAATAAATGATTTAGCAATACATCAAAACTAGCATTCTACCTCATGATGTTGTGGTTACATAAAATAGATCATTACTTTTATATTTATCATTTATTTGTAAAAGAAAGATACAAAGCTAAAACTCAACTTCGTCAATGTGGACGAATCTATGGCAGATGATGGGCCAAAGGCCTTCACCTTTCTAGATGGCTGAACTGCAACTCTAAGCTACTAATAACAATGGATCAAATTGAATTTAGTGTTCAAGAGACTGAAAGCCACAAAACCACATCAAGTACTATTGATTTTTTTTAAGTGCTGAAGCTTTTAAGGGGATTTTACAAAGAAGTGTATTGTATAGGTCTATGTGTCATCAGTTTTGTTGGATTTTGAAAGTTGAGTATAGTTTGGGAGAACTAAACAAATGGAGAGATCTTTGGGGTTAATACAAATAAAATCAAGTTCCCCAACAACTGTTTGGTGGGAAATGGAAAAGACATCACAGCCATTGAGTCTTACTGTGCTGGAATGGTAGAAAGCAGCAATGCAATTAGATGCTGTTAACAAGGGTGAACAGAATAAGGCTAAAATAGCACATTGGTTGTCACACTTCACTACTTTCCACACACAGGGGACATGGCTAGCTCATTAGTCATGTTCACATATTCCAGAACAGCATCAGACATATGCACAACAAAAGCATCACACACAAGTCTCTGCATTTACAAATATTTTCACCATACTAAATGACCTGTTTCAAATTGCCATTACATAAGTTCCTTCCTTCCTGGCAGTTTACTTTTTACATATTACCCAATATATGCATGGACCGTACATTTCCAAGACCAACCACTAAATCTTCTACACGAAAATTCAGTATGCTTACGTTGTTATCAGATGATGCCTTGAATTAAAATATTTTTATTTCAAGAACTTGAAGGCAAGAAAACAACTCAAAATGATCATCGTGAGGTGGTTACTGCCTTACATCTGACTTGCGTATATGTTTATGTGCAAAGTTACAAAATAATGAATCCCTATAAACACTAAAGCAGATGAAAAGAGAATGAAGGTAAAATTAGTTTTTCTTGGGGAAGGAGGAAATAAAATGTTTATCATTGAAACTGAACCTCTTCCTATTTAATTCCCATGTATGTTGGATGATAATTGGAGACTATAATTTTCCTCTAACTTCTCCCTAACATGCTGTTTATATTGATACATCTCATGTATCTAAAAATTCAGTTTTTTTTAATTCAGGTTTTTGAAAATAACCTGAAAATTCAGGTTTTCAAAAAAATATTTTTTTGAAAAAAATGTTATCCTTGACTTTATGAAGTAAACATAAGAGTGAGTTTTATATTTATGAAAGGAAATAGCTTATGGTTGCTTCTTAGACATTTTTTTGTTGTTGTTATAGAAGGAAAGCAGTTTTGATTTGAAAACTATCTTTTCACACAACATAGATGATTGAGGAATAATTATATTTTGTGGTGGGCCATCCATATAGTTTTCTATGCAAATCAACATATATACTCATATCAATTTAAGGTCAGTTAATAATAAACACTGTGTAGAAATAAAGTAGAAATTTAAAAACAAAACCATGAGTGAAAGGGCCCAAATACATTAAAGTAATATTTTCTCATTTAGATATATATAGCCATTGTCATTGTTAATCTGAACTGCTATAATAAATTGGAGAAATGAATCTATTTCCAATGAAAGCAGATTAACATTCAATTTAGAATAAGAGAACTTTGTCCATTCATCTAAGAAAGTATATAACACAGATTACAGAGAAAGACTCAAAACAAATACTCCTGAGACAAAAATACTGAGCATTGCCCACACCACAAAGTATTTTCTACAATTGTATAAGAGATATTTAAAACAGATTTTGATAAATAATCCATCATTGAAAAAAAATCCTATTGGTAAATTTTTATTAATATTTGAATTAATTACTCTTAAATTAGCTATAATATTTTTGTTTTGTTTTATATCCTATAATTCAAAGTATAGAATCTGATAAGTACTAAAGGTGATTATTTGATCAAATATACATTAATAGTGTTTATTCAGTGTCTCAAAGGACAGGGAGAAGTATATCATTGAAGTGTTATTAGATTTGTTTTGGAAAGATTGGTATTTGGCAACCAAGGACAACTGTATTTTATGTGTACATGTAAAGTTACAAAGGAATATAGCAAACCTTAAGGAGTATATTTATTAATTTTGTGATTAAGACTTTCAATAAAGCATAATCATTGATTTAATATTAATCTAGAAAAAAAAGGCATTCAGGTGTTTCCAACAAAATTTGAAGGTGTTCCAGAAGGTACAAGTGAGATTCAGGAATGAAATGTGATGGTTTTCCTTCTAGAAAATGAATACGGTTACAAAACAACTTTGGAGCATTCTTTTCAGCTTAATTTTGGAAAATACTTAAAAGATGAAGATTCAGCTTTTTTCCTTAAAGTGAATATCTCAATTATTAGAAAAGTGCTTTGTTTTTCTATGGTTATTGAAGAGGGAATAACTTGAATAAGGCATTCTAGAAGACAAGTCACTTTTTCCACTAAACAAAAATTGCAGCTTCTCAAAAAAAAAGAGTTAATTTTAGATCAAAATTGGAAAAGAGACAGTGGAAAGAGAACTGTCAGCTGAGAAGTAGGCCTCTTGGTAGCTTCTGTTATGCATTAATGTACCTTTCTCAGAAATATCAGAAATATAGGAAAAAAGAGTTAGTCTTCCATTGGATTTAAGACATATCGCTTCTGTGAACAGTCATGGCTATTATCTAGTATGTTGGAAATTATTGCATAATTACTGTGATCCAGATAAATCACCATTGTGGACCTGAAACTTTATATTTTCCTGTACAAAGCTTAGAAAACCTCAGTAGGAAAAAATTAAATAGACTTCAATCTAGTTTTTTTTTTCTTACCTCAATCCCATCATTCCTCAGGTCAATTCATGTTTTGATATGCAGCTGCAGTACAAATCAAGATACCATCTCAGTTTTCCAAAGATGATCCATCTATCTTAAGTCCTGAGTGCCCTCCATCTATGGAGGATTGGGGAGGTTCATTTAGGTGACTGTTTTTCATAAGAAGAGAGTATTTCACCTTGATAATACCGAATGTTGGCGTGGAAGTTTGGCGATCATTTGGATTCAATGCACACATTTGTCTTCTATGCATCTCGCTTTCTGGTGGTTATGGTATATCTTCCAACAGATCACATCATGCCTCAGGCTACGGCCATCTGCTGTGAGGAGCAAGCACTCTGGCTCTAATTCTCAACTAAACTTTCACCTGGGCAAATGGAAACCTAGATTTCCTAGACCTTCACTTAAAGAGCCCTGAAAAAGTTTGGAGATAACAGTACCTCCCATTAGTGTTCCATGAAACTATTTCTTTATTTTCCCTATATCCAAGTGAGGGGACCGTATGAGGCTGTCATTTCAAGTGTCCTTATAGCCAGAGATTTAATGTTCTCTTACCATTAAATTAATATTATAAATAAACCCTGCTTCATTTTTTAAATAATTATTATATTTTCTCTACAAATTATTTTCATTTTCCTCCAAGTCAATGTTGTTTATGATCGTAGTAGTGCTGGCAATCCCCTTAGTTCACAAGTATTTCTAAATCTGTGATAAGTGCTTTGTAGCACATCAGTTAAGAATTTGGGTTATTTCTTCATTATTCTTTAAAGGGATGCTGGGGGCAACTCGGAAAGGTGAATAGAATACATTTTTACTTTTTCACATTGTTGATAAGTCAGACATGAGTATTCCTCAGAAAATATTATCACACTATCTGCAGGCTTTTTTAGTCTTAAGTCTTAGACTACTTTTTTAAATAGGGCTGCCACATGAATGCAATAATTGGAACCTATTTATACTTAAAATATAGTCATTGGTTTTGTGAAATTCAAATTTAACTGGGCGTCTTGTATTTTTTATTTGCTACAAGAGAAAACCTTTACCTTAATCTCCTAACACTACTCTCTTACTCCATTTAGGCTGCTTAAAAAAATACTATAGCCTGGGTAGCTTATAACACCAGAAATTTATTTCTTACAGTTCTTGAGGCTGGAAGTTCAAGATCAGGGTGCCAGCTTGTTTGACATCTGTGTCTGGTGAGGGCCTGCTTTCTGGTCTATAGATAGCTGTCTTTTCACTGCAGCCTATTAAACCTATTCATGAGAGATCTGCCTATGTGAGCTAGTCATTTCCCAAAGTTCTCACTTCCCAATACCGTAACCTTGGAGGTTAGATTTCAACATATTAATTTCAGTTTCTGCCTCTGATGTTACTTGGTGTTCTACCTTTGTGTGTCTGTCTCTGTATTTCTTCTCTTCTCATAAAGACACTACTGTCCTCCAATATGTCTGACTCTATTAATTACATCTGTAATGACCCTATTCCAAGTAAGTTCACATCATGAACTCTCATTATCATGAGAATTAAAATGTCAACATATCTTTTGGGGGGCATAAAATCCAACCCATAACCACCCTATTTACAAAGCCATTTCTCTTTATAGAAACAGAATGTGGCTTATTATTTGGAATTAAGCAATAATATTTACCTGTATTAGAAACAGCTCAGTCTCTACCTATGTACCAAGTTTCCAAATACACAGGAGTTAAGGTGCTTTTGACTATTAAGTTGACTTATACATTTTATTCAAATTAAAAGCATTTTCTTTAGGGATTTTTCAATAATAGTTAATGTTTTCATAAAAGTACAAGTAAACATTTCTGATTTGTCAACCCAAAGCTAGAAGATTGGCTGATTTCTGTGCCATTTTGTTGAACATAATTTTCATTTTGCAAAGTTATTGAGATTAAGCTATGTATATTAAATATGCTCAATAAAATGAATGGTGATATGGACATTATCTCTTGTAACTTCTAGTCTGATAGGCAAGATAAATGGTTACAAAACAAAAATATAATAATTAAAATGTCATCACAGATACACCAATACAAAAGGAAATAAACTAATTGCCCCCTTTTAAATGTTTTAATACTCCTTCCTATACATCAGTTGATGTCAAATCTTACTTCTGAGAATCAATAAGCAAATAATTCAAAATATGAGAAAAAAGCTCTAAGAAGCTATGTTTGTTGTGGAGTTATCATCATAGTGAAAACCTGAAATAATCTAAAACAAAGGTATCATAAAGCAAATACGACATACCTACTCTGTTTTGCATATCAAAACATATACAAGCCAATGTAAAATTTGGGGAAGTAATAAACAGAACTAGAGTTTTGGGTATTACTTGAAAATCATGTATCTCTTCTCATATTTCCAAAATTTCTCTAGCATTGGGTTATAATTTATGTGATTAGAAAAAAAATTTAATTCAAGTATATATTTCATAGGCCTATAAAATTTTGTAACCAAGAAATTGGATAAATGAAACTTCTGCATCAACGTTTGTTATAAATGATATATTCAACATAAAGTACTATAGATCTCAGAGAAGTAACATTGTATTCAAAATATTTCAGTCTTGCTCTGAAACTAGCTATTTCAGGATATGTAGTGTACATTTAATGCAGCAAACTGGATCCATTAATGGAGTGAAAAAATGGCATTATCAGTGAAAAATACGCCACTAAGAAAATTTACCCATTTTGAATGTGAAAATCCCCATAATATTTCTCCCTCATGTTCACAACAATTATATAGCATTTAGATTTTCCCACCAATATTCCTTTCATTCTGAATATAACTCAAGAGGTAAAGGTGAACCATAATGCCAACATGATAAATGTTTAAGGTTGATATGTCACTTTGTATATTTATTCCTATCATTCTTGGTCTTTTCTATGTGATTCATTGTGCTGATGTCCGTTTGTCTTGAAATACCATTGCTCTATTTCGCCTTATAATGCAACTGACAGGGGCAGGGCATTTTTTAACACCAAGAATTGTTAATATTCCTTTGTGTGATACCATTAAAATATGCTAAGTAAATTTGAAAAGGAACACAAAGACACTTTGAAAGGTTATGATCTATGACAATCCACAGCTTTAGAGTTGGTTTAATTGAATTAATTGCTTCTCAGAAGAATCTGAGGAATAAAGAACATAATGACTGAATGTTTTCACGGAAAAAAAATTTGACCTTTTCAATATTAGTCTATTGATTGGCAGATTATTCTACTTCTTTCACAACAAAAGAATTTTATAAGGGAAAGGGAAAGGTGGTATTTGAAAATACAGAAAATCTATGTAAAAATGGAACCTTCCACACATGTTAGGAATCAGAAAGATTAATAACATATACATTTTGTGTATCTCGTTATAACCAAAAATTCCAATATGTTTCTCCTTTTATCTTCAGAATATCATATCATATTCTCAATTTATGTTAATTAATTTTCATTAAGAATATCAGAGGTTAGCTTCATTTGATTCAGTGATATAACTGGTCTAAAAATAGATTTTTTCTTTTTTCTGTTTTGTAATTCTAAGTAAGTATTTAATGAATTTATAATTTGTTAATGCAGTTACCTTAATCTACGTCAACAAACATATTCCCTAGATAATCATAAGACAGAAATCAAATTGCACCACATGAAAGGTGACAACAGAGTACTTGGAGAAAAGATTTATTCTGGCTGAGCAGAGCAGGGAAGGCTGCAAACAAGAGGTGGTAATCAAGTTGAGTAGAGTTGCTTATAATTCCAAAAGCACACCATACATTTTTATACCCCCTAAACTTGATAGTGGCTATTCCATCTTGGAATTTCTAATCTCCAGTGTTTTGTATTTTGGTCAAACTCACCGCTTTTTCAAAGGCTCAGCTATCACCTTCTCTGTGCAGTTTATTTCTAACCTTTTCAGATCAAATCAGGCATTGCTCTTTGAATTTCCCATTACCAATTACAACCAGTAGCTATAAAATACAATTTACCATACTGTGTGATAATTTTTTTTTCCTGTCTCCATGACAGAATGAGCTCTTTTTTGGTCAGGGTTAGTACCTTTCAATATTATATTTTTAGTGGGATAGAATTGGCATCACATAAAGTTTTTTAAAATGGAAATAAATACAAGGACATTCACTTAAGATTTAATAGGGCATTTTATCCTTATTTTTTTTGTAAATTTGTAATGCTGTTTACTGTATAAGTGAGAATTTTTATTCTGAAAGTCTATTTTAAACATCCAAGTTACATGAAGTGATTTGATTTAATAACAGTAAAGGGAAATTCATAATGCAGCATGTTAGATCCAAAGCACCCCCAAATCAGAAAGCTCTTTGTTGAAGAAACACAAGAAAGATTACAAGGAGGTAACAGTGAGTGCCTCAAGGAGCATCTGAAATGCCAATGGAATTCTAATGCATCTTGAATGCTAACGGACAGGTAAATCCTGATTCAGAAATGACAACAGAGACAGAAACTAGAGATGTGCAGTCAAAATCCCCATCTGGCATTTGGCATTTCCAACTAAAGTTGATTTTTATTTGCTAACTGATATTGTTGTTAGAAATAATAATGGTAAAGAGAAAGAAGAAATATATTCTATTTTTCATGTACACCATATTTAATAACACTTTATAGTCAGATGTCGATAAAAATGGACAGATAAAAAGACATCTAAAAAAAAGACATCTCCAAATATTTCTATTTATATTGATGAGTTGCTTTTTTCTTAACACTAGAAGAAGTGGTCACATATTTTGATATAATTATATTGGTTTTTTATAAGTATTTTATCCCAAACTTCTTAATTATTATCATCATAAAGACTATTTGTCTTTTTCTTACAAAAAGTAGTTTGGAAAAATATCAATGACAGGACGAAATAAGATATCCTGTAAATTGAAGAGTGAGTACATAAGTATGTTACAAGGAAGGAGAAAATAGACAACAAACAAATCAGTCTCATGCAGCCAAATATAGCATAACAGAGATCATAATTTACAACAGCTCAAGTTTGTGGGTATCATACATCTTAAATGCTTTTCTACAAGTTCTTAGGCATAGAGGAAAGATTACTAATAACAGAATATATCAATGTTGGGATTTGAGAGGTGTTGCTAAGAATTTTAAAGATAAGTTCATTTTATGATTCTCTATTTACTTACTTATTTAAGATTTTATTTGTTTCTTTGCCAGAGAAGAGAGAGAGAGAAAGGGAGAGAGAGAGAAGACAAATAGGGGAATGGCAGAGGATGGGAAGAAGCCAACTCCCTGCTGAGCAGGGAACCCAACATAGGGTTTAATCCCAAGACCCTGGGATCATGACTTGAGCTGAAGGCAGATGGAGCCTATGATTCAGTTTTTATATTCAAGTGAACTAGTACTTAGCTGCTTATTAGAATGGTCTGATTAATGGGTTTTAAGAATGACCTTGTCTTCAATATATATTTAAGCTAGATATTCAATTCCTTAAAAATAAAGACAGTCAGACAGCTGGGTTGTTTCCGCAATTTGGCTATTATAGATAATACTACTATAAACATTGGGGTACATGGTTCCCTTTGAATTAGTACTTTTATATTATTTGGGTAAATACTTAGTGGTGCAATGGCTGGATCACAGAGTAGTTCTATTTTTAACTTTTTGAGAAATCTCCATACTGTTTTCCACTGTGATGGTGAATAGATAAAGAAGATGTGGTATATATACACAATAGAATATTACTCAGCCATAAAAAAGAACAAAGTGTTGCTATTTGCAACAACATGGGTGAAGCTATAGAGTATTATGCTAAGTAAAATAAGTCAGTCAGAAAAAGACAAATGCCATATGATCTCATTCATATATGGAATTTAAGAAACAAAACAAATGAGCAAAGGGAAAAAAGAAAAAGAGAGAGAATGAGGCAAACCAAGAAACAGACTTTTAACTATAGAGAACAAACTTGGTTACCAGAGGGGAGGTAGGTGGAGGGATGGATTAAATGGGGGATGGGGATTAAGTAGGGCACTTGTGATGAACCCTGGATATAGTATGGAAGTGTTGAATCACTATATTGCACACCTGAAACTAATATTACACTGTATGTTAACTGGAAGGTAAAGAAAAACTGTTAGAACATAGAGACATTTTCTGTATAAGTTTTCCAAATCTTAGCCTCAAGTATATGTTTTTCAAATCTTAGCCTCAAAATTTCCAACCAAATTCCAATCCCTTTCTCAATAATAAAGTTTTTTGAGCATCTACTCTATTTCAGATATACTATGTCAAATGGTATGGATATGAAGTATGAAAACATATATGTATGAAAACATTTAAGTATGAAAACACATATCCAACTTCCTCAGGAATTCCACAACTTATTGAATAAGAGATGTACATAGCATTAGTCACTTCATATTGTGGCAACTGTAAATCAGAGTGGCCCTTTCTTCCCTCGGCCATCTTAAAAACTGTTTGAAAACTTAAAAAAAAAATTCCCTTTTATTAACACAAATAAATGAAACTTACAAAATAACTTGTTTGAAAAGTTGATGAGTTTATCACCCAATAATTTGAATAAACATTTTAGCTTGTTCTTAATTTTGACATAATCTTCTACTTTATTTTGTTTTTGAATCACAAAGATTTGAAATGGATCTAGCTGAATAAGTATTACTTTAACCTCATCCAAGGTATCTATGTTTTACCTTAGTTAAAGCTAAAGTAAATTTTAGATTGATTATAAATAGATCAATTATGTTTTTACTACTTATCTTCATGAATAAAAAGTCTTTAATTCATGAGGGAAAAACCAATTATAATGCAATATTTTCCTCAGGTTAAATAGGTATAAAAACTTGATAACTATTTGCTTACCTTAAGTTTTTGCTTGCATCAGATACAGCCTGAATGGAGCATGCCGTAGGGCTAGATAAATGAGGCAAACATTCAGATGTAATGGTGCATTCTAGTTTGCTAAGCAAAATTTTCCAGAGGGGCTCTGTCACCCAAATCACATTCCATGTTCTCTCACCAGGCAACTGAAGTTCAAAATCCTTAAGAGATTGCTTGAGTACCTTAACGGAATAGTGTATTAGTGGAGATGATGTGATGAAAAGAGCAAAGACTTTGATTACAACACCTGCATTTCCATCCTTGCTCCCCTACCAATGGGCATTCAGCTCTGAGAAGTCATTTAACCTTCCAGATTATCCAGAAATGATTAAAATATTGGTGATCTCTTTAACTTTCTTATAGGATAGTGTAGCTTTATAAATACACCTACTGTAGTTAATTTTTGACTTCTAATAAACTTTTTAAAATTATAACTTTAATATATAATTCTAATTTATATATATTACATTACATAATATATTTATATAATTTATATATTTTATGTAATACATAATTCTAATTATATGATTCCAATTCCAATTTATATATCCTCCAATATAAAATATAATTTCAATTTTCTATTTTTCTTCTACTGTTCCCATTTTTTCCTTCCACTCTAGTTCAAATATTCAGAAACACAAAGGTTTTTTTTTTCCCTTTAATTCATACATATTCTTTGGATAATTTAAGACATCAGCCTTATTCATACCTCAGTTGTTTAATGATTTCATATTTGAAATTGGGAATAATTCAGAGCTCCTGCAACATCTCTAATTCATTGTGCTTTATTGAGTATTCATTTTTACATATGAAAAGACAGTTTAAGATCACTTCTCTGGGAATTCTGCTTCTTTTCTAGTTAAATGTATACCAATTTTATCCCCTTGTGTTTTATCTTTGGCATTAGGGCAGACTTTAAAGAAACAACGTTAACCTCTGACAAATTAATTTTGTGGTCTGGGAAATTCTATGCACACCTAGCCAGCAAATGCCTAAGTTTCACCATTCCCTATGCAGTTATCTGAGGTGGATGCTGATTTCAATATCCCTAGAAATCTTGTTTTTAACAAAATAAGCTTTCATTTGTAATAAAGCGACCAAGTTTTTTTAGATAGTGCTTTCTGATTTCATTTGAATGGCAGAAATTTGTTCTCTGTGGAAAGAAGTGTTTTCCTTTTATGCTTCCTTTTTTTTTTTTGTATTTTTGTATTTGTAGTCTTCTCTTTTGTTTTTCAATAGTTTGCATATCTCATGTTAGTTGATATGCTAAGGCTTAGTACACCTAATGAACTGCACTGATATCCGATGTGTAACTCAGGGAGCCAGATAGAAAATTAAGCTTGTGGATATATCACTTTTATTGAAGTTGTGATGAAAAAATTCCCAGAGATATTAATAATATTTTCTGGTATCTGTGCATAATTGTGTGCAAGATAAATCTCTATAGAATAATAGGTAGCAATTTTTAATGGCTCATTGTTCCAAGCCATTTGTTTCTTAGGAAAAAACACCAGTTTCAATAAAATATCAAAGCCCTTAAAGCAACTCCTTTCTTTACATTTCTTCATCTTTAACAAATTATCACAGGTCACTGCCTGAAGTAATATGATTGTTCGGTATAGCCATACTCAGTTTCATTTTAGCCACAGATCTGCCAAATGTTTTATTTTGCTTTGTTTTTGGCCAAATAAGATCAGACTAAATCAATCTGGGAATTCAACTAATAGACAAACAATGCGTCTTATTTTTTGAATTATCACTTTTATAATGTCATTTATGGGAGGTGTTGTGAATCACTTGTTTTCAATCTTATTTTCTGAAGTATTAGAATAGCTGAGTTCTGACCATTACTTAATATTTTAGTCAGCAACTAAGCCCAAACCCAATATTATTGTTAGTAAAAACATTCATTCTATGTTCACACTATATTGGTGTGCTCATTAATATTTGGTATTTGACAATTAAATGGTAAGCGGTACTCAAAATTTCAAAGGCCATTATTAATTTTCTCTTGCAAAATTCCCAAGGAGTTATTTTATACATGTTTTAAACCCATTCAAAGCTTCTCAGTTAAAAACAAGAAGTTCAATAGCACCGTGTTTTTGCTGAAAAGTTACCCTAACTGCAATTAATTTATTTTATTTTATTTTTTTAGAGAAGGAGAGAAAGGGAGGGGAGGAACAGAGGAGAGGGAGAGAGAGGATCTTAAGCAGGCTCCATGCCTAGTGTGGAGATTGGAGGAAGGTCTCAATCTCACAACCCTGAGATTATGACCTGAACCAAAATCGAGTCAGATTTTTAACCAGCTAAGCCATTTAGACACTCCACTAACTACTATTACTTTAGAAAGCCTTGTATGACATATTTTTGTTTGATGTCTGATTTAATAGAAATCCAAAGGATTTTCTTAGATGATATGTGAGAGCAAATTAATTAAAGTGCTTCTGACTTCCCAAATGAAAACAAAACTTTCTGAATTTTCCAATGAAATCTTTATTACTTTAAGCTATTAAAATTTATACTGTTTTCCATATTATCTTTCATAGGTAAAAATTATGCTTTCTTTCTGTATTTCCATATTTTGGTATCATAAACTGGAGATTTATATAAATTAATAATACAAATGCTCTGATATAACTATACACACATTAGGATAAGTGATTAAACATTTCTGATAAAAAATCAAAACAATATTTTTAGTGAATTTATTGAATTTCACTTCAAAAGATTCAGATTGAATGAATATTACTTTGCAGCATTTATTTGTATGAAGTCTCTGGTGGTTTGCCTTTCAGGCATCCCAGAGACTTGGAAAAATTCTAACATTTATTTTGGATAACATTATGTAGTTTTAATCAAAAGTCCTCATGAATTTGGAGTCTTGAACAGGTTCAAATGGAAGAAAATGAGAAACACTACTATTTCATGTAAAAACTACAAAATAAAAAATAATTCAAGGATACGCTACTAATTTCATAATAACAGATAATATGCTGAGGCCTAATATGTAGAATTCATAAAATCTGAGAGTCAATGTATTGAAAATATGCTGTGACATATTGTGAATAGTTTTAAAGTAATATGAGCATTAAAAAAGTAAATGGATGGGAGATACAGTTGGTAAAGCAGTATTCACTTGTGATACTTTATTAACACCCAATCCTACACACTTGTCTTTGTTTTATTATTATTTTTGTTACTAATCCCTTTTTAAATACAAAATAAAGATAAAAAGGATTAAATAACTAGTCCAAAGTCACCAAAGTAATGTTAGTAGTATAATTTAATGAAGGCAGATAATGCCATTAAATCCCTATTTTCTACCTAGAAAATAAACTCCAGAAAGACATGGGTCTGTATTATTTTTGTTCATTGGTGATATTCATATGCTTTAAGCAGCCCACGCACACCAGAAATACTCAAAAGACATTTGTTGAATGACTGCACATGTGTCCTTTGGGCATGTTAATTGCTTCCTTTCTCTTGGAAAGCAAGTGGAGTTATTAATGACACCTACGATTTTGATTGGTAAGAATTATATAAGATATTACCGGAAATGCATTTAGTAACATTCTCTTTAGCTAAGTTTGAAATCACTTGATACATTAATTCTGGATATGCATTTTAATGGGAGATTGTCACTTTTATCTAAAGGCACTCCTAAAAATAAAAATAGGTCCCAGACCAGGTCAGTATAAAGTAATACTTTCAAGCAGGTTTTTCACTGGTAGCCCTCACACTATATGTGATCATCGTCTCATTTTACCTATGATATAAGATGGATTCTGGTAAAAATAATGAATATTAGTAAGAATTAACTATGTGATGGGAATGTTAAGTACTTTGCCAATATTAACTCTTTTAATTCTCTGCCTTTCACAATCTGGGAGATACATCAAGATGATAAAAATAAAACGGGTAAAATTTGTTTTAAGAATATATTTTAAATTATAAATACAAATTACTATTTTAATATTTAATTAGTACAAAAGCCACCATTGTGATATTTTATATTATTGTATTTAATCTTTGAAATCTAGTGTGTATTTTATATTCACAGCACATTTTAATTGAGATGTAGTTTTCATAGAAAAATAATTCCTACTTAGGTTTTATAAAATTTATTTGAAAAATTAGATTAAAATACTCAAAATGTTCCAAAATAACCTAAAAGTTTTCCAAGAATGCTATCAATTTTAAAGTGCCAACATATGATATTAATAGAGGACAAGACAACTGGAAAACAAGATGCTTAAGAAACATATTCTGAAAGAATAGATGAATATATGACCTTCTAAAAGATGTCTGTCACTTGATAGAACTAAAATTTCTCAATTTTTCTGTGTCCTTTTATGTAAACTATTTATACTAATATTTTCTAAAGAGTAGTAATTTTGCCTCATCTGATTTAGTCAGACTAAAGCTCTCAATCTTTCACTAAGAAATTAGTTTGACGATTCTCATATAACTCAATCTACCCCTAAACTAACTCATTATATTTTTTAAATAAATAGATACATTTACTAACTGTGTGTGTGTGTGTGTGTGTGTGTGTGTGTGCGCGCGTGCGTGTGTGTGTGTTGGAGGATCTTGTTAGGAGTCCAAAAAGGAAAAGCTAAAATAGATGAAAATATTGTGAGGTGTTAAACTGTGAAATTAACATGTTGAACAAAAAAATATGTTTGATAATCTTTTTTTTTTCAAATTGAGGAGTGTCCATCTCTGCAATAACTTAGCAAATGCTATAATAATTTTTGGACATGAAAAAGTGAGCACATATTTTAACCTGACCAAAAAATGATAAAAGTTAATCTAGGAGGCAGAACTAATTCACATTAATTATTTTACAGTTTATCATTATTGATTATTGTGTTCATAGCATTTTTGAATCTAGCACTCAGTTGCAATGGTATCAGATTTGACACTGAGCCAAGTTTGATCTCATTTTTCCTGGCTTTGCATGATTATGTCCTAAACACATAATTCATTTGTTCTATTTTAGCATAATAAAAATAGATGACGAATTTTGAAAATTGAGTATATAGATGTTGATTAACAAGTGAAGACTGAAATTATAGCAAGTCCTTTTTTATAATTTTGTGAATTTGTTCAAACATTACCATCTGTTTTTGCTGGGAAACTAAGAACAATCTCAGATACAAATTGATTCTTCTTGGTCACTCAGCTGGTGGAACACAAGGGTAATTTACAGAGAGATGATTGTTCATTTACTTACAAATTTCCTAACTCTTAGGCAAGTGAGCATTCGAAAAGCTATACACTACTCAGAAGTCTGTATACACTCTGACAATTCTAAAATAATTCAAAATGGAACTCTTGTCTCTGGTTAGTGACTTTCAAGTAGAATCCAATTATATACCTTCCACTTTTTATAAAAGTCTAAGTGCGATTTTAAATATAATTCCAAGACAGAACAAAAGGAGGGTAAAAACTTACTTTAACCAAAGGTATAATAACAAAAATATTTATTTAAAAATTAAAATGGTTTGACAACTATTGTGATAAATTCCAATAGTTGAAATGTACTATACATTTGGCTTTTATTTTTTCACTTCTCCTGGAATAGACTATCAAAGAATCTTTTTTTTTTATTTTTTAAAGAATATTTTTTGGACTTTTAAAAAACGATATAAAAATAGAACCAGTCTTCAATTAGAATCAATATATTTTCTTTAAAAGGCAAGATAATATCATTTGGAACTTATAAATTAATTAAACAAAAAGGCCATTGGTCTATTCTAACACCTAGCCAAACAAGGACACCTAAACAAACCCCTAGCCAAACAAGGACAACTAAACCTAAGCCTGCAATGTTGTAAAGAAATCAAAACTTAAGGGAAACCAACAAGACTTGTCCAAATAAGGTAACCTATATGTTATAGCCAATCAAATAATTTCTTTGTTTTGCTTCCATCTCTTTTCTATAAAAGTCTTTCCCTCAATATCTGTGGGTAGAGCTTTCCACTAATCACTTCTGGTTTGGCACTGTCCTATTGGAGTTGATTTTTTGCTCAATTATACCCTTAAAATGTTTAATGTGCCTTGGTTTATCTTTTAGCAGAACTAAGGTTCTTTAAAAAGTTAATAATATATTCATTCACTTTCCAACAGATACTTTGTAAATTTTTGTCGAATGGATGAAAAAATTAAATTGACTTGAGTTGAATTGAAATGAGTGTATTATCTATAAATGTAAAACTTCTTTATATCAGTGAGATTGTAAATAACATAAAGTAGGAGAAAATTTAGTAAAATACTTCCAATATATATTAGAGAAAATTACTTTTTTTTAATCTGTGGATGTCTTTGCAAATCAACAAGAAAAAAATCAGCACTTCAGTTGAAATAAAAAGAATATGGGCAAAGATAATTGTTATGAATTATTTACAAATGACAAAAAATATTTTCATTCCTATGAATACCAAAAAGGAAAAAATTAAAATAATACAATATACGCATGGTTTCAGTTAGTATATTGCAAAATAGGAAACCAAAAGTTTTCTTGAATCTTTTCCAATTCACCTGTTCTTTCCTCTCCAGCCAATGGTGACTCCTGATCTATTCCTTATCTCTACAGATTAAATTGTAACTTTTATGATTTTATAAAAGTGATGCCATAAGAAATATTTTCTTTGGCTACTTTCACTCAGTATAATAATCTTGAGATCCATTTATGATATAGATTCATTTTTCTTGTATTTGTGTATATTATATGTAAATACATTCAGTACACATTTCACATAGCTATGTATTTTTTATAAATTATACTATTATATGTATATATGTGTATAAAGTAAATGTATTAAATCATATTAAATTATAGTTTCTTATTGACTCTCATTTCTTTTTTTTTTTATTTTATAAATTAATTTTTATTGGTGTTCAATTTACCAACATACAGAATAACACCCAGTGCTCATCCCGTCAAGTGTACCCCTCAGTGCCCGTCACCCATTCACCCCCACCCCCCACCCTCCTCCCCCTCCACCACCCCTAGTTCATTTCCCAGAGTTAGAAGTCTTTATGTTCTGTCTCCCTTTCTGATATTTCTCACACATTTCTTCTCCCTTCCCTTATATTCCCTTTCGCTATTATTCATATTCCCCAAATGAATGAGAACATACACTGTTTGTCCTTTTCCGGTTACTGTGGCCAAGTTCAAAAAGGGTGTTGCCTGAGTTCTTCTCTGGGATTTTGATGGAATCTTGTCTCACATTTAGATCTTTCATCCATTTTGAGTTTATCTTTGTGTATGGTGCAAGAGAGTGGTCCAGTTTCATTCTTCTGCATGTGGATGTCCAATTTTCCCAGCACCATTTATTGAAGAGACTGTCTTTCTTCTAGTGGATCGTCTTTCCTCCTTTATCGTATATTAGTTGAGCATAAAGTTCAGGGTCCACTTCTGGGTTCTCTGTTCTGTTCCATTGATCTATATGTCTGTTTTTGTGCCAGTACCACACTGTCTTGATGAACACAGCTTTGTAGTACAACCTGAAATCTGGCATTGTGATGCCCCCAGATATGGTTTTCTTTTTTTAAAATTCCCCTGGCTGTTTGGGGTCTTTTCTGATTCCACACAAATCTTCCAAACAAATAATTTGTTCTAAGTCTCTGAAGAAAGTCCATGGTATTTTGATAGGGATTGCATTATACGTGTAAATTGCCCTGGGTAACATTGACATTTTCACAATATTAATTCTGCCAATCCATGAGCATGGAATATTTTTCCATCTCTTTGTGTCTTCCTCAATTTCTTTCAGAAGTGTTCTGTAGTTTTTAGGGTATATTTTGAGAACCATTTGAATGGTAAATGGTTCTCCAACCTTTTATTTTCAGGTTGTAGGTGTCCTTCTGTCTAAAATGAGTCTCTTGTAGACAGCAAATAGATGGGTCCTGTTTTTTTATCCAGTCTGAAACTCTGCGCCTTTTGATGGGGTCATTAAGCCCATTCACGTTCAGAGTTACTTGAACTTCTTCTTAAAGGGGAGTTTTAAGAGTCCCCCTTAAAATTTCTTGCAGAGCTGGTTTGGAGGTCACATATTCTTTCAGTTCCTGCCTGTCTTGGAAGCTCTTTATCTCTCCTTCCATTTTGAATGAGAGCCTTGCTGGATAAAGTATTCTTGGTTGCATGTTCTTCTCATTTAGGACCCTGAATATATCCTGCCAGCCCTTTCTGGCCTGCCAGGTCTCTGTGGAGAGGTCTGCTGTTACCCTAATATTCCTCCCCATGAAAGTCAGGGACTTCTTGTCTCTTGCTGCTTTAAGGATCTTCTCTTTATCTTTGGAATTTGCAAGCTTCACTATTAGATGTCGAGGTGTTGAACGGTTTTTATTGATTTTAGGGGGGGATCTCTCTATTTCCTGGATCTGAATGGCTGTTTCCCTTCCCAGATTGGGAAAGTTTTCAGCTAGGATTTGTTCAAATACATATTCTGGCCCTCTGTCCCTTTTGGCGCCCTCGGGAACCCCAATTAAACGTAGGTTTTTCTTCCTCAGACTGTCATTTATTTGCCTTAATCTGTCTTCATGGTCCCTTAATTGTCTGTCTCTTTTTTCCTCAGTTTCCCTCTTTGCCATCAACTTGTCTTCTATGTCACTCACTCGTTCTTCCAGCTCGTTAACCCTCGTCGTTAGGACTTCTAGTTTGGATTGCATCTCATTCAATTGATTTTTAATTTCTGCCTGATTGGATCTAAATTCTGCAGTCATGAAGTCTCGTGAGGCCTTAATGCTTTTTTCTAGAGCCACCAGTAGCTGTATAATGGTGCTTCTGAATTGGCTTTCTGACATTGAAGTGTAATCCAGATTTTGTAACTCTGTGGGAGAGAGGGCTGTTTCTGGTTCTTTCTTTTGAGGTGAGGTTTTCCTTCTAGTCATTTTGCTCAGTGCAGAGTGGCCAAAAACAAGTTGTATTGGAACACGGGGGAGTATCACTGGTCCGTCCAGCTGGTCTTCTGGGGGAGGGGCCTGTTGCGCTGATTTTCAGGTGTTAGCACTTGGGGGAGCTGCTCTGCCCCTGCCTGCTGCAGGGCTCAGCGGGGGTTGTTTACCCCGTGGGACCCAGGGAGGAACAGCAGCAGTTGCTATGGCAACTCTGGAAGCCTGGATTCAGCCTCCGCAGGAACTACGGGCTCGCAGGAACTACGGGGCTCGCAGGAACTACGGGCTCGGGCTCTCGGCTCTCCGTCCGCAGGGCCTGGAGGCTCCGGGGCGGGGCCGCTGATCTGCTCAGCTCGGGGCAGGAGCGTCCTCGCTGTCCTGGGCCCTCCCGGCCTCTGCCTGTCCCGGGGGAGGCCGGATCCTGGGCTGTGTCCCGGCGCCCTGTGCTCCGCGGCCTGCGCTGTTGGATTCGCGCTCCCGCCCCGCAGCCCCCTCCCTGGAGCCGCTCGTCATTTCTACTACAGTATAATCAAGGTGGAGTTAGAGATTTTTTCAGTGCCTTTCATTGTTTTAATTTCTCTAGCTAATGCAGTTTTTGGCATATAGCAAACAATAAATACCTGTTAAAATAAATCAATGTATTTATTTATAAAACTTGGTATACATAGCTGGTGATTTTCTTAAAATATATTTCAAAACATGAAATTATAGATTTGAAAAGATAACACCAACTCTCCAATAATAGGTGGATGGATAAACAAAATGTGGTATACCCATACATGACAACTGGTATTAATTTTAAAAGATTTATTTATTTATTAGCGAGAGTGTGCGCAAGGGCAAGCATGTCAGTGTGGGGGTAAGGGCAGAGAAAGAAGGAAAGAATCTTGAGCAGATTCCCCATTGAGCCTGAAACCAGATGGGGGGGCTCAATCTAATGATCCATGAGATCATGACCTGAGCCCAAATCAAAGCCTGGATGCTTAACTGCCTGAGCACCCAGGCTTTCTTTTTTTTATCCTATTTTACATACTCTTAATTTTCTACAGTGTAATCAGTTACATTTATAATAGAAAAATACAGGCCATTTAAATTAAGTTTACTCCAACATGCAGTTGTATTTGTATTTATTTCCTTGTAAGGTAAAAGCATGACTTGTAATTATTTGAGTTTGATTGGAACTAAATCATCTGAACAGCGTATCACAAGATAAGAGATAAATGATCATTAAATAAGAAAAATATATAATCTCCCTTAAAATCTAAGAAGCACAAAATTAGATTGAATTACAATGAACTACCAGCTTACATTACCAAATTGGGAACAACAAGATAAATGTAATTCCTTTGTAATGTAAATGTGAAAGCTTATTATTCTAAGACTATTGCGATTATGTTTCATGGCTTCAGTGTCGCCAAAAACCGACTCTATCTCAGACTATTTTCTATGATGGAGCAATGTTTTTCCATCTTATGGATACTGTTAGATATTCTCCAATTTGAATGTAAAATATTTCCTCTTCTATTTTCTGATATTAATACCCAAATGTCTCCAATGTTGTGACTTTCTCCGAATTACTTATCCTCTATAAGTCTCATTTTTTCATTTATGAAATGAAGACAATCCTACCACTCTTAAAAATAAATAAGTAAATAATTTGTAATAGTTTTAATTACAGCTAGAGTTTACTGAATAGCCACTAAATGTCAGAAATAAGGTTAAAGGCCTTGCAAAAATTATTCCATTGAATTCTAATTGCAAATATTTTAGCTAGAAATCTCATTTTATAGGTAAAAATATTGCTATATCAAGAAGTTTTATACTTTCCCAAAGTAAAAGAGTCACTAAAGGATGAAATCAGGATTTAATCTCACATAGTCTAATCTGAGTTCCCTGTTTTTAGCCTCTCACTAAACCTTCCATAAAGGCCTGATTCTCAACACGTACTTTGTACGCATTTAAACTGGGAGTCATTTGCAGTGCTTTTTAGACCTCTTGGCTTGGAATTTTATTTATTTGTTTTAGCCATGATCATATTGTTGACTTGATGGAAAAAAGCATTAATGGTATTTTATATAAAAATAATAGAATATCTCCCTACTATTCTACTTTACCTATTGATGGAAATTGACTAAAACTGGATACTCACAAAAGTTACAGCCCTAATAAACAGTGAGAGAATAGTTTTGTTGAGTTAACTTCTCTGAGCATCCAGTTTTGCTTAACATAAATATTTTGCGCTTTTCCTTTAGTCGTCACCATGGTTAATTTTATGCATCAACTTGGCTAGACAACGTTACCCTAGATTTTTGGTTAAACACTATTCTAGATATTGCTGTGAAGGTATTTTGTAGATATGATTAAAATTTATAATTAGATGACTTTAATTAAAGCAGATTATTCTCTATAATGTGGGTGGACCTCATTCAAGTCAGTTTAAAGCCTTAAGAGCAAAAACTAAACTTCCGATAAAGAAGGAATTCTGTGTTAAGACTATAACTTAGAAATCTCTATCTATCTCTGTGTCTCTGTCTCTATTTCTGTTTCTCTATCTTGAATCTCCACTTCTGTCTGTTGACATATCTATCTATCCTGTTGGTTCAGTTTCCCTGGAGTGTCCTAACTGATCCTGTTTTATACAACTAGCAATAATAAATCTAGTCAAACAGCTGATCAAACTTTTCTTGAGAGGCAAAATAGTACTAACAAAAGAAATAAATAACAAAAGAAGAAAGAGAAATGAAAAGTACTCAGCTTTTCTATATGGCTTGTGAAATGATGCTTATAAACCTTATACTAGCTTTCTTTACATGGATTAATAAAGTCACATAATATTATAAGCTCTCAGGTTTTTTCTTTTTTATTCTTTCTTGTGGAGTTTCAGGGACATTCAATTGAAAGCACACTAGTTAGAGGTCTTTTGAATATAACTCTTCATTTCTGAACCATATTTTCCTCACCTTTAAAATGAAGGAAGTTGCCCTGCTGGCTCCTAAGACTCTGATCCTATTCTCTGAGAATTGCACATAAATCCCATTAAGTAACGGAAAAGCAATTGTTTGTATCTATCCCTGCTACTTTTGTTGAGTATATATAAATGCTTACATTGTGGATGTCTGAAAAAATACATTTACTTCCTTAGGAAACCAGTCATTTTAGAGGAACTTCATTTCCCTTTGATCTCAAGCTAGAAATGTTTTAAAGATCATAAAAAAATATCAGCTCATACTTCTCATTCAAGATTTGTCCATTTCTATCCCAGTGAGCTTTATTACTGGAATTGAATCCATGAACAGTTATTCCAGAAATCTTTATGCATACTCATTCAACCCCAAAGAAAATAAATGTAATAGAATTAGCAAGAATGAATTATTTATTTCTAATTGATAATCAGGTCCAATGCCATGTTCTGAGAACTTCCATCATTTTTCCTCCTCTTTTAAAAAAATTCTTATAAGCATTATAGTTAAGATTTTAATAACTAAGTATGACATACAGAAGAAACCCTTAAATATTAGAAATACTATCATTAAAATAGTATCATAAAAATTTGAACTTGCTTTTAATAGCTGTTATACTTAATGGTCTATCATCTTTTCATTATAAATCCAATAAGTGAGATGTCTATAACTCATTTTAATCATCCCTGAGTTGAAACTTATTATATTGGTTTAAAGCCATCCAGGGGCACCTGGGTGGCTCAAGTGGTTAAATATCCTACTCTAAGTTTCAGCTGAGGTCATGATCTCAGGGTCTTGAGATTTAGTGCCCTATCAGGGTCTGTCCTGGGTGTGGAGCCTACCTAAAGTTCTCTCCTTCTCCCTCTGTCCTTGCCCACCCCCACCAGGCGATCCCCATGCTCACACACACTTGTGCTCTCACTCTCTCTAAAAAAAACAAATAATAATTTAAAAAATAAAGCTATCTTCTAGATAGACATGGGGAACATTTTCTTTTCTCTGTTTAAAAATTAAATTCAAGAAGACGCCCAGAAATATTCCTTATGATACCATAATATTTTCTGGAGATTGGAAAGCACAAGTAGAAAATATTTTTAAGAACATGACTTGCCTGTTTCCTAAGTCAAGTGAATTTGTTATAAAGTACAAGTGTGAATGACCTATGCCTTTCCAAAAAGGTCTTCTATGTAGACATTGGCCTGCAGGCAGCAACAGAAAACTGCACTTCTCTGCCCTGAGAAGTTATACATTCATTGAAAGTGAGCAGTTACATTGTCAGCAATAAATAAACAAATAAATAAAACTAACTGGTGAGAACTGTCAGGGAACACTTGTTTCTGTAGAAGTGTGCATTTGAAAGAAAGAAAAATGTTCTAAAGATATTTTGAAGTCCTGTCTTTTGAAATAAAGATCACTGTTTAAGAGACAATAGATTCATTATCATAGGAATATTAGAATGTCCATTTAGAACACAAAAGCATTTCATAAAAAAAGCATTTCATAAAATTTATTTTATAAAATGAAATTATCTTTTCTCTAGATCTTTAGCTGTACATTGAAGCCCAATTTTTAAAATTCTAAATGACTATTATCAGTTATTCAATTTTAATTATTTTTCTGAAGTCAGTATTGCAAAACATGAAAAAGATGAGCTTACCACGAAATCTATATTTTCAAACATTGTCAAACAACTGATTAAACAAATGGAGCAAATTCCAACAATTATTTTCTCTCAGGTAAGATGTTTCACAAGCACACAATCAACTCTAAAGGACATTTATTTAATTCTACATGATGCTATAGTTATAGGTCAGTCTACCTGCACAATTTTAAGCTGGTATAGATTTTAAGAGATATTTAATCCATAACAACATACTCAAAAATTAATATTAACAGATGATACTATGCTTAACATTATATCATTAAAGGGCATGGCTAAATGTATTTTTTCCCAAAATTTTATCAACTACACTTACAGCCAAGAGCTAATGGTAACCATTAGCAATCATGTCACTCTTTCCTTTTATTTACATACTCTTGTAACATGACCTTTTCATCGTTATTTCAACTTATTTTCCTGATGCTTAGGAAATAATTCCAGTTATACCAACACATTTCATAGGTAGCTATATTTAATTAATGACTTATCTAATTTTTAAATTTATATTCTAGAGTATAACTCTTCTTTATTGAATAAGTTGTCACATCTTTTCTATTTTATCTCTAAAATATTTCCAATTTGTTTATCTTTCTCCCTCCACATGGCACCATTGAAATTCAGGCTCTTAGAACTTTGGCATAAGAAAGGAAATAGATGAGAAATGGTATAGATATATACCATCTGTACCACATGTATTTCTCATCTATTTCTTTGACTCTAGAGTATTTACTTCCCTAATTTCTCCCAAACTGAAAATTGCTTTCATAACATGTATGTGTAACTATTTGCTTTCTATGTAACGATCACTCAATAACTATGAATGACTGCATGAGAAAGTAGATTTTGAAGCTAGACTTAAACTGTATATTCCACCTAATTTGCAAAGATGCACTTTTTAAAGATGCACTGAGTCCACAAAATTTTATATGAAGCCCTTTTCCTTCCATATGTTTCTCATTTTATATTCTGTAGCTAAACTTCATGGCTTCTGATTCTAGTTTCAGCAATCCTATACTTGTTGGTCCTACTATCTGAGATACAGTCAAATGAGAATAATGGTGTGAAGCAGATTACACCATTCTACACTGTTTTTATTTATTATTTATTTTTTTCTACACTGTTTTTAAATGTTGTAACCTTTTCTGATCAGAAATTTTTCTTTAGGATTTATTTATTTTAGAAAGAGAGGGCACAAGTGGGGGAAGAGATAGAGTGAGAAAGAGAATCTCAAGAAGACTCCCTGCTGAGCATAGAGCCTGAAGCTGGGCTTGAACCCATAACCCATGATCATGGGATCATGACCAGAACTAAAATCAAGAATTGGATACTCAACAACTGAGCCACCCAGGTGCCCTATTCTGACCAATTATTCATCAAAGTCTTCTCATTCTCCCTGGTGGAGTACAATTAGGCAATACATATTATATTTAGGTATGGTCATGTCATGAGTTCTGGCCTTGGGAATGTGTTGACAAAGAAGTACGTTTTCCAATTTTCCATCTCAACACATGTAATTTGACTTACCGTCCTCCATGCTTACTGTTGATTTCCCTGCTGAGATATAGGGTGGCAGTGAGGGGCTCTGAGATCCCAGGCAATGGCAGCCCACTGGATGAACCAATAATTGAATTTTCAATGATTGCCCAAAACAAAGCTCCCTACAAACTTGTATAAGCCTAACATGAATGCATTCATCTTTATTGTGTTAAGGCACTGAGATTTTTGTTACACCAGTTACCCTGCCCTGAACTTAAAAAAAAACTGCCCAGCACCATATTCAGTAGATACTGCTGCTAAAGATGCTACTAAACATATGTATTTCATTATTCCTCTACATAAACTCATGAATATTGTTGAAACAAGCTCAAGTAAAAATAGAACGTAGAAAGCTATTTTCTCACTTAGGTAGGCCCTATCTGGATCTCTAGCCATACCTACATATTTTTACAATAGCCATCATTTTCTTAAAGGACAATAGAGGCTTCTACTCTAGTATATGCAAACTTCCATATATATAATATACACTTTTGTTATGAAATTTAAAAACCTTTTTTTAAAGATTTTATTTATTTATTCATGAGACACACACACACACAGAGAGAGAGAGAGGCAGAGACACAGGCAGAGGGAGAAGCAGGCTCTCTGCGGGGAGCCTGATGTGGGACTTGATCCCAGCATTGGGCTCACAACCTGAGCCAAAGGATCACAACCTGAGCCAAGGCAGACACTCAACCACTGAGCCACCCAGGCATCCTGAAATTTAAAATCTTCTATTGATTTTTATCTCTTTAGTTGGACTGTATGTTATCGTTTTCATTGAAAGACTTATAGCTAGAATTTACCTCACACACCAAATGCTCAGCAAATGTAGGCTTCCTCTTCATCCTCTTCACTACAGCCTTTGGGTTGGCTGTCCAGATCTCCTTTCCCAAGTAGCATCCATTCTTCCATATTCTTTATCCCATTTTTATCTCACAGCTGAATTCAAATTTTCCAAATACCATCTTTCCAACTAGTGTCACAGAACAAAGTTAGTCTATAAATATCTATTCACACAACATGAGTTTATTTAATAATGACTAAATGTATTGACCTTTTATGGTAATGTATGCTCATGATTTGCTACCTAATAGCATAAAATTGTCTTTAAAGCCATGCTATGAGTAATTTCCATGCATAACAAAACAACTAATAGCTATACAGCACTTTCTAAGTACAAGGCATGCTCTAATTACTTTAAATATATTGACATATTTAATTATACTCCAAATCCTGTGAGATCAGCAAAGGGATCTCAGTTCCTCTAAAGAATAACCTTGAATTTATGTTTTCAAGAGTCTTCTCCCTCCCTAAGACATTAAACATTCTGACTGTATAGAGAAAAGTAATGACTAGTATAATTTCAAAACATCTTTTTAAATATATCAGTGAGATGGGCTGGAAGTAAGGATATATCCTTCCCCCCAAATGAAATCAAACTGGCAATACTAGAAAACAAACACATGTGCCAAATATAATTCTCAGCCTGAGGATTTTCACTGAAACTTGGATATATTAGGCTTCTGTTGATGACTGAATTGGAAAAGGAGAATAAAATCTAGGGATGTACAAGCTGAGGAATCTAGTAGGACAACTAGATTTTTTTAAGAGAGAGTCATTTGGTATTTTAATTGACACTGATTCTGAGCCCCCAGACATCAGAAAGTGGTTTAATTTGTTGCATATTGAGTATCCTGAGATGATAACTATTTGTAGTTGTTTCTTCCTACTTTCTTTTTTAGCTGTAATCACTGTCAGTATGCTTGTAGGACAATAACATAGGCAGTTCAAGATTCGGATTCTGTAACAGTATATTAGATTCATCTTAGAATATCCATAAAAGAAGAGGTCTGACTGAAGGTCTGGCGGATAAGGAGTCAGATGCCCTTTTACAACTCAGATTTCTACTGGCACTTCTTCTTACATTCTTTAATACTATCAGGAGAATCTCAGGGAAAAGGCTGATAAATATTAGAAGAACTCTGGCCAACCATATAGATATAGAAGAAAGCATTTGAACAAATACAAAATACTGCACAAAACAGATTCTGGGAGATAGATATTTAATGTAAGAAAGAATGAGGGATTAATCCAGGTACATTAGAAGAAAACACAAAGACAATCACAAACACAAAGACAGATTGTCTCTCTTTCTTTACGCTGAGTAAAGGAAAACATTTATCTATCTATCTATCTATCTATCTACATCTATCTATCTATCTATCTATCTATCTATCTATCTATCCCCTTTAGAATCATATCCCCATGAAGCCCTTCACCCCTATTATTGAAGTAAATTCCGAAAAAAAGGAAAAAAAAAGCCATGAGATTCAAAAAATAGCAAGAATGTCCATCACTTCAATCATCATTGAAATATGGTATGAAAATAAAAATATAAAGCATACAGATTAGAAAAGAAAAGGAAACATATTTATAGAAAACATGATTATGTACTTAGAAAGTCTTAAGTAATCTATAAAGCAGAAATTAGATCTAATAAGCCAATAAAATAAGATTGCAAGATAACCATTCAGTGTCCTAAAATCAATTAAATTTCAATATGCTAGCAGCAAAGGTTTAAAAAGGAAATCTATTAAGTGAAATCATTTATACTAGCATAAAATAAAGGTTTAGACATAATTTAATAAAGGATGTTATGGGAATATTTAGAGTCAATTTTGTTACTATTTTGTTATTTTTTTCTTCTTAATTTGCAGTATATCTGTTTTTCTTATGAAATGAAAAGAGACATTATATACATTGACAACTTCATCCATTTATTATTTGGCTATAATGCAAGGGTGATTGCTTCTCAACACTGAGCTCTGAGCTCAAATGTTACTTGCTATTGAAGGCTTCCATAGTTACTGAAGTTGGTAGAAGTTCCCAACTCTTTCACACAAACACAACATACACACATACATCCTAGTAACTCTCTTTGGAGCATGCTACATTAATGGCCCTGGATCAACACAACGCCTGCTAACAATGCCCTTGTGTAGCCTTCTCCCACATTGACTCTAAGCTTCATCATATAACTTGCATAAGCCAATAATGCATCAGCAGATCTGACACCAAGAAAGTACTGCACACTAGGGCTTGTTCTATTTTTGCATTGTGACTACCTTGCAAAGAAGAACTGACAGACTTATTGGGGAGGACCTTTCAAGAGCCATCAGTAACTTCTAGACATGTGAATGAAGCCATCTTGAACTTTCAGCCTCAAACTACTACCTGAGTATAGTTGCATCAGTGACCACAAATGAGACAATTATCAATCCAGAAAATCATGGCAAGGAATAAGAGTAATTTTAACCCCCTATGATTTAAGTTGGTATGATGTATAGCAATATATAATTGATATACACTATGTAGTTTTAAAATTTTCTTCATGAAAGCAGTTACTATCTTGAAATGCAACAATTATTATTTATGTATATATTTACTTTACTCTGTTTATTGACTGAAATTCCTCAATATAATACAAGCTTTATAATATGAGAAACGTTATTGTATTCCTATGTCCTGGAATATTTAGGGTACATCATCAATATTTAAGCAATATTTAACTTATTTTGAATAAATATAAATGCCTTTATTCCAAAGGATTTCTGGCTATTTATTTCCATGGAATAGAGCTTCCACTGACATTTTATTGCTCAACTCCATTAAGTATTAGAAATATAGAATAGGGGATCCCTGGGTGGCGCAGCGGTTTGGCGCCTGCCTTTGGCCCAAGGGCGCGATCCTGGAGACCCGGGATCGAATCCCACGTCGGGCTCCCGGTGCGTGGAGCCTGCTTCTCCCTCTGCCTGTGTCTCTGCCTCTCTCTCTCATTCTGTGTGACTATCATAAATAAATAAAAATTAAAAAAAAAAAGAAATATAGAATAGGCATGATGTCTAACAACTCTTAGAGTTACAAAAAATAATAAATTTAAATATAATAATATATATTACATATATGATATGTCATATAGCATATGTTATATGTATATCATATAAAAATAGTGATACAATATGCAAATAACATAAGAAAAGTAAAAAAGTAACATGCTATGTAATAATATTTTAAGCTTTTAATTCACTTATGTTGGATTAAGATGGAGGAGAAACAGTACATTTCTCTTACTGAATTCTGTAGCTGAATCTATGATTGAGGTCTATATCCCAGGATTATCAAAAGTTGTTATAAGGGTCTTTGTGAAGTCTCAATAAGCAGCAGTGTTCTAAATGACCTGAGTTTTGATTAAATTGAGAAATAAAACTAAGTTGTAGCAAGTGGAGGCCAAATTATTGGTTTGGCCTGAAAAAAAGACTATATTTGAAGCTTTAAATTTTATGTGAGCAAAGACTTGTTTTATACAACCAAATTGCCAGGATTGTGCATGTTTACTTATATTATGTACTCAGGACAACTACAAACATACAAAACACACATTTAGACTTCATGCAGGAATTTTGCCAAGATTTATGGCCTGAATAACAGAAGAGAATCCATGCTCCCAGTAGTTTGTTATTCCCAATAGGAAAAAATACAGAAATTGAGCAAAAAAAGTTCAATTTACTCCCTTAAATAGGGAATCAGATGACATTCAAAATACTCTGAACAGAAAGGGACAGAGAGAGGGCAATCATCTCAAACTATCTGATCTCCCTTTGTATGGAATGAAAAGTCAGGAATAAAGAGACACGATCCCCTTACATTACTCAGTTATTTCCCTTTGGAAATATTTGGTTTATTGTCATAAATAGGGACAGGACAATGCCATCCTTCTGTAGGACAATTTTGCTTCTACCTTTATAAAGTCAAACAGTGCATTAACTGAACTAAATCAAAGGCCTCTTTGTGCCTAAGACTGAAAATTCATTCATTTGTTCATATGCAATACAAACCCTCTCCTTTTCACCAGAGTTTTAGAGAAAAATTAAATGTCAACCATCAAACGCCATTGCAAATTCAAATCCAATGATGTTAATTTTAAAAGGAATTAAAGTCCAAAATAAAAGTGACTTTTGTCAGTTATAATCTAAATAAATTACATTATAAAATTCATCCTCACCTATTCAACTTTTTTTGAAACTGAGTTAGAGGAGTTCTTGATGAAGGAACAGCAGTTACAAATAGAGGGCTCTCTAACAAGAGAGGGCTTCTCTTACAAGAAGTGCAATCATTTCTCAGATTCTCAGAACAAGTGCTATCCCAATAAAAAAAATTCCTAGTGGGTCTCACATTTAAGGATTGGGATGAGTTTCTTAGACACATGAAATTATTAATACATAGATCTCCACACTCGCATTTAGGAAAACAAAAGTCTCCATGTTCTAAGGCAGATATCTCAAGGGAAATAATTTTTCTCAGAATCCAGTTCTAATCTTAATTATTGTTTCACCAGGATGCTTTTTATTCATCCAGAATGCATGACCTAACCTGTGTGCTTAAACTTATTTAGGAGAAATCTCTCAGCAAATTTTGTTGTTGTGCATTTACCAGAACTTGAGTAGGAGAATTGGGTGGGAAGGAAAAGTAACTGTCTATGCTATGCTTTTTTTTTTTTTTTTTAGAAAAAATACATTTGGTGTACTCTTGCAAAAATGCATTTGGTGTACTATTGCTTTCTTCAAAATTTAGAAATTTGAAATGCTGGAAGCCCTCCATAGTCACCCATTCTGTATATTAAAATCTTTATATGTTCTTTTTGAGCTCTTCAATATCTGCATTTTAATGTTGCTTTTCTGGTGAGGGCTGTCTGGTGAATATGGCCATCATAACTTGTGTAGAAACACTTCTAGTCCTGTGCCTCAGTTTCTTCTTAAGTATTTTAGAATATTACACATTCATCAGGAATTTATGAGGGAGCTTGTTTACCTAGAGCTTTGCCAGTAAAGTATGTCATCACAAATAAGATTTTTAAACAAAATAATTGATTAGACACAATCCGTTTAAAGTTGCATTGCATTGGATGCCTGGGTGGCTAAGTGTTGAGCATCTGCCTTTGGCCCAGGGCCTGATCCCAGGCTCCCGGGATCGAATCCCACATCTGGCTACTTGTGCTTCTCTCTCTGCCTGTGTCTCTGCCTCTCTTCTCTCTCTCTCTCTCTCTGTGTGTCTCTCATGAATAAATAAATAAAATCTTAAAAAAAAATAAAGTTGCATTTCTTTCATGAGTAAGGTTGAACATCTTTTTATATTTTGAAGGGCCTTTTGTGTTTCTATTTTTTGTTATATGTCTGTTTATAGTTTTTTTCAGTTATTATCAGATTTTTTTTCTTTTCAAATTTTTGAAGCATTTTAGGTAACTCTTAGCTCTGTGTAATTTAAATTGAAAATACTTTTCCTCTGTTTTTCATTTACTTTGTTGTTGTTATTATTATTACTACTGCCAAAAGGGTTTTAAAAATATATTTGTTAAGATATTATTTACATGGAATTAAATTAACTCTTTTTAGTGTAAAATTCTGTAGATTTTTTTAAAGGTTTTATTTAGTTACTCTTGAGAGACAGAGAGAGAGAGAGACAGAGACAGACAGAGACAGAGAGAGAGAGGGGCAGAGGAGAAGCAGGCTCCATGCAGGTATCCTGACAGGGGACTCGATCTGGGGTCTCCAGGATCAGGCCCTGGGTTGAAGGCAGCGCTAAACCGCTGCGCCACTGGGGCTGCCCAATTCTGTAGATTTGATAAACGCAAACAGACATGTAACCACTACCACCACCAAGGTAGAGAAGAGTTTCATCACCCCTTACATGGGCAGTTCAAGGTCATATAATTTCAGGTAGGACTTCACAAGGGAGCTATTGTCATATGACTCTAAAATTACCAATGTCAAAATAACATCTCTACATTTAAGATCTGATGTTGAATTCCACATTCTGCCCTATCAAAGTCTCACCAAATTTTATAATTTTCCACAAATATCACTTTTTTTTCTTTGCCGCTCATGTTCTCAACCCATGCTCCAGAATATAGATTTTTGTACTTTAGTGTTTTGTTTTTTTTGAGGGGATATCGCTTGTCAACAGTCTTGATGCCCACTGGTTCGTGTACTTCACCATCACATCTCCAATTACATTTTATTCCTTTGAAACCCTCTAAAACCTACCAGAACTGTGACTGTGTGGAGATAAAGGGGATAAATAAGATATATTTTATTCTTGTCCGTCTTTTCTTCTTATTTCATATGTACATTGTCTCCAATATGGATTTATCAGCCCTTCATACATGGAAATAATAACTCTAGAAGGAGAGTCTGGAAAACACGTTCCCTCAAATAAGGTGGCATTTGAGTGACTGACTTTTTAGGATCTGGCCAAGCAAGATGATTCACATATGCATTTTTTTTTTAAGATTTTACTTATTTATTCAGAGACAGAGAGAGAGAGAGAGAGAGAGAGAGAGAGAACGACAGGCAGAGACACAGGCAGCGGGATAAGCAGGCTCCACGCAGGGAGTCTGACGTGAAATTCGATCCCGGGTCCCCAGGATCATGCCCTGGGCTGAAGGCGGCCTAAGCTGCTGAGCCACCGAGGCTGCCCTCACATATGCATTTAAGGTTTGTCTTCTAGAACTATTCTTAATTGGCGATGGGCTTACTTATCTAGTGCTGTGAGATGAAAGTGCAGGCCAGAAGTCAAATAATCACAGTAAAGTGTTCAGTGGCAACTGACATTAGAAATATGTAAGAAGTAAAAAATATAAATATATATATTATATATATATATATATATATATATATATATATATATATATATATATGGTAGAGGAGAAGCAAAGTTTGAAATGTCAGAATCCAGAATTAATCTGTTGAAAATTATAAGTGTCAGGGGGTCAAGAAAAATAGCATTTTATATTTCTGAATTTGTGGTATTTATGGGTTCTGTTACATTTTTCATATATAACTTCCAGTGATTTGTTTCTCATTATGAATTAATCATCTCCCACTGAATTAAGTTTGTATTTTAAATGTCATATTCATGTTCTTATAGTAAGAACCTCAAAACTATAATCTTTGTGATCCAAAATCTGGATATTCCCTTGTTATGATCTGAATGTTTATATCCCCCCAAAATTCCTATGCGGAAATCATAACCCCTAAGGTATTCTTATTAGAAAGTAGGGTCTTTGGGACGTGATTAGGTCATCAGGGTGGAGCTCTAATGAATGGGATTAGCATCCTTATAAGAAAGAGTCCACAGAAATCTCTTACCCCAACCACAAGTGAAGACAAGGCAAGGAGACAGAATGCATGAACCAGGAAGTTAACGCTCACCAGACACAGAATCTGCCATCACCTTGATCTTGTAATTCTCAGGCCTGTAGAACTGTAAAAAAATGAATTTTACTGTTTATAAGCCACCCAGTCTATGGTATTTTATCAAAGCAGCTCAAATGAAATAAATACTAACTGATCTAATATCTGTATCTGTTCACACTTCCATCTGCCAGGAGGGGAATCATCACCCGTTTTAATTCTCTTGAGGACTTCCTTTGCCATGATTTCTAAGTCACTTCTTTCCATGCTACTTTGTGCCAATTCTTTACTCACGAATAACGAATATTAAGAAAGGAAGTTCTCACTTGTCGTGGCGTTGCAAGACTATATGAAAGACCATGCAGGCTGAAGCATGCAAAGTGATCTTAATTGGAAAAATTATGATTATTTCATGATCTTTAAAAAATTTAACCAGAATATTAAAGTTGTATTAGTGTTTGTTATAAAGGTATATGGAGTAAAAGTGGTAAAGCTAATATTTAACCCACTGTTATTTAAATAAAACATTAGACACATTTCAGAAGTATTTTATTTCTTTGCAAAACCACTTATAATTTAGTATTTTCTTTACTGTTTGATACACTATGGCTCTGAAGTGAGGAACTTTCCTCTGCCTTGGCCAAATACACTTTTTCTAAATTTGGATCAACTTCCAACTTTGATTTTTTTTTTGTTGTTTCAATGTTGTATAATATCTTCCAGACTGTCTTTAATGTGAGTTTTTACTGGTGTCACTTCTACTGGGATATCTTTATCCTTTTCATTACAACTACTTCCCTCATTTATGTCTATAAGTTTGCCTTCACTGAGTTTTTCTGTGTCCAGTCCTACAAATTACAGCAGTGTCAAATTCCAATGGTCAGCTCTTTCTTCCATAACTCCATTTACATTCAAGTTTTACTACCAGAGCTATCTTTTTTTTGTCTCTTTGCTCACTTTTATTTTTCAGTCAATTTATTTTCTTGAGTATTCATACCATATCATGTAAGCTTATTACTGAGACAAAGAAGCAATGCAACTGCATAAAGAGATGTGCAGACTCTGAGAGAAGTGACACGCCTGTCATTATGATGTATATCTGTTTTGACATAATGACTTTTGGACGGAATAGCTCTGCGTATAGGTTGTACTTATGCATTCACTCACAGTTAACATACTGTGATAACAAAATTTTAACATTTTGTTGTTGTTGTCTTCATTTTGATCACCTTAGTATTCTACTTTTCTCCTAATACATTATTTTCTAAGTTGCATAAGATACTTGGCATTCATGTATTAAAATACATAAATATAACTACTTACTCTAAGGTTAGTAAATTGGGGCAGCTGGGTGGCTCAGGGAATGATCTTGAGGTCCTGGGATCAGAGTCCCCCATCAGGCTACCCGCAGAGAGCCTGCTTCTCCGTTTGCCTATGTCTCTGCCAGTCTCTCGGTCTTTCATGAATAAATAAATAAAATCTTAAAAAAATAAAGTTAGTAAATTGTACGAGTGGTTTTAAGCCAGTGTTAATTGCATATCTGAACATGTTTATAAATTTGCCACATATGCAGGATTCTCTTCACTTTTTAATAGCATTGTTTAGTGGATTTTCATTTAAATCATTCTGTTATTCTGTTTAAATATTGTAAACAGTTTTTTAGAACTTTTCTGAATAATTTTCAATCTGCACAATTGATTTTAGTTGAATATTCCAACATACTCATATTTAAAACACTTGGATAGCAACTCCTTTGTCAGTTATTGAAGCAAGGGGTGTTATATAGACTAAAATTATCTATTAAAAAAGTTGATCTTAATGCATCACGTTCAATATACTAATGATAGATATAAAGGTTTTTTTTTTAAATATAGGAAGTGTGGATAAGGAAAATACTATAAATCAGGAGAGCACAGTGGTAACAGAAGAGTACATTCAGAATGTTGATGAAATTGGAATCTGTCTTGGGATATATATATAGTGAATATTCATTCACGCAAGAAAAACTCATCTAATCTCCATCTAATAATTCAGCATTCTAATTGCATGGCTAGATTTGAATTAATATGTTTACCAAGGATATGCATTTTAATTTTACTTAACCCTATCATAATTTGATCCAAAATATGAATGATTTTATTCTTCTGCTGAATACTTAGCCCTTTTTGCATTTACACAAATGAAACCTTAGGTATTGGCAACTGACTTTGAGTTTTATATGAAGTCTAGTCTCTTTGCTTTGTTGTTAAATCCTTATGTATTACTAAAGGAGGGATATTTTTGAAATATCATAGAAAAGATAACTGAAACATTAGTGTTATCTTTTAATGGAAGTTTTTTACTCTCTCATAATTCCTAGAAAATTGTATTTTCTGTGATATACTAGATTTATTTAATTCTGTGGATGGAAAAAAGTGCTTCTGGGTTAAGATTATACTTGAAAAGTAAATTAAAATTTAACAGGAACTGACTTTGCAAAGAAAGGACAAATAAAGTACCTCTGCAAGAAGAAAATTAATTTTTTCAATTCATATTAGATCTTACAGACTTGGTGTTAACATTTATTTGAAGGTAATTATTAAAAATACAAAATGTTTTTGTCTTTATGACTTGTTGATGAGATTTTATTAACTTTGATTCCACTCACCTCTTCACTTAAAATTCAACAATTTTTTCTGATATTCTATTTTTCTATCACAAAAAAAGATAAATGCCCTAAAATATTTTGTCCACCATATGGCTATTTTAGTTAGTCTTTATCCCATCCAAGGAAGCAATACCCTGTATCTATGCCCATATTAATCCAAAATCCTTGATCTGGATTAATTAATATATTAATTAATTAAACTGTAATTAAACTGCTTCCTAACCTCGGACAGGTAAGATTATTTTTTATTTTGAAAGTAGAATGAGAATAATTTTTTCTCAAATCTAGTCTCAAAAATCTGTTTTGTAACTAAGAAAGCCGCCATTCTTTGATAGTCAATGCTGTTATTTCCCAGACATTAATGCTCTTATTTAAATTATAAGTGCTATTTTTATAAGTTGTTTTGATTATTTAATGAAATGCTACATTCATAGAACATATTGCAAAGCATAAAGCATTATGCAACTAAGCTTTTCTTCAATACAATTAAATGAATCTAAATTTCCCAAATGAAGCAACTAATGAAAAATAGAGAAATATATATAACAAATATATGGGATGATCAAAGAAAGCGAAGAATAAAATTACATCACAAACTTAGCAGCATGTAGGTAATCACAATAAAGGATATTTGAAAATAATCATATTACCATTATAGACACTGTAAAGTCAGGGCAACATTTTTCATTTGCAATTTATCATCTAAAGTATACTGTATTTCTTCCTGAGATTAAATTTTAAAACTTCCACCTATGGACATTTTTCTTTCTATTAGCTTACAAATGATTTAAAGATGTTGTTCAAAAAAATAAAATAAAGATGTCTTCAATAGTTTATGGAAGGGTAGAAATATTCCTCCATTATAATTGATAATCACTGTTCAGGGATGCCTGAGTGGCTCTGCCGTTGAGCATCTGCCTTCAGCTCAGGGCGTGATCCTGGAGTCCCAGGCTGGAGTCCCACATCAGGCTTCCTGCATGAAGCGTGCTTCTCCTTCTGCCTATGTCTCTGTCTCTCTGTGTGTTTGTATGTCTCTCATGAATAAAGTAATTAAATCTTTTTAAAAAATCACTTTTTGGCTTTGCTATTTCTAGAAATTTCTTTCTTTCATGCATGCTTAAAATGTCACAACAAAGATATCAACTTTTTATCTCTGCCCTTGAAACAGATACTGCTGATAATAATTGTGTCTGCAGCATAGACCTGAGAGTTGTGTTCTAGGGCTCTGGAGAGAAGTGCATGGATGGCCGAGATTATGCATTTTAGGTCATATGTAAGCTCAATGGCAGAAATGAAGTAAATGCTATATATATTCCACTGTACTTTCATACATTCATTTGAATGTCTTCTTTAATTTAGTATTGTAATGGACAGAATTATGACCCCCAAAATTCATAGGCTGAAATGCTAATTCCCAGTACCTCAGAATGTGAATTTGGAGGCAGTCTTAAAAAGGTAATAAGGTTAAAATGAGGTCATTAGAGTGGACCTTCACCCATATGATTGACATCTATGTAAGAAGGGTTAGAACTGGGATAGATACAAAGGGAAGATCAAGTAAAGATAAGCAGGCAAAGACAGTTATCTACAAGCCAAGGAGGGAGGCCTCAGAAGAAACCAACCCCGCTGACACCTCAATCTCTGACTATAACTTCCAGAATCATGAGAAAATAAATCTCTGTTATTTAAGCCACCAAGTCTGTGGTACTCTGTTATAGTAGCCCTAGAAAAGGAATGCAAATATTAATAAACCAAATAAGTTATAATTTTTATTTTTCACATTTGTTGCCTTTTGATATTTAGTTTCTTACCTCATGTATATCTGCATACTAATCCATATGATTCATGATGGCCTTTGCTAACCAATCTAAACAACTTGGTAAAAATAGATTGTTATTCTCAAAGCAGTCACAATGAGTTCATGAGACCCAGAGAACTGAAATGACTAGAACCCAATTCTTCCTGACTTATGACCCAGTAGAATTTGATATATAATGCTGCATTTATAGTTGATCAGACATATTTGACATTGTTTGTCTTTAGTGTTAGAAACGTGTTCAGTTGTGAAAAGTCTAGATTCACAGAATTAAGAAAAAATGCCGTGTAAGTACCGTGCGCACACCATAAGAAAATAAATTAACCTATTTTAGGAAAATTCTCAAGAATTATTTTGATATTTGTTATCTTCAAGTTAAAATGGAATCTTATCACTATGGATCAGTTGTCAAGAAATGATAAGTATTTTCTGACAAAAAGAAATAAGCAATTTTACTATTTAAAGAAGCTGAGAATTCCACTATTAACATATTTGGAAAAAAACAAAATAATGAGTGGAAACTTTTTACTGTATTTTGGATGCTCGTTTGCACTTTGGGCTGTGACTGTTTTCCTATTAAATATCAAATAAAATTATGAGAGTCTAAATCTAAATAATTATTCGGTGTGGGGGGGGCAGTTTCAGAGAATGAAAGAGGATGTGTTTTGGAGTAGAAAATGGTTGAACGCATTAATGTGGTAGGAGAATGTAGAACCAATTCTCCCTAAAATTAAAACAAATTCTTCAAATTTCTAGACACCTGGGTAGGGAGTCATTCATTTCGATGGAACAGGGAAATTGATCTGGCACATGGATCAGTGAACAGAGCAAAAGGATAACTTGAGGTACGTCATTGCATGGATTATTAGATTGGGCATTGCATGAATTATTAGATTGCTTTTTAGCCAAGTACTCAGTAGGAATAGGCAATAATTAAGAAAAATTAAAAGTTCATAGGATTAAAATCTCTGAAAGAAGGAAAGCCCCAGGTAGCACCACTTTATGACCTTCTAAAAGAGTAGCACACAGTAGAGGCAGGTTTCCAATAGAATGGGAACGGTGTGATTCAACAGCAAAAGTGAGCTAAGCCCAAAAATTGCCACTGGAGACAATTTACTTTCTATTAGTTTATTTGATGATTTAAAGATGGTATTTAATAGTTTATGGAGTAGCGTATCTATTCTTTTTTTTTTTAGAGGTTTATTTATTTATTCACAGACTGAGAGAGAGAGAGGCAGAGACACAGGCAGAGGGAGAAGCAGGCTCCTCGCAGGAACTCCGATGGGGGACTCAATCCCAAATCCCTGGATCACGACCTGAGCGGAAGGCAGGCGCCCAACCACTGAGCCACCCAGGTGTCCCGCGTATCTATTCTTAAATTATAATTGTTAATCATTTTTCAGCTTTGTTATTTTGAGAAATTACTTTCTTCTATGTATGTTTAAAGTGTTATACAAAAGATGTCACCCTCTGTCTCTGGCCTTGAAGCAAATGATGCTGATTACAAGAGCAAGCTAGAAAGTTTCAATTTGTTAGTACTGTGGTGACTCTATTGTACCATTTACATCGGTCCAGCCAGCCCATTTAGGTTATATACACATTTTCCAATGTCAGTAATTTAATAATGCCCTACAATCAAATCAATTCTAAGTTCAAATAATATTCTAGGAAAATTTTCCTTTGCAATTAAGAAAAGTGACAGTTCTCTACAATAATTTTTACAACTGCTACGGCATTTTAATACTGAATTGCCTTCTGGATAAACTACCTATCTTGTCAGAGCCTGGTTTACGTTAGGGCACCATAACATGTTTATACAAGTAACATAATTATATCCTGAACTCAGCTGCCAGCTGATTACATTTTCATTCATAACCCATCTCAACTGCTGTGCTCATTATTCTGGGTTAAAAAGGCTTTAGATAAAGAAAATCTTCATTTACTTACATGAAATTAGATCTGAGTTTTGCATTCTAACCTCCATTAACCCATTCTTAAGATTACCCAATACTGACATGGGAAATCATTTTAAACTCATTGATAGCCATTTTACACAAAGCAAAATATGTAAATAAAACAGTTTTAAAGGCTTTTGAGATATGATAACAACATCTTTAAGATGTTGTATCTATTCCTTCTTGCAAGGAAGAAATACTTTTAGTTACTAGACACAAACAAAAGCAAATTCCATATATCTTACTACCTATCTCTTTTCAATGTCATCATGTCTCATATCATCAAAGTGACTTACTAACAACTCCTTTGGATAAAATCTTATTTATTGATTTATTTTAATTAGTAATACCATTCTCAAGGAAATGTCATATAACATTTAAATTGGAAGATTTGCTGAGAAATAGCACTAATCTGATTTTCATCTCTTACATATTGTTCACATCAAATATGAATTTACAGATGCTATTTTGGATACTGCAAGAAAAAGTCACTTATCATTTTAGTTTGTAAATATATATTAAGGTTAGCACTTTCAGCTGACCTTAATGGCTTGACTGAATTTCAACTTCCATGATCACTCTTTGCCTATGCAAATTACTCCTTTAATTAAAATTGCATAATATAGCCCCAGTTTCATGACCTATATTATGCTATTTTTTTGGAGTCATTAAATTTTATTAAAGATCGGCCATGCTTCTGGTACTAGAGTTTCATGGATTTATTTTTTTCCTAAATCATATAACTGATGAATTGGGACACAAAGCAGCCATTTTGATGCAGCAGCTTTGTACAATGATCCTATGGAAATATAAAAACATGCTGTTTTATAGCCAAGTAATACAGACAAGAGGCATCTATCATCCATATCCCTATCCTCACCGAAATTATGACACTTTTGTTTACAAATACATTGGTTAATTTTTATAGAAATGTCTGACTTAATCAGAAAATTAATTGCTTTTAATTACATTAGAATTAGGCTAATTTCTGAGATATCATCAATCCAGTCTCCTCAAATTATTGTTATATAGAATTCCCTGTGTTAGTGTGAAATATAATGTATTTGAAACTCTAATATAATAGAACTTGTTACCAGTCTAAAATAGAAGTCTTGTCCAGTAGGAAAAATTATGCAGAGATACTTACTGTGGCCTTATGTAAAGGTTTAATTACAAAGAAATTATCTCACACAAAAGATAGAAAACTTTCTTTAAAAACCTCTTTTCCTTTCTTTCCCTCCAATGTTTGGCTTCACACAGCATCAAATCCAGTGCCTTTCCACACTCTAGCTCTACTATCCTATTGCTTCTACACTGAGCATTTTTTAATTTTCTCTTTATTTTCTCATTCACATCTGCCTGCACACTCTGGCCCTAGCCACTACTCCAAATGCCTTTTACTAGAGCCCTAAATACCTTTCAGGTATCATTGACAATCCTCTTTCATCTCCTGTACTTGCTGCTTGCTAACAGAGTAAACTTTCAGGATCGTCACATCACTATTATAAAACTGAGAGTGGAATGTATCCTTCTGTTTTCTCTTTTTTTTTTTCATTTGTTTTTAAGAAAATGAAGGCTTGGCCATATTTATATATACAAAAGGGAGAAAACCAATAGAATTAGAGCAGTTGAAATTATAAATGAGAAAGGTGATAAAGGTAAGAAGATTCCAGAGGAAAAGGAAGAAGAAATGATCATGAACTCTGATGGGAAATTAGCTTTAGACAGGAGAGAATGTGTGATATAGATGTTATCATAGAAAGGAAGGGGAGAAGCTCACATCAAAGATTCTGATTTTGAGGAGATAGGTATATAATCTCTTAGGAGTGAAGAGAACATTAGTGGATTTTCTTGGACTGGTAAAGAATAAAATAGAGCATTGAAGTGTATTTCAGATATAAGTGAAGTCAAATATAGATTGATAATGAGGGCTCATTCAACATTTGATAGGTCAATTTGTTGTCAACAAATTGAAAATGCCCATATCACTCTTTTAATTAAAATTACATAATATAACCTTAGTTTCATGACCTAAATCATGCTATAATCCCTTATAGGAAAGGGCACAGTTAGGATAACTGATTATCTGATGTACACTGAAAAGTAAGACACGTTAATTCATCAAGGAATTATAGCCTCTGAGCTTTGGGAACAGGGAGAGAAAAACAAAAATAAAAATGGTACTGTTGTTAAAGATAAGGTTTAACATATGTAAGGAATTATTGTGAGAAAAAGAGACACTGTATTTTAAACTGAAGTGTTTCTGATGAGTGATGAGAATTGGTCATTGCATAGAGAGCAGAAAAGTTTCTCTAAAGTTAGAAGCATGAGGGACACCTGCGTGGCTCAGTGGTTGAATGTCTGCCTTTGGCTCAGTCGTTATCCTGGTGTCCTGGGATTGAGTCCTGCCTCGGACTCCCCATGGGGAGTCTACTTCTCCCTCTGCCTATGTCTCTGCTTCTCTCCCTCTGTGTCTCTCATGAATGAATAAATAAAACCTTAAAAAAAAAGAATATTGAGGAAGAGGCTACGTATGCTTGTTGACATTACTAAAGACGGATGCTGGTGATGTCAGTGCCCTCCAGTGAGGCCAGGAGAAATATTTGAAGGATCCAAATATCCACAGACAATATTCTACTGAGAAAACAGATGAGATATTTGGTGTATGTGCAAGTTCTCCTTGTGACCCACGCCTGTTCTCAATGTGACTTCTTTATAACTACCTCATTGTGACAAGTCAATCCACTTTGGTTTCCCTCTGCCATATGGAATCTAATTTTTCTCATCCCTCAGCAACTTGTAGGAAGTGATGCAGTTACATCTACTGATGACATTGGTCAGAGTTCAGTTTCAAAGAATTGTTATCTCTATGACTACTGTTAAGTGAAAAGTGATTTTTCAGGGTATTAATTGTATTATAAAATAATGAGAAAGGTAGACATGAATTGAAAGATGAGTTCACAATAAGCATGCTACCAAGGCCACTTTGCAAAATTGGACAGAAATAGCATTGCTCTTTCTGTAACAATTACAAATCCTCAGCTCATCCAGGAAAATAAGACCACCAGTGTTGGTTTTATAACCAGGTCAGTTCTACCCACATTCCATTTATCATCTCACTGTACTTGACTATGGAATCAAAATTACATTTATAAATTCAGGGACAAAGGAAACCAAGAAAGCTACCGTTTTGGGAACCCCGGGTAGCTCAGCAGTTTAGTACCACCTTCAGCCCGGGGTGTGATCCTGGAGACCTGGAATCAAGTCCGATGTCAGGCTTCCTGCATGGAGCCTGCTTTTCTCTCTCTCTCTCTCTCTCTCTCTCTCTCTCTCTCTCTCGTGAATAAATAAATAAAATCTTAAAAAAAAGAAAGTTAACATTTAGTATCCCTGCCTACCCAGAGAAGAGATATTAGAAGGAAGTTGGCATTGATACTGGACAACTGGATGATGCAATATAAATTTCAATAACTCTCACCCTCAACTGTGAGTTTAGATTTCTAACATTCTACAAGATCCATGTGTTAGGATGCTCCAGAAAAATAGAACCAACAGGATATATAGGAAGTGATTTATTATAGAAACTAGTGCACTCAGTTGGAGGACTAGATCCTACAATCTTATCTGCAGCTAAAGAAACTGGAAAGCTGGTAAGGTAATTGAGTCTGCATCTTAAGGCCCAGTGGCAGTGGTGGGGAAAGGGGGGTATAGTGTAAGTCCCATTATGGATCTGAGAGCTCAAGAACCAAAGACACTGATGTCCAAGAACAGAAGAAAGTGAATGTCTCAGCTCAAGAAAAGAGCAAACTTACCCTCCTTCCACCTTTTTGCTCTATGCATGGATTGGATAATGCCCACCCGCATTTGGATGCCATCTTCTTTACTCAGTCAACTGATGCAAATGCTAATTCATTCCAGAGACACCCTCATAGACAGTCCATATGCTACAATTCGGTCAAGTTAACACATAAAATTAACTATCAATACCCCCAAAAGGTATTTATGTAAGTGCTCCATCTGACAGGTTTACTTTCACCCAGGTAGTCTAAATTCTTCCTGCTGGTAATGCTTCTTTCCTACTTGCTGGTGATATCCATGCATAAAAGCCTTTATGGTAACAAGCTTTACAGTAAAGAAGTCTCAAAGAAATATATTTGTTTCCAGTATTTGGTATCTGAAAAGATCATCTTTCACAAACATTCCTTCTTAAGTTCCAACTGAGAAACATTAAAGAACCTGTTTCCTTGTAGTTGAGCCAAGGAATGTAGGTTGGTGATGGTACCATGGTACATTCAGGCTCATTACTTCACTTCTATGTCTAGGGCTTTCTTGTGCACACAAGCTCATTTTATTTAGCTTCTTCCTGCCTTAAAATATTGCCCTATGCCTAGGTGGCCCAGTCAATTAAGCATACGACTCTTGATTTTGGCTCAGGTCATGATCTCAGAATAGTGAGATCATTGGGCTCCACGTTCAGTGCTGCATCTGCTTGAAATTATCCCTCTCCCTGTGCTCCTTATGATGCTCACATGTTCTCTTTTTTTTTCTCTCTCTCCCTCCCTCTCTCTCTTTCTCTATGTCTCATAAATAAAATCTTAATTTTTTAAAATTAAAAAACTGCCCCAGGAAGCATATCAAAGTTAATGTATATACATTAAATTCTTGTAAGTCTACTCCATCAGTGTGTAGGTGTTCATAGAAAAGTAATTTCTATGTAATATACCAACAACCCAAATACACATGACTTATGACCCCTTTTGTCCTAATATGTATTCCATTCACTTGTTCCTATCAACTTCTTAAATCTAGACTTTCAGCATCCTTGTATATTTATACTAACTATTCTTGTTTCTAGTCTTTTGTTACACTTGGATCAAAAAAAAAAACCTTATAGTCATCATCTATACAAGGAAAAGGCATTGGCTAAAGACCTTTGGTATTCAGGAAACTGAAAAAGAAAATTCCAAACTTGGGGAGGGGAGAAATAGTCAATATAGTTGTGTCTTAAAATTCAGTAGAGAAATTTATTTCAGTTCTTTTACTAACTCTCCACCTTTCAGAGGAAAATTAACAAAAGTGTAGAAACCCAAATAGGAAATTTTCTTCACACAGGGGAAGTGAAATGTGTATTTCGTGTTCCTTTTGTGTTATTTTATTTGGCAAAGAAGCAATTAAGCAGGTGAAAGACGATCCCATGGAAACACAAAAAGTAGAGAAAATCTGTCTAAAACATCTGTTTAAAAATTCTGAAGTCAGAAGATTAGAGGTTGATAAAGAGAAATATTCTCTGCAGTAGGTTTAACACCTGCTCACTGAATCCCCTAATGCTCTTGTGCTGTGCAGTATTCTCCAAATCACAGATAAGTCCGTCAATCAGGAAATCACTTAAATGAGGCCAAAACACCTTGTGGCAAAAACAACAGCAATAAAAATTACAGAGACCAGGGAACTCTGGAACACTGAAGATGTAAAAATAAGAAAAAGCACAGATTTTCATTTATGCTTTTTTGTAGTCCTTACTCAAATATTCCTTGTCTTGCAAATTTATTTTCAACAGAAAACATATATTTTATATTCCCATTGAGACTCCTTCTTTCTTTTATCTCTTGACATTCTACTGAGATTTATTTCTAGGTTTACAAGCAGAAACAATAAGAGTAGTATTTTCTTCATGTCATGATCATTTTCAATTCTCCCTGTGATTCTGGTCTACTGGCTCATTGTATGATCACTATTTGAAGCAAAGTAGTTACAGGAGAAAAATGTTCAGCTTCCAAATTCATTTATACTTAAAAATCATTACATGAGCTTTAAAGATAATTTATGACATAAATTAAAATTTTCAGAGTTCAGTTTCTTTTTTTGACAAATTGTTTATAAAATTTTTCATTCATATTCATGTAGCAGTCTTATTTATATTTTCCATTTTAGCATAAATGGCTGCTGAAGTTTTGCATGAATTTCAGCATTCCAATCACTGCTACTTTTGACCAAAGGTAAATGTGAAACTACATGTAAATATTTTTTCTAACCTTAAAACTGCTTTGTTTTAATTCTGTTGAAATAACGTTTTTTTTTTCCATAGTGTTGGCAAAGGGTACCCAAGCAACAATACAAAAACAGAGTATCTGTCCTATCAAGCTGTGAAAATTTAATAAGATTTAACTCAAGTTTCATGTTTGCTTCTCTAAATAATTTTACAGATTTTCTTACAAAGAGATATATTTACATTAAAAAATCTAAATTGATGGCATTTTATAATTGCAGTTTATATTTCAGTTATTAAAAAAAAAAAACAAATACAGGAGCACCTGGGTGGCTTAGTTAAACATTCAACTCTTGATTTCGGCTCAGGTCATGATTTCAGGGTTATGAGAATTAGTCCTACATCAGACTCTGCACTCAGCTGGGAAGTCTGCTTAAGATTCTCTCTTCCTTTCTCTGCTCCTCCCCCTGCTGGCATGCTCTCTCTCTCTTTCTCTCTTTCTAAAGAAAATAAAATTTTTAAAAGGAACACACTTAAAAAAAACTAATACATAACAGCAAGAAAATGCATACTAGTATAAGTTATTCCAAGTTGTCATAGTTGTTTTAGTTGATGGGATTACAAAAGATTGTTGTCTTACATTTTGAATTTTGAATAATTGTTAATTTCTGAAGATTTTCCAAGATTTGTAGAAATGGGCATAAATAATACTTAAAGACAGGACTTCATAAGAATAAGGAATTACATTTTCTGTTGAGAGCCTCAGTGGAATAAATTTGGTCACGAGTCAACTGTTGGCTAGCACAACAAACACTGAACCTCAGAGTCACCATGTTTCTGTCATAACTGCCATTTTATCTTTCTAAATCCTGTTTTATCAAAAGTAAAAGTGAAGGATTAAATTGAAGTTGAGGGCAGCGCAGGTGGGTCAGCGGTTTAGCGCCACCTTCAGCCCAGGGCCTGATCCTGGAGACCCGGGATCGAGTCCCATGTCAGGCTCTCTGCATGGAGCCTGCTTCTCCTTCTACCTGTGTCTCTGCCTCTCTCTCTCTCTCTCTCTCTCTCTCTCTCTCTCTCTCTCTCTGTGTGTGTGTGTGTCTCATGAATAAATAAATAAAATCTTTAAAAAATAATAAATTGAAGTTGATTTTTACATCATGTCAATATTATACCTATTTATTTTCCTCAAGTTGCTCTTTCTAGATCTTGTCCTATCATGTGTGTTCAACATGAACCCACAGATAATGCAGAGTCACAGTCTACTAAATCATAGAGAAATCAGAATCTCAGCATATAAAAAATTCTCAAGATTTTTGAAAATTGATTGAACAATGATAGGAACAAACTTCATTGATCTATGCTTAAAGTTGATAATGACTGATAATTCTGCAATAATCCTAGGTGATATCCCAGTTTAAGCTAATGAGTACATGGGGCAGTTACATGACCTGCTTTCTGTTCAGATCTTTTCTCTTATCCTAACATACTCCAGGAAACTTGCTAGGGCCAGTTTCTTGCCTCAGTGCTTTCAGTTTCTGGAAATATCATTTCTTGAGTTCTAATGTAAAAGGACACTTCATATTAAGGTGGGAGTCTTGGATTGCATGTACTCCTGTTGACTTTCCTATTCATTGACATAGCAATTGGTAGCCAATTAATTGAAACTATGGCAAGCCCAGTTTGATTTTGATTATGTGTGCCTTCCCTTACCCCAGAAAAATCTCACAAGGTATATAAAATGTCATTATGGGAAGATTAGTTGGAGTCAGGATACCTTTTATCATCATCCATATCTTACCTCCTTAAAAACTTGGAGTGGCAAATTCAAGTCTAGCCACTGCCACCTGTTAGTTTCTTCATGAGTTTAATACTATGACAGTGGCTTATTCACTAGGCAAATACTTAATTAGATTATGAAATTAAAAAAATGATATAACATTGCATATGTATAGACATTCTGCTTGGCTTTCAGAATATCTCTACTCCTTATACAAATCTCTCAAAGTAGGTATTATTGAATGATTTGAAGCTCAGAAAAATAGCCCATAGTTACAAACCTAGTCTGTGGAAAAGCTGACTTATAGTCTGTATCTTCTTGTCTATAAAAGTTGTGCTGTTTTCTACACTACCTATGTCCTACTCATTTTGCTTAAGATCAAATAAACAGCTAACTCTCCCCGGGTTTTGACTTAGGGGCTGACTTTTAATATTATCTGAAAGCCTGTAACTAGTTTCTTTCTTTACCTTACCCATTCCAATAAAGTAAGATCCCGACTAAACTAGCCCATCTGAAAGCAGACCTGTGAGAGAGGAGTGTTGTAAGCAAGGTCTAGATGCTGATTGCCCTCCCTGAATCTTATGAAGCAACTCCACAAAACCCAACCAAACAGTTGGACCAGAGTTCACTGACACTGTCCACTGTCCACTGTCTTTTATCTGCTTGCTAATCTCTAACTTTTCAGGTCCTACTTTCCTTCCCAGGAAGGACTGGGTTCCAGAAGCTGATTTTCCATCTAGAGCTTTGCAATCAATGACTAATCATTTAACCTCTCTGAGCATCAGCATTCTCATCTTCAGGGTGCAGAGAAAGAGCTAAGGTATCAGCATGATCGATTTTTCTTCTTTATTTCTGTCTTATTTCTCTTCAGAGCATTAAAAAAGTGATCAAAGAACTTAATGTGGGTGCCTCTTCACATCTCTCTCATATTCCATCTCTTTGTTCCTAGGATCTCCACTCTAGATTTAGGATCTATCAGAAATATTTTGTTTTATAATTGATTATAATTAATGTCATGGTATAAAGTTATATTTGAGTTGGTATGGAAAAGTTGTGGAAGAAATTAAGAATACTAAAGAAAAGACTGTTCATACAATCAGAAATGGTTTTAACTCACTCAGAAATGACTACACATAAGGTGGCTTAACATAACATAAAATTGTTCTTTTACAGTTCTGGAGTCCAAAAGTCCTACATCAAGTTATCTTCAGGGCCAAATTCCCTCTGAACTCTCTAGGAATCTTTCTTACCTCTTCCAGCTGCCAAGAGCTCCAGGAGTTCCTTGGCCTATGGCAGCATAACTCCAAACCCCATCTCTGTCTTCACATGGCTTTCTCCTCCCTTTCCCTGGGTGTCTCTCCTCTTTAAAAGACACATATTACATTTAGGGATCATGCGGATAATCCAGAATTTTTTTCTATTGAGATTCTCAATTAAATTACATCTGCAAAGATCCTATTCCAAATAAAGTCACATTCAGATTCTGGGGAATAGGACATTGAAATCTCTTCTTGAGGGCAACTATATGGCTGTCATAACAAAGTACTTCAGATTGGGTAGCTTAAACAACAGAAATGTATTTCCTTACAGTTCTAGAGACTAAAAATCAGAGATCAGAGTGTAAAAAGGATTAGTTTCTTCAGAGGCTTCTCTCCTTGGCTTGTAGATGGCCAAGTTTTCCTTATATCTTTGTGTTGTCTTTCCTCTGTGTCTGTGTGCAAATTTCCTCTCCTTAAGAGACACCAGTCATATTGGATCAGAGTCCATTCTATGATACCATTTCACCTTTATGGACTGTATCTCCATCTCCTAATACAGTTCATTCTGATGTACTTGGGGTTAGGGCTAGAATATATTAGTTTTGGTGTACATAATCAGGTCAAAATGTTGATGAAACAATCACATACAAAGTCTAACTGAAATTCATCACTTTCTTGCTTTATATTACCTAAGCATGCCTTTTGAGAGCTCTGAATGAGGATAGTATAAAAATAATGACCCATGTACTTCAGAGGGGCTTTATGAGGATGGAATGAGAGACTCAGGATATGCACAAGCTCCATGAGAAGAGAGAATCATCTGTCTGTGTTCCCAGAGTTGTCCTTATGCATAGTGGATAATAGAAGCCCAATAAATATTTGTTGAATGAGAGATGGACCTAAAAAAAATTTGTGCTTGATAAAAGTACTTGTGGGTGATAATCAAAACTGATTTCTTTATATTTATTCCCTAGCAGACTAGGTAAGCGCTGCCAAACATGAGAAAATAAATACTTTGTATGGACTAGGCAAAAACATGACACTGTTCACATTGTCTCTTTATATATTTAATCAATCGGGGGTCCAATTTGAGTAAACGAACTCTTTTCTTTGATTACAAATTCCCTTAAGATGATCCAATGTATAATTCATTTAAATTTGTGTCAACAGGTTTACAAAGCAAATGCAAAGATGGGGTCGGTGTCAGTGGAAGTAAGAAGGGAGCAGGAAGGGAAAAGCAAAGAGAATGAGTATGTTATCTGGTTCTCTTCCATTCCCCTCACTCCATCATGATTAGGAGCTCTTGATGGATTTTCATTCTCCAAAGAATCTACAAAATATATCTTTAAAATCTCATACAATATTTGCTATCAACAAATCATTTAATATTATTTCTGAGCCATGTGTAGAATAAATAATGTCATAAAGATTGACACTTTTTTTATAAAGAGGACAAACATCACTATTAAAGTGAAGGTTCATAAAGCTTCAGTTACACAGATGGAGAAATAATTGCAGAATGATATATCTTGCAAGGAATAAAGCAAGACAGGCCTATCTGGTTTGTATTTTCACCTAAATGTTAGGATCTCTGCAACAGTTGGTCTTATTGATTTATTTGGATGAATGCCTTTCTAAGTAAGTAGAAAAATATTTATTTACATACCTGACTAGACAGGAGAATTAATGTCATCAATTGACACTTATGAGACTTTCCAAATTCTTCATTCATTTATAATTATGTAATCAGCATCAATAACACGCTCACTCATATGTGGAATTTAAGAAACAAAACACAGGATCATAGGGAAAGAGAAAAAAAATAAGGTGAGATAAGAGGGGGAGACAAACCATAAAAGACTTTTAATCATAGGAAACAAACTGAGGGTCGCTGGAGGGAAGGTGAATGAGGAGATGGGGTAACTGGGTTATGGATGTTAATGAGGGCCTGTGATGTAATGAGTCCTGGATATTATATAAGACTGGTGAATCACTGACCTGTACCTCTGAAACCAAAATGCATTATATGTTAATTATTTTAATTTAAATTTAAAAATCTTGAAAAAATAACATGCCATAGATGACACATGTCATAGAGAAATAGACCACTTTAGTCTTCACAAACATGCTATTATAACTAAGAAATACAGGTAGCATTATTCTACTCTAAGGGTGTATGCCATGGAGACTGCTGATTCAGAGTCCATTTCATTTTATTATGAACACATCCCCAAGTTATAGTAGCATGGGAATTTGGTAGCATGCAATTTGGCACAATTCTTCTCCCACCAGGCTTTTGAGAATCTCTATAAGCATTCTCAGCAGACAAAACTCCAAACATAAAGTCCATAGGACTAAAATATCCAAGGAATGCTTTAAGATTCCCTCTCTGAGCTGGGAGAATGAGATTTATGACCTCTGCACCATAGACTGAACAGTGACATTTCGATTGTTGTTACTCCTTATTCTAAAACACAGGGGAATTTCTAGTGAATCACAGAGTAGCAGTAGGGTGTGTATACTGCTCATGGGCAATTTTCCACCTGGTTATACTCAGCTTCATTTTGTTTAGCTAATTAATCTTTCCTTTCATGGATTTATCCAGACCAAAAGTACCTACCTTCCCAACACACACACACACACACACACACACACACACACCCTGAGGATGCTTAAATGTCTATGCATGTTTTCTCAGCTTTATTATATCCTCAGTGGCAGATTCCTTCTCATATCATTTTTATTCATTTTTTTAAAGAATCACTCAAAATTTATTTAAGTGACTAAATACCATTTTCCAGATGCCTGGAGAGAAAAAGAAAGAAAGAAAAGAAAGGAAAGAAAGAAAGAAAGAAAAGAAAGAAAGAAAGAAAGAAAGAAAGAAAGAAAGAAAGAAAGAAGAAAAATGATGTTTCACCAAAGGAAATAAATCAACACAGCAAAAGGAAGGGCAGCAAGGGAATAATTCCTAAGGAGTATATTAGCAAATATTCAATAGTTTAACCATACTTTTGAGATATATTTGTATGTGTGTGTATGTGTAAAATAATTTTAAAACGTAAAGTAAGAAAATGGTGCAGAGCCATGAGGGATCTCAGCTAAAACACAACCTCCAAACACAGACTCTAAATAGGTCCCATTCCATGATTCTTTATTTCACTTCACTGTTTGATTCCTTTATTGTGCTTCTAACCTATAATTACTGCTCACTTATCTCTGGTGTGTCTCCTCCACTAGAATTTAAACTTCTGAAAGTCAGGGTTTGGTTTTGTTTATTCCTGGCCACCCAGAGCCCACCAAAGTGCTGATTGCTAATAATGCTTAAGTGATTAAACAAACTGAGATACAATATTTAAAAAGTCACAGGATTTCTACCATTATTTTATTTGCTATATTTCAATTGAAAGTTCAAAATACTCTCTTTTTTCAATCTTATAGTGCTTATGTGTGTAGGAAAAAAGTTACAGATGTAGCAGGAGCTGAAAAGTCATTGTTTAGGAAGAATGTGTCAATTTATTTATTTATTTATTTATTTCTCATAAATGGTAAGTAAAAAAACAGTGAGGTAAGGCTCAGTGCTAGATTCTAGGTAGAGAAATATGCCCTTGCCGTTGTCATGGCCAGTGGAGGATATTGACAGCTAAACAAAGAATTCCAATGCAACATGGTACTCCTGCTGCATGAGCAAGAACAAGGGAAAGATTCTCAATATAAGATAGAAATGTTTTCACAGACATGACCTTTAGTTTCAGTCATTAAAGTTGAGCAAGCTTTTTACTAATGGCAAGGTAGAGAAAGCACTCTCTAGAAAGAGAAAAAGAGGAGAGAAAGGGCACAGCATGTTCACAAATACCAAATAATTTGGGCCAGTGTTCATGAACAGGCAGGATACATGAGGATGAAAAGAAGAGAAAAAATGTTTGGTCCTCATTCATATCGAAGGTACGTTTTCCATCTTCACCAAGATTATAATAAATAGAAATGATTTAGGTGGAAGAAAGTGAAATTTGGACTAAGATTTTTAAAATCTCCTTTAAGGAGATTTCAGACTCCCTATTATTGCTAATCTTAAAGATCAGGACAGACATTGTTTAGATCAGCTTGATAATGGAGAAATTGGCTAGAATACAAACTACTTCCAGGTCTTTTTCCTTTTTCCAAATTTTAGAACACACTATGAAAAAAAAAATCATAGTAATTTACCATGTAACTCAAAGTTTGGAACTACACTTCTGGAAATGTGAGTTTTGAAAACTGGAATCCTTATTACAATTGCTTTTCTGTAATTTACATTTATATAAATGTCTCTAACTCTTATTAGAGCCAGAGATAAAGCTTATTTGAATTTCGTATAAATATTCATATTTCATTTATCACTTTATTTTTTTAAAGATTTTATTTATTTATTCATCACACACACACACACACACACACACACAGAAAGGCAGAGACACAGGCAGAGGGAGAAGCAGGCTCCATGCAGGAAGCCTGACGTGGGACTTGATCCCGGGTCTCCAGGATCACGCAGTGGGCCCAAGGCAGGCGCTTAACTGCTGAGTCACCCAGGGATCCCTCATTTATCACTTTAACTGGTAAGTAAAAAAACAGTGAAATTTCAGAGACAGGCACAATTGTTTCCCTAATGCCCTAAAAGATGTCTTGCTGTTGTTTCTACAGCCATTTTAAAACTTGACACAGATCTCTAGATAATGAATCATTTATACTGTTATTTCCTTTTAAACTTTGGGATAAATAAAGATCACCCCAGAGATAACTGAAAAATTCACAGTTTACTACATTGAAGAAAAATGCTGAGAGGAAAATATAGTTCTCAATAACACAAGGCTAGGCCTAACTTGGAAAAAATAAACAGAGACAAAGTGGAGAGGAAGTGGGGCCCCAGGGCACGTGCTCTACAAGCTCACTTTCCAGAGTGAGCTGAGCAATCAAGTCATCACCAAAGGTCCTCCTCTTTTTTTCACAGAAGACATTTAAGATATTTTGTGTAATGTCCCCGTGTTCTATAGTCTCCACCTGGGAATTTTTATTGTAGCAATTATTATACTACATACTCACAGATCACACACATCTTGTAATGGTAGATGGGAGAGGCCATGGGACTGTATGCTTCATTCCTTTCCACTTCTCCCCCCGCCCCATTCTCTGTCTGTGAAGTGGGAGAGCTTGGTTCTTGTCACATGGAGTTGAAGAATGAATCTTGCAGACAAAGGAGAGTGCATAAAGTTATAGAGGTTTATTAAGCAGAGATACAGAAAAAGCTCTCAGAAGTGAGAGGGGTCCTGACAAGGTTGCCAATGTGGTGGGCTCCACTGACAGCCTTTTATTTAGAACTGACCGTGGTAGCTGTGGCCTTGTCATGCTTGTGACATCCTGGTTTGAGTAAAGACTGCTGATAACATCTTTAATGGTTTACTTCTTTTTACAGTCTGGTTATTCTTTGTCTGTCACAAATGACTGTCATAAGAAAGAAACCCTCTTCACCCATACCTAGGGTAGGGTAGTCTGGTTTGTTCCCCTATCTCTGGTTTCCCTACATCTCAGAATTTTGGGGATTTCTGTGAGCTTGATCCTGTAGCCCCCTATCTATCTCTCCCTACCTAGCCTTGCCTGTCCCTTACTCATCTGTACAAACTACTTCCTTACATCCATCCATAAATCTCTCAGAGCTAAATTTCTCAAGACGCTCTATCTTCATTTGTTCCTTAACCACAGAAGGTAAAGAACCTATTAAAGTTTCATGTTTAGGGATATTTTCAAGAGATGTTTGAACAGGTTGAAAATGAGGGCTTTGTTCAAGGATGTCAGTTGAGCTCCTGTAGTGTTTGAATTGCCTTAGCTTATATGCTTCTAGGGATGGCAACAATCTTTACTCAAATATGCATTCTTTCATAAAAGTACCCGTTTTGTTTATTATCCTTTCCCATTCAATTTTCTTTGTACTTTGCCCACTCTATTATTCCATTTATTACATGAACTGCTTATTTTTCTTTCCCTTCTTTCCTGGCTATCGTCAAACAGCTCCAAATAGGAGCTCTCATTTTCCCTAAAGGCTTCACATTTATATGAAAACATGTGAACACACACAACCACATGTTCACACACATCTCTCTTTCTAGACATTCTATCTTCTTCATATCTCTCAATTTCTCAAAGCTGAATTTCTCAAGACCCTGGCTGCTTCTTTTCTTACTACCTCTGGGTTTCTGAATCCTTACCTCAGTTTCTCCAATACTTGCCATTCAAAGGAAAACAGTGACCCATGAATGGAAAATTAATTCCCCCTCTGTCTTTGTAAGCACTTTACCAACTCCACCCCAAGTCCAGGCTTTCCTTTACCCATACATTTCTTTGGGTTTTCTGGGAAGCCTGCTGACCACTAGTGGAAAGCCATCCCGGATAGAAGATTGCTTTACTCCCTTAAGAGAAAGAAGGAGGCAAACAAACACAGTTTTATCCCTGTTCAGTTTCTCTTAACTCTTCCCCTCTTTCTAGCACAATGCCTAATACAGGCTTTGGAGGCTCAAGTCTAAGCTTTGGTAACTGTGGTCATAGTAGAAACATTTCTGAGCACAATATAACTGAAATAAAAACAGGACAGAATCAATCATAACAGCTGTCATCGGTCATCACAGCAGGTACATTCTTGCTCATTTTCTGTGTTGATTCAGCTACTCACCCAAAAGTCTAGTAGGTATGATGAGGGAACAGAAGGCTAGCTGAGGACAAAGCACAAGCTCACACCCTGCACCTGCCCAGCCCCATTCCAGGGTGGGAAGTGTGTGACATTTCTCCAGGAAGTTCCCAACTGTTACTGTCAATGCCTTGCTGGAGGGAAAAACAACTTTAACTTGACAATGGCAAGGCCTCTAGTATCCTGAGGATCTTCTTAAATATATGAAAATCCTTTTGAAACCTCCCTCTTCCTTATCTCCCCCAACTCCCAAGTATATAATCAGCCATCCCTTACAACCCCAGGGTAGCAGCTCTTTCAGCCCAAGGGTCCTGTCCCTGAGCTTTAATAAAATTATCATTTTGCACCAAAGACACCTCAATAAGTAAGGGATATGCAGGACTAAATAGAGAGAGATAGATAGAGGAGCTACAGGATCAGGCTCACAGAAATCCCAAGAATGGTGAGGTGTAAGGAAACCGGAGATAAAGGAAGGAGCCAGACCCTAGGTGTGGGTGGGGCGGGTGTCTTTTTTATGATAGTCAACTGTGACTGACAAAGAATAACCAGACCCCAAAGAAGACATTATCACCAGTCCTTACTCAAAATCAAGAAAGCATAAGAATTTCAAGGCCACAAGCTTCCCAGTCAGTTCTCAATAAAAGACTGCCACCAATAGCCTCAGTGGAAACCCTGTCAGGACCCCTCTCACTCCTGAGAGCTTTTTCTGTATCTTTGTTTAATAAACTTCTATCGCTTTACTCACTCTCCTGTGTCCGAGAGATTAATTCTTTGACTCCCTGAGACAAGAACCAAGTTCTCCTGCTTCATCAAGAATTCTTTCTTGGTCTGGACCTCACACAACCAAACCTCACCTATATTCTAAAACTGCATCACATAGACATTTGAAAGATAGATAACTCTTGTATCTAGCTCTGTTGCCACCATGATGACAATATATTAACTATAGTCTATTCCAGGTCCTTTGCATTCTCACCTATTTATTTGTTAAAACAGAAAACAGTGCACATCAATTTACCTGCTCTGAGGTAAAATTTGAGGAGTAGACACAAACAAAACCAAGAATCTAAATAAAATCATCAAATGGATTCTAGAGGGGAAACGCGACTATAAAGAGTGGGTTAGTTACAAAGGGGACTATCATGTAAGAGGAATTTCTTGTAACATGTTTTCTTATATCTTTCGAATAAATTCCTGTTTTTGAAATTTGATTTAAAGAAACTTCTTTCCAGGGCATCTGGGTGGTGCAGTAAGTTAAGTGCCTGACTTTTGGTTTTGGGTCAGGTCCTGATGTCAAGGTCATGAGATGGAGCCTGACATCAGGCTCTGCTCTCAGAGCAGAGTCTGCTTGGGATTCTCTCCTTCTCCCTCTATTTCTTCTGCTCATGCTCCCTCAAATAAATAAATAAATGTTAAAAAATATTTAAAAAGCTTCTTTCTAATTGACATTCTAGAAACATGAGTTTTACAATGGTATCAATTTATTTCTTCAGGGATACTAACTTGCTGGACTATATTCGTCATGACCCAAATAACTACAGGCAAGCAGCTAGCACAGTGGTGAGGATAAACTATTTTGTTATTGCTACTGAATCTGTGGAAGATGAGCAATTTTTGTTCCTGTTTTTGTTTTTATTTATTTATTTTGTTACTGAAAAGTGTTAAGTGCAACATGTAAAAATATTTCTTGAACGTTTTTTTTTTGTAAAGGCTATGCCATTCTAATCTTTGATTCTTTAATATCTCAAAATAACATTAAGTTCATATAATTTATCTCACCTTTGACCATAAAAGTAAGAATTACCATTTTTAAACCAACCTATAGTATTATAAAATCTTTAAAACACTTCTTGTTTTTGTATGTTTATTCTCAAATTTTCCAGCTGTTTTAAACAAAAAAAAAAAACAACCAAAAAAAAACCCAAAACAAAACCCCCCAAAATCAAAACAACAACAAAAAACCCCCACAGAATTCAAACTGCTATCATAATATTGTAAAAAAGAAATGCTACCCAGAACTCTTTCTTCTTCTTCTTCTTCTTCTTCTTCTTCTTCTTCTTCTTCTTCTTCTTCTTCTTCTTCTTCTTCTTCTTCTTCTTCTTTCTTTTTTTTGAAAATATCATAGATTGCATGGGAAAATGTACTTCTATGTATTATCATTTTTTATTTGTCAAATATGTGAACCACTATGGATGTTCCTGAGTTTCATTTAGAATAATAAAAATTTTCAGTGCTATCTCAAGGGGAAATTTATTTTCTTTTGAGACTATTAATTAAAAAAAATTCTCAAAGTAACTTAGATACCATATTATTTAGACAAAATACATAACAATACATGACTAGATTTTAGTTGCATATCCCTTTAATATTTTCTTTTTAATGAATCCTAATATAGTCTTTGAATAAAGGAATTATATAATAAAATATGAAATGCTTTTCTAAATCAACATAATCAGAGATTACTAGCATCTGTTCACACTAAGTATGATTCAGGGAATTGCTCTGTACAACATATGCTGATAAAACACTTAGCTTAAAGGGCAACTGGCTGGCTCAGTCAGTAGAACATGTGACTTTTGCTCCCAGGGTCCTGAATTCAAGCCCCACATTGAGTGTGGAGCTTACTTGATAAAGTGGTCAAGGCACTGTGGGACCTGTGTGTCCATTCATCTTTCTTTATACACTTCAATTATGATATAATTCCATTTGTCTACATGTTTCTACTGCTAATCACAGGAGCCTTTCATCATGAAAGCATCGAATAGCCTTTTAGTAAAAACACAAACCTACTTCATGCTAGTAAATAGTGATAATTATTCATATTGCCGTTTGTTTTATTAACATGAATTTAATAGCTGGTGGAATGGCTGATGGACTAACTACATGAAAAAGGCCTGTTGTGAAGTACGAGGTCATTGACAAATGCTCCCTTCATTCTCTTGTAAATAATACACATCTGTCCTAGTTTACTCATCTGAAAAGTAAATATATAGCACTTTCACATATCCATGGCCAATTTTTTTACTAACTTGGTCCAATGTTGTCCTCATTTAGTAATATTTATTTCTATTTACAAAGACATAATTTTGATATAACTTCATTATTTAAAATAATTAGACTAGCGAAATCAAGTGTAATATGAAAGTTATCTTTTGTGGAGAAGGGTTATTATATAGTTTTGTTTTGTTTTGCTTTTAACTTATCAAAATTTGCACTCTACCCTCTGCGTGTTTTGGAGACAAAAGTACACAAAAGCTATTTATTTGATTATTCAGTGCTGAAAAGAGCAATGTAGCATTAATGATGGTTTGATTGAAGACAATTTTATCTATCGTGGCCTTTCTTATTCACTTAGGTATATACTTCTATCTCTCTCCCTTATCTTCATTATTACAATGCCAATTAGCAGAAAGGGGAGAACCAGCCAGAAAGAGATTGTCAACATGTCATTTCAAGGCTATAAAGCTGCAGTGGTTGCTTCTTGGGATAAAACCTCTAGTTGGCAGAAGTAAAATTAAGGTCACAATTGTACCAGCTTGTCAAAGCAATACCATGTGCACTAAAACTGCAGCAAGTGACTGTCTCCAGTGACTTTAAGGAGAAATAAAGAAAAGAACTGGAAAAGCACTTAAGTGGAAGCATTTAGACAATATTATTGAACAATCAGATATGATAAAAACATAATATATTAAGATGGCCTAAGGGTCTTTCACATGTCTATGTGGAAATCAGTAAACGTTAATTTCTATAAACAAATGGTGCCTTATGATACATGGTTATACTTGCAAATAATATACCCCTTCTCCTTTTGTGTAAAATCCCCTATAAACTGACACGTTTCGGCTTCTTTCACAGCAATCTGAAATACTGTCCCTGAGCTATAGCACTCAGACCGTGAATAAAGCATTTACTAACCTACTTTGAGGTTGGCTTTTTTTTTTTTTTTCAGTTGACAACCAGAAGTTTGGAAATTCTGATCTCACTGCTTTTTCAGAAGAGAAGCTACTGATGTCAGAAGCCTTGAACCTAGGCAAGCATGAATGTACTGTGAGCAATTCAATTAGTAACACTTTTTAAATAAATTTAGATGTACCAGGCAATCTGCTGATCTAAAATGACTCCATGTGTTCTCTTTATACTTGTAAATTAATAATTTGTAATTCCCATACATTGAGGAAAATTTAAGTTGGCGGCCATTTATCTATCTCAATATATTGTTCATGTTAGTATTTCAGCCCCAAATTCCATACCCCACTTTTGTCTGTCTGGCAAATCACTCTTCAATCCTGCTCTTTGTATGTTTTTATACATTGATACATTTTGATTTAATATGAACAAAATAACCTTTTATGTCTTCTATCAGAGCATATATCACAATGTAGTATGATTACATATATATTTATTTATTTTTTAAAGATTTTATTTATTTATTCATGAGCAATCACAGAGAGAGAGAGAGAGAGAGAGAGAGAGAGAGAGAGAGGCAGAGGGAGAAGCAGGCTCCATGCAGGGAGCCCGACGTGGGACTCGATCCCGGGTCTCCAGTATCACACCCGGGCTGCAGGCGGGGCCAAACCGCTGCGCCACCAGGGCTGCCCTATATTTATTTATTTTTTTTAAGATTTTATTTATTTGTGCATAAGAGTGCGAGGGAGAATGAGAGAGAGAAAGAGAAAGGGAGCTAGCAGGAGCATGAGCAGGGCACGGAGGGTGGGGCTTGGGAGGGGGAGAGGGAAGTGGGGGAAGGGGCAGAGGGAGAAGAAGAAACAGACTTTCTGCTAAGCAGGAAGCCGTACACTGGGCTCCATCCCAGGACTCTGGGATCATGACCAGAGCCAGAGGCAGACGCTTAACTGGGTGAGCCACCCAGGTGTCCCTGATTATATGTTTAAATGTCAGACTGCATTATTAGAATGTGGGCTTTTAAAAAATTAGTCTATATATAGAGAGACTTATTCTTAAAAATTAGCATAACATTTGTCCAATTTGTCTAATAGTTGTCTTTGAATTACCAAATGAATCTTGAATGTTGAATGGATGCTGAAAATGTGCTATACTTTCTGCAAATACGATAACACTAAATTAAAATGATTTTTATTTTTTAATTTTTTTATTTATTATTATTATTATTTTTTTACTTATGATAGTCACAGAGAGAGAGAGAGAGAGAGTCAGAGACACAGGCAGAGGGAGAAGCAGGCTCCATGCACCGGGAGCCCGATGCGGGATTCGATCCCGGGTCTCCAGGATCACGCCCCGGGCCAAAGACAGGCGCCAAACCGCTGCGCCACCCAGGGATCCCTAAAATGATTTTTAAAAGCCTAGTGTAATTCAGTTCTATTATTTTTAAAAAAGATTTTATTTATTTATTCATGAGAGACATAGAGAGAGAGGCAGAGACACAGGCAGAGGGAGAAGCAGGCTCCATGCAGGGAGCCCGATCCAGGACTCAATCTGGGTCTCCAGAATCACGCCCTGGGCTGAAGGCAGACACTCAACTGCTGAGCCACCCAGGCGTCCCTAGTTCTATTATTTTAAGTATAAGAATTAAATATTGAAAGTGCAAAAACAGACACATTAAAATACTGTAAGTAAAAAAAGAGAAGATTTTTAAAAAGAGAAGAGAAAATTTTCATTAGCCATAATAAAAAATGGTGAGAAAGAGTTTTCTTAAGTAAAAATTAAGTAAACAATCTATCTAAAGTGTACATTGTGTTATGTGGTCCTTTAAGCTGGAAAATAGTATGCTACAGCTAGATTTTGGGCAGCAGAAAAAATGATCTAGATTGTGTTTTATACATATTAATTTGGTGTCTGAGCAAAATTCACCCAAGAAGGTAGAGCCTGTCAACAGAGTCCAGTTAAAAGGAGTGGTTTAGGGCAGCCCCGGTGGTACAGCGGTTTAGCGCCGCCTGCAGCCCAGGGTGTGATCCTGGAGACCCAGGATCAAGTCCCACTTCAGGATCCCTGCATGGAGCCTGCTTCTCCCTCTGCCTGTGTCTCTGCCTCTCTCTCTGTGTGTCTCTCATGAATAAATAAATAAAATCTTAAAAAAAAAGGAGTGGTTTAAGAGTTATGAAGACTCTAGAACATGGATAAATAAATTACTGCAGTTAGTAAAGATGAATTAAAAATGGGAGTATATACCTTATAAGACAAGCTCTATAGAAGAGTAATTTATAAATGAAAGTAGTTTTGTTTTGTTTTGATATTTGGTTTATTAACATCTTAACAGATTAAGAAAGAAGAGCAGGCATTTCATAGATAAATTTTTAGTACAAAAATTTGTAAAATGTTATCCATTTTCTGTTTTTTTAATATAATAATTATTAAAATATTTTATTGTATTTCCATAGAAAAAGGGGAAAAAGCAACTAAGTAATTTTAGCCTTTGCATTGTTTAGTGTACTTTTACTGGAATAATAATTTTGGTACGTAAAAATCATCATAATAATCTGAGAAATAAACTGTTCTTTTTAAGATATAAAGAAAGAATGACAGTAAGCCACTAATTTTCTTAATTAACTAAAGTACTTTAGAATGTTAATTATAACTTCTTTATAGTATACCCTTATTGCATTTTTTAATCAAATGACTATAACCTGAGGCATTGGGTGCATAATTAACTGCTCATTTTTTTTTTCCTCACGGGATTTCTCAACTTTCCATATATCACCCTAAGTTACTTTTGGGTTCTGTTGAATTAAATATCAGGTTTCAATTCCCTTTTTCTGTCCATCATGTAATTGCATGGAGAAACCAGAATGGCATCTACCTCTCATTAATTCCTTCATCAGACTCAAAGTTAAATTTATTTGTTATTTTCTCACCAAATAATAAATGTAATTATACTCAAATGTAGCAATAAAAATGTACTTGTTTCTTTCATTCACAAACAATGTCTTAAGAAGGATTAATTGTAGAAAATAACTTGGCTTTAATTTAAAGATTTTATTCATTCAAAACATTCACCTGCCATGCATGCACCATGTAAATATAAAAGTTACCCATCCTTCTCTTCTATTTACCATTTTATTTTTCTAAGTAATTGCTAAAAACGAGAATAAAACCTGTGATTTTACTTCAAAAATAACAATATACTAAAAAAGAAAAAAAATAACAATATACTGAACTGTGGGGATTCTGACTGTGATATATACCTGGATGGGCAAATGCAAGGGGCAACAGATAGGAGCAAGTCTTCACGTGATCAGGGAAGCCAAAGTTATGGTTGCACTGATTAATTTCACAATGGGATGCAACTCAATGCTACATATTTCCCAGTCTGCCAGATATTAGGATAATAATTTTGCATACGGAAATATTATTTAAACTTCTTTTGGGATGGAGATAAGAAGTTTCCGCTGCTAATGATCTAGAAACATCATTCATATGTACAGTGAATACATGCAAATTTCCCTGAATCCCAAACATTAAGGAAATCATCACTGCAACCCCACTTGAGAACAAAAATAATGTATAAAAATGCCAAACAATTGTTCAACTGTTATCTTTAGCTTATAAAGATGTGTAATAAAGAGTAGAAAAACAGACTTCTGGTAGATTAGTGTGAACTCTCTCTCTCTCTCTCTCTCTCTCTCTATATATATATATATATATATATACACACACACACACTCTCTATACGTGCACACACACACATATGTGTCAAAAGGAAAGGAAACATTTAATAAATACTTTAGAAAGGCACTCAGGAATCCCTGTGGCATGACTCTGACATAAGATGTCTTTTTAGTCTAATATTTAATTCTATTTTTTCTACTTCATGATCTACTTAGAATATATTATTTGGGATATGCTGAACCAATTTCCTGAACACATTTATTGCTAAAAATGTTCATCAGCACAGAATTCCCTACAATCCTGTTTTAAAAGATCCATATTGTTTGAATTGTCTTTTGTGTGTTTTCAAAGAAAGTTACCTTTGCATTTAGCATACCTCTTACTTTTTATTTTATTTTTTTTGTTTTTAGCCCAGCTTATTTAATAGAAACATTCTGTATTTGACTTTGTAGATTTTTTCCTCTTCTTGCTATTGCTCTCGTAATGTGCTTTTTCTTTTTCTTTTTTCTTTTTTTCTTTTTTATGTTTTTATTTAAATTCCAATGAATTAACACACAGTGTGATATTAGTTTCAGGTATACATCACAGTGATTCAACACCCATACAACATCCAGTGCTCATCACAAGTACTCTCCTTAATTCCCATCATCTATTTCTCCCATCCCCCATCCATCTTTCCTCTGGCCACGACCAGATTGTTCTCTATAGTTAAGTGTCTGTTTCCTGGTTTGTGTGTCTCTCTTTTTTTCCTCCCTTTGTTCATCTGTTTTGTTTCTTAAATTCCACAAGTGACTGATATCATATACTTGTCTTTCTCTAACATTTGTTCTATTTTTGATACACTTATCTCCATTTTTTTTATTGGAGTTCAATTTGCCAACGTATAGCATAACACCCAGTGCTCATCCCATCGAGTGCCCCCCTCAGTGCCCGTCACCCAGTCACACCCATCCCCCACCCACCTCCCTTTCTACCACCCCTTGTTCCTTTCCCAGAGTTAGGAGTATCTCATATTCTGTCTCCCTTTCTGATACTTCCCACTCATTTTTTTCTCCTTTCCCCTTTATTCCCTTTCACTATTTTTTATATTCCCCAAATGAATGAGACCATATAACGTTTGTCCTTCTCCGATTGACTTACTTCACTCAGCATAATACCCTCCAGTTCCATCCACGTTGAAGCAAATGGTGGGTATTTGTCGTTTCTAATGGCTGAGTAATATTCCATTGTATACATAAACCACATCTTCTTTATCCATTCATCTTTCGATGGACACCGAGGCTCCTTCCACAGTTTGGCTATTGTGGACATGGTTGCTATAAACATCGGGGTGCAGGTTTCCCGACGTTTCATTGCATCTGAATCTTTGGGGTAAATCCCAACAGTGCAATTGCTGGGTCATAGGGCAGGTCTACTTTTAACTCTTTGAGGAACCTCCACACAGTTTTCCAGAGTGGCTGCACCAGTTCACATTCCCACCAACAGTGTAAGAGGGTTCCCCTTTCTCCACATCCTCTCCAACATTTGTTGTTTCCTGCCTTGTTAATTTTCCCCATTCTCACTGGTGTGAGGTGGTATCTCGTTGTGGTTTTGATTTGTATTTCCCTGATGGCAAGTGATGCGGAGCATTTTCTCATGTGCTTGTTGGCCGTAATGTGCTTTTTCTTAAAGATTTTATTTATTTATTTGAGAGAAAGAGAGAGCATGAGTGGGGAGAGGGGCAGAGAGAGAGCGAAGCATACTCCGCTGACCTCAATCCCAGGACCCCAAGATCATGACCAAGCCAAAGACAGATACTTAACAGATTGGGCCACCCAGGTGCCCCTCATAATGAAATATATATATATATTCAATTAATAGGAAATATTAAATTCAAATAATATCTAGGATAACAGAAGATGTAGTACTTCTCATGGGCTGAACTATGTTGCACTATGGAGAGGAGAGTGTCAAGATATTGTAGGAAGTTTGGTTCCAATGTCATTTTCACAGAAATAGAGAAAAATCCTCAAATTCATATGGAACTACAAAAGACTCAAAATAGCCAAAGCAATAATTGAACAAGAAGATCAAAACTGGAGGCATCACTTTCCTCATTTCAAATTATATTACAAACCTATATAATCAAAACAGTATGGTACTTGCATAAAAACAGATGGATAAACCAATAAAACAGATTTGAGAGACAAGAAATGATCCCACATGAATATGGTCAACTAATCTGCAACAAGGGCTCCAAGAAATGGAGAATTAATAAATGGTGCTGGGAAAAATTGATATCCACAGGCAAAAGGAAGAGAAAGAAAAGAAAGAAAAGAAAGAAAGAAAGAAAGAAAGAAGAAAGAAAGAAAGAAAGAAGAAAAAAAGAAAGAAAGAAAGAGAAAGAAGGAAGAAAGAAAGAAAGAAAGAAAGAAAGAAAGAAAGAAAGAAAGAAAGAGAAAGAAAGAGAGAGAGAAGGGAGGGAGGGAGGGAAACTGGAATCACATCTTCATGACATAGAAAAATCAACTCAGGGCAGCCCAGATGGCTCAGCAGTTTAATGCCACCTTCAGCCCAAGGTGTGATCCTGGAGACCCAGGATCAAGTCCCACATCGGGCTACCTGCATGGAGCCTGCTTCTCCCTCTGCCTGTGTCTCTGCCTCTCTCTCTGTCTCTGTGTCTCATGAATAAATAGATAAAATCTTTAAAAAAATCAACTGAAAATTGATTAAATATATAAATATAAGCCCTAAAACCATAAAATATCTAGAAGAAAACATAAAGAAAAAACTCTTTGACACTGATTTTAACAATGATCTTTTTTGATACAACACCAAAAGCACAGTCAACAAAAGCAGAAGTAAGTTAGTAGGACTACATCAACTAAAAAGCTTCTGCACAAGGACTCAATCACCAGAATGAAAAGACAATCTACAGAATGGGAGAAAATATTAGCAAACCATATATTGGTAAGATATTAATATTTTAAAAACATAAAGAATTCCTACAGCTCAGTAGCAAAGCAAAACAAAATGAGTAACTCAAAAAATAAGCAAGGAACTGATTAGTCTTTTTTACAAAGAAGACAAATAAATGGACAAGGATGTGGAACAATGATCAGTATCCCTAAGCATTAGGAAATACAAATGAAAATCATAATGAGATATCTCATACCTGTTAGGATGACTGTTATTTAAAAAAATAAAATATGAGTGACAATGTAGAGCAAAAGGAACCCTGGAATTTTTTTTGGCAGGAAAGTAAATTGGTACAGCAGTGTGGAAAATAGTGAGGAGGTTCCTCAAAAAATTAAGAATAGAACCACTCTATGATCCAGTAATCCCATTTTCTGGGTGTTGATTCAAAGGAATTGAAGTCAGGATCTTGGAATGATATTTGGACCACCATGTTCATTGGACCATCATGCACTATAACCAAGATATAGAAACAACCTAAATGTCCATAAGTGAATGAATGAATAAAGAAGATGTGGTATAGACATACAATAGAAACATCAAAACAGAAGGAAAGTCTGCCCTTTGCGACAACAATTAGAGGATATTATGCTAAGTGCAATAAGCCAGACATCAAAAGACATAAGATATATAATCTCACTTGTACGTGGAAACCAAAATAGTAAAACCATAGAAGCAGATGGTAGAATGATAATTGCCAGGGAGCAGGTGGAGGGGAAAATGGAGAGGTGGGTCAAAGGGTACAAATTTTCAGTTTTGCAGGTTAAACACATTCTAGAAATCTATTCTACTGTAGTGTCCATGACTAATAATACTGTATCATATATTTACACTTTTCTAAGAGACTAAATCTTACGTTAAGTGTTTTTACCACAAATAATAATAATAAACAGGGTGGGAGGAAACTTTGGGAGGTGATAGATAGGTCTGTGACCTTAACGGTGGTGATGATTTCAAAGACATATACTTATCCCCCAATTTGTTGAGTTGTATATATTCAATATTACAGCTTTTTGTATGTAAAAAAAAAAAACCAATGAAGAAAATGAAGAATGAAAACTCTGTTAATTAGGGTTCTGGTTGAATATAGTAACTGCATTACGGTGTTATGTGAGTTGTAGTTGACAAGATCAGAGAATATTTAAGTGTACAGGAAGCTCTAAGCTCTCCGACACATGACACAATGTATTTTTCAAAAGTTTCTAGGACAAGGAACTCCCCATTTATCTTAATGTTCTTTAATACAGCAGAATATCAATGTAGAAGACATTATAATCACATGTCCCTAAAAATGATATAGGCCTTTTGTGACTGATGAAGAGATGTAATACACCAGTGAGGATGCTGGTAAGGTATCGATATTTGAAAAGGATTTGCTTTATTATTATGACAAAAGAGAAATGCATGTCTCAAGAATCTTCTAGTAATCTGTAAATTTTGGCATTGATGTTAAATTAGAGAATAGTTTGGTAGTCTTTCTAATACCACACGGAATTAGAGAAAGTATGTCACGGGGGATATCCAAGTATGGAGAAGCAATTTTAGTGGATTGCAAATATCATCTTATTTTTGCACAATTTTACAAGAATATATGACCATGAAAGTACGTTCCCTGCTGGAACTCCTCTCAGAGCCTAGAAAGGAACTGGCTAAAGTGAGGAGCTTGAAAGCTTAGCTTCCTCAGCCCCATAAATGTACCTTGGAGTAGCAGCTGGAGATAACCTCACTAAAAAGCAGACAGGAATAGAGATGCCATGGAAAAAAAGACAGCAGAAAGAAGCCAGGCTGGGCTTAAAGAGGCAGCCTTGAGCCTGGGGCAAGCGCTGAGCCAGTGACTCTGAGAAGCAGGGTTTGAGTATGAGTATCACGGCTTAGGCATTTCAATTTGTGCTCCTCTGCAAAATTACTTGAGTGGCCGTGACATCTAAATTAGTGGAAATCACTTCACTTTACAGATATTTATTGAGCCTATTATGCTCAATGTACTGGCTATTTTTCTTCAATCTATATAGCAGTCCAGAATACTGGAATGACACTGGTTATAAGAAAAGCGGGGGGGGGGGGGGCTATGTTATGAGAGCCTTAAAATGTAAACCAGGTAGGACTGTTGATAAAATGGAGGAAATTATTTTCTCTATTTAAAGGGATCAAATTTCATGTAGTATATAAAGTTTGAGGAGTATTGAAAGTAAATAGTTTTAAGAGAAAAAAGTTCAATGATGATAAGGGAGACTAACATGAATAAATTTGTTTTGGAAGTTAAAATTTGTGGAGGTAGACCCTAGCACGCAAGAGTTTTTGACAATCTCTGAATAAATATTCCTTGCCAACTTCCACTGCCTTTATCTCCCAAACACATGGCTTACCTTCAGAATCTTGTGTCTTTCTCCTTCCTTTCTTTACGGCAGAAATGCCCCTCTCTATTTCCCTCTGCCTACTTGCCTCCTATTCATCCCTCATTGTTGCTCTGCTGTAAACTCTTTCTGCCTTGTTCATAACATAATAAATTACCCTTTCCTATGTGTTTTCATAGAATTTTGCATATCACATTTTATTATAGTGATTTTTGTGTCTAACTCTGCCTATTAAACTGAAGTCTTTGAGGTTTGGGGTAATGGTTAATTTATCTTTGTAACCCCTATGTGCTTAGCACAGTACTTTACATTCAGAGGTACTCAATAAACATTTGATGAATGAATGAAGGAAGAGAATTGGTTTTGCCAATACCCCTTAAGGGTCTTCTTTCATCGCTGTTGCATTTCTGAGAAAAATTGCAGTTAAATTCACTCTATTTTATATTGTAACTTACTAAAAAAAAATGCAAACTTACCAGTGAAACGAAGAAACAAAAGACTAAGAACATATATACATACATACATATATCCAAAGAAAATGTGTTCCAGAACACATTTTTCATAAACTGAGAATAAAAATAAATAAATCTGTTGAAATTGTTAAATACTATAAATTTCCTGCTGCCTCTATACTTACCAGCTTGCATTGTTATTAACATTATAAAAGAAGAGGAACTAAAGTGAGTTTTAATATAGTCTACCTAGATATATAATATATATATATACATATATATATATATATATTGCTTTCCTTTTCAAGATCTACAATGATTTAAAGTGTTAAAAAATTTATTGCTGAGCTATGGTCAATTTCATCAAGTGATGCATTGATAAATTCTTTTTTAAAATATATCTATATCTATAGTTAGATATCTATATCTATAGATATGATATCTATAGATATAGATATAGATAGATATAGATATAGATATAGATATAGATATAGATATAGATATAGATATAGATATAGATAGTGCATGCCACATGGGTGGCAGGGAAAGGGCAGAGGGAAAGTAAAGGAGAGAATCCTCAAATAGACTCCCTGCTGAGCCTGATGAGAGGCTCCATCTCACAACCCTGAGTCATGACCTGAGCTGAAATCAAGAGTCAAACACTTAATCGACTAAGCCACCCAGCATCCTTGCATTGATAAATTCTAAAGAAGGATAATATAGCCAATTATATTAAAATCTACTATCTCCTCCTCAAAAAAAAAAAACCTACAAAAAGAACACCTTCAATTTTAATGGAAATATTCCAATAAAGGAATCAATGTGCAATCCCTTACAGAATAGAGTGCAAAGTGTAAAGCACAATTTAAAATATTAGCTGTAATGTATGGAGTTCCTCCTCCTGAAAATCGGAGAAGACATAGCACATCGTTTGCAATATATGCAAAAGACAATAGAAAATCCTTGGGTTGTGAGAAGAGCAGTCACATATTTAGCAGGCTAGTATTGAATTTCTTAATACAGCCGGCCCTTGAACAGCACGGGTTTGAAGATGCATGTCCTCTTCGTGCATATTTTTAAAAGAGTTCACCGCCACAGCCACAAGGCCTGTATTGCAACGGCGCATCCCAGTCTCCTGGGACCCAGGAGCAGTCGACCGGAACAGAGGTCACACCTGCTGTCCCTGGGTACCTAATGAGCCCTCAGAGGCTCTCAGCAGCTCCCAAGGGCCACAGCAGGGAAGAGGGCAGTGGGTTGCCCTGTCTGCCATAGGGACGGGCAGGTGGAGCAGCCCCTGGGGGATTGGCAGGCATGGAGTTAGGCTGAGGCCGAGAAACGTGCCCAGAGGGCACAGACCGCGCTACGCAGTATATAGGATGCTATGTGTAGAACTGTTCATTATTGAATTCTTGGGCCTATAATCCTAATATCCACACTCTTTCTTATATTTATTAGGTAAAGGATATTATTAATTTTACAAACAAATCCTGTTCCCTCCTTGCGCTTGGCACATCCTGGACCTTAGCAACTTTATTTCTAAACTATCCCTAATTATTTTTGTGTGTAACTAGAGATGTCATGACGTTCAGTCTCAATATTCTCATTGAAGATTTGCTTCCCTCCTCAGTGATCTGCTTCGCTTCTGCGGCTTCTAATGCTCTTAAAAAAATATGTCAGTCCTCTGATGGCCATAATTACTCACTTCTATTTACCAGAAGCTATAGCTCTTCCACAGCACTGCCTACACCCACAGCAGGCCTGAACAGGGCAATGGAAGGGAATGGTCCCAGTCCCGGCTCTTGTCAATCAGCACTCAAATGAACAACTATGCCTTTACTTTCAAATGTACTCATCTTAGATTCACAAGTTTACTCATTAAACCAGCTGTCATACCTCCAACCTCTACAATGTGGTTCAAAAAACAAAACAAAAAGAGCGTCAGATCAAAAACTGTCAGTAATATCACGCTCTTCACTTCCTTGTCTTTCTTCTCAAGAGTTCTGGATACACACACACACACGCACACACATTCAAACAGATTTAAAAAAAAATCTTAAACAACTAAAAACATTTTTAAAGTATTCTCTTCTCAAAAAAATAAAAAAATAAAATAATAATAAAATTTTTCTCTTCTCTTCTTTTCCTTTTTTTTTTCTTTTGCCAGTCTAAACAAAGTCCTCTTGCTTGCCAACACATACAAATCATTATTTGGAAAATTTGCCTTCTACCAATTCAGCAAACAGCTAGATCCTAGATAAACGAAATATATTATTTTTTCTCCCATTGTATACTGAGCACCAAAAGGCAGAAAAAACTTATATAATTTATAAATATCATTTTTCTTTTTAATCATTTTAAAATGATTTTTACACAAAGTCAGTAAAAAAAATAAGTGAATGGGTGGTAGTCCAAGAGATCATAAATTCAGCCCTACTCATGCCCATATTTGTAACCACCACCACAGAGGATTTATTAAAGGATTGAGTGACTTAATATTCATAAAGTGCCTATAATAGTATCTTCCCACAGCAAGTGTACAGATGACAGACATAGTGATAGTCTGATTTGTGTTGGCAGAAATATACCCAGGGGAAAATAGATAAAGGAGAAAACGAAAAGAAACACAACAAAATACTACACTTTCCAGCCTGGCTTATGTCAATGTATTCTTCAATATCACTCTTCCTATCTAAGGATTTTTTTTTTTTTAAGAGAAAGAGTGTGATGCGGGAGGGGGGCATGGATCATGCAGAGAGAGAGAAAGAAAGAGAGAATCAGAGAAAATCTTAAGCAGGCTCCATGCCCAGCATGGAGCCCCATGCAAGGTTGAATCTCAGGACCCTGAGACCAAGACCTGATCTGAAATCAAGAGTCGGACACTTACTGACTGAGCCCCCTAGTCAAAATCCTATCTGAGGATTTTGAGGTTGCTCCATTAGATACAATCCCAAAGTTCAGATTCTGGCTTATAAGGGTCGCATCAGAACAGTACACTGTACTGTTGTTTATGCAGCTACAAGTCACTCAGTTGTTTCTTTCAGTTCATCTTTTCTTTCCAATAATGACATTTTGCTTCTAGGGTTTTTCATAATTCTAGCTTCAGGTAGCAGATGTCACCCATGTGCTGCTGCTTAGCTTGGTTTGGTATTTGAAACATTCCTTTTGCTCTCCAGTCTTCTGACTTCAAGGCAGCAATCTAAGACATAAACAAAAATTTTTAAGTAAACTTATACTTAAGAAAAACTTCTAAAAGTTTATGTTTTCACAGAAGTTGCTCCAGTTTACAATTCCACAAATGATGCAAGAGATTTCCAGTTGATCTGCATTTTCTATATGGACAATTTAATTTCATATTTTTAATTTTTGATTTTCTTTTAATCACACAATTTTATAGAACCCATCATTGTTGATAGTTTCTAGCAAGTGTAGAACCTCACAGTTTAACTTGAGCACAAGCCAAGTTTAGAATAAATGCAGGTCAAAAAGAATTATTTTTATATTGAATGATGTTTACTAGTAAACTATACAATTTCTTCCAATCCATCTTTTGAATATGTTGTACCATTATTGGAAAGCAATAATAAATCATAATTTTTCTTTTTCTTCATGAATAGATTTTTAAATCTGAGAAACCTCTGCTTCATTTATTATTTAAATACCAATTCACGGGATCCCTGGGTGGCGCAGCGGTTTGGCGCCTGCCTTTGGCTCAGGGCGCGATCCTGGAGACCCCGGATCGAATCCCATATCGGGTTCCCAGTGCATGGAGCCTGCTTCTCCCTCTGCCTATGTCTCTGCCTCTCTCTCTCTCTCTCTCTCTCTGTGACTATCATAAATAAATAAATTTAAAAATAAATAAATAAATAAATAAATAAATAAATAAATACCAATTCACTTTTTTTAAATCAAATGATCAGAATTCTGTGTGATACAATGTTTGCAAATACATATAATATTATGCTAATATTCATATTTAAGAACAGAACAGAAATGAACTCAGAACTTTTTACATGACAAGTACTCAAAAATGGTATAGCTTTGATTTTTTTTTTATTGCAATATCTAAAGAACATATACGGGAAGTGCCACAAATTACAGATTTTTAAAAGGATAATGTTAATGCTTTGGGTAAGTCAGATCTAAAATGAAAGAATCCGGCATATGATGTGAGTGAAAATAACTGGTAAATAAACCAAATAATGAAAATGAGCTTGAAAACTGAAAATTATTAGTTAAATAGTTGAAAGAGGTTTTCAACAACTTGTATAGTTCCTTTCAATCAACTTATAAACAATTTCTGGTATTTTCTACTAAAAATTCTCATTTCTTTAAAACATTTTGATGTAATTGATTGGAGTTTTGTAGATATAGCATTATACAGACACACAGGTCTCCAAAGTTTGATACACTCATCACCTGAGCTGTTTTGTTTAATTTGGAAATAATGGTTTAGTCTTCTGTGTCAAAAAGAAATTCCTTCAATTTGATTTTATGATTTTTATAAGCTTGACTATACAATATGATTTAGGAAAGAATGCAGAACTCTGTCTATATCTCCTTGTATGCATTAAGAGAAAATTATTTATATTATAAATAGTTATATTAAGCTAATTCTTTCCTAAGGCAATGATTTTATTTGTAAAGGGAGAGGAGAAAACGGGAGAGCAATTGCAATATCTTATGATAAAATCAAATGAAAAAAAAAAAAGACCACCCATATCAGCAGTGTTAAAAATAACCATCATTTCATTTAAAGCCAAATGACAGAGAGAAATGTATTTAGCAAACTTCCAAAATTGTCATTGTTAATTTTCCTTATTGTTTTCCTCGTCAAATTTAAGACCTCTGCTCATCATTCAGTTTGATGTATGAGATTATATTATTTGATATACTACCAATGTAGGAGAGTATCATAAAGGTATGTTTTCCTTCATGCCCATGAAAATATTAGAATGGTGATTATTTCTAAATAAATCAAAAGTAAAAAAGTAAAACCCTTTTATGTGGTTCTGGAATAAAACAAAACAAAATTAAAACTGGGCTTTTTTTTTAAGATTTTATTTCTTCAGGAGAGACACAGAGAGAGAGAGGCAGAGACATAGGCAGAGGGAGAAGCAGGCTCCATGCAGGGAGCCCAACGTGGGACTCAATCCCGGGTCTCCAGGATCACACCCTGGAATGAAGGCGGCGCTCAACCGCTGAGCCACCTGGGCTGCCCCAAACAGTGTTTTAATACTAAGTGGCCATGTTGAATTTATGAAGGTTCAAAGGCACATTTTCATTAGAAATATAAACACATATAAAAGGCATTCTCCCTCCCTTTTTTTCTTTCTTTTTTTTTTTTTTCCATTTGGTAAAAGGGTCAGACCAACAGTACATATCACCATGCTGAAAGCATTCTGACCTCTTCCCTCTGACAACTGGTTTTCCACTTCTGAGAGATGCTGGACTGGTTCTGCCATATGAAAGGAATATTAGATTGCCTACAACGTGGACTTGGGTGACAATGGCAGAAAGCTTTACTTTTTAAAATATGTTTGGCTATTCTATGGAATATAATATGTAAACCATAAAAGGTAAAACTGAAGTTCAGAGTATTATAACATGACCTCTAAGTAAAAAGATTTAGATTGTGATATTCTGCACCTTGAAAGTAATTAACTTACAAGAGCTCGTGGAGGCTTATATATTTCAGGAGAACTACTTAAGAGTTAAAATATGTTCATTTGTGGAATTTTTGAAAGTAAGACCAGTTAAGAGAGAAGAATAAGAGCCACCACATTAATAAAAATGTCCTTAAATTTTATTTATGGAGTTCTATTGTCAAGCAGACTAGTGTGTACCAGTTAATGAATCTCAAGGCAGAACTCTAAACACCTTAGCCCATGGCATCTTGGTATCACAGTCCCCAGGGAAACCACACACACAGTCAAGCAGTCGATGGAACAATGCTTTACTTACTTGGACAAGAGACAGAGCAAGAGGAGCTTCAGTGGTGTGTGCGGGTCCCCCATGGCAATTGGTCTGCACTACATATACCCTTCTTGTGTGACAGTGGAAGGAGCCTGTCCCTTCCCTGCAGAGCGCAGATACAACAGTGGGGTTGGCCAGGAACCATAGGACACACTCACTTCAGGGAGACACAAAAGAGTATCCATGAACCCGAAACAGGAAAAGACATTCACACACAGGATGATAAGTGCAGCACAGATGGTGTGGGCTCTTTATCTTTTAATAAGGAAGTGTTTCTAGTTTCCTAGCGCAAGGACCATTCTTATGCATCACAGTAGAGGCAAGAGACCACAAGCAAAGGACTAACTTTTCCAACAAACTTCATGCTAAGATTTTCACAGATTTCCATACCGTGTCAATTATCATTATATTTCATGTTTCCTATTTGGCAGAATATTTCAATAAAGTTACCTGGGTCTGGTGGTGTATGTATGAGTAAATTTTCTAAAAATTGATGAATAAAATACCTAAAAAATTTAAACATACTTAGGTTTCCTGACTATATTTTCATAAAAAGTTCCATTTTATTCCAATTTGCAAATAATTGGCAAAAAAGATTCCCATTATTTTTATTTTTATCAAAAATGCTCTGCTATATCTCCAATTATACTCATTTTTTCCAGTCTAAATACAGTATTCGTTATTTTTTCATTCTCTATTATTTATAAATCCATTCAGATTTGGTTTATTTTAGTATTCGTCTTGAACTTTTAGCATTGAACTGCTGACTTTTTTGTTGTCTTCTTTTTATTTCATTAATCTTTGCCCTTTTAATCAATTCCTTCCATCTATATTATTGGGCTAGTTATCCAGACTTTTAAAAACTTTTTAAATTTAAAATGTCTTTTCCTATGGGACGCCTGGGTGCCTCAACGGTGGAGCATCTATCTGCCTTCGGCTCAGGGTGTGATCCCAAGGTCCAGGAACAGTCCCTCCCTGGGCTCCTTTCAGGCAGCCTGCTTCTCCCTCTGCCTATGTCTCTCTCTGTGTCTCTCATGAATAAATAAATAAAATCTTTTAAAAAAAAGTCTTTTCCTAGATTAGCATTTGAGGTTTTACATTTCCTTATAAGTACCTAATGGCCTACAATTCACAAATGAACAATAAAGCATTTTCATTATTGTTCTAAATGTGTTATAATTTGCATCTTGATCTCATCTTTACTTATGAGCATTTAGATTGTGACTCTTCTGTTTTAACTTTCAAGAAAAGTTGGATTGTTAAAATTTGTCTTGTAGTGATTTACAAATTATTACTTAAGGCTGGAGATTGTGGTCTGTATCACATATAATTTATTTAAATTTCCTAAAAACAACTTTATAGCCTTATACATCATCATTTTTGGTATTTCATGTGTGGTTGAGAAGAAAATTCATTTTATATTTGTTAAATGTCTATATATATATATATATACCTGTTTAACTTAAAGTGTGTGGGTTGAATGTTCTATATTCTTACTATTTTTCCTAATTTGTAGATTAAGTCTTTTGTATTTCTAACTGTTCTTTTTAAAGATTATTTATTTGAGAAAGAGAGAGAGAGAGAGAGAGAGTTGGGGGAGGAGCTCCAAGCAGACTCCTTGCTGAGCACAGAGCTACATCTAGGGCTCAATCCATGACCCATGAGATCATGACCCGACCCAAAAACAAGAGTCTGATGCTTAACAGACTGAGCTACCCAGGTGCTCCCTAACTATTCTTTTTAAAATCTACTTAAGCAATCAACTAATGAAAGTGATATGCTAAATGTCTCACTATAGTTGTGCATTTGGACATAATGCATATTGAATATGTGTTATATGGATTGTAATGAGATAATATCACTTTGTAATTTTTTAGTGAAATTATATAGTTTGAATTATGGAGCCCCAGAATATACTTTCCCACAAAGTCTATTTTTTTTTGTCTAACATTCTAATTATCCCTTATGGAGTAAAAAAGTTCACCCCAAAACCTGGTGACTTAAAACAACATTTACTTTGAAAACAGATCTTTAACTTGGGCAGTTTTCAGTGAGAATAGTCTATCTCTGCTCCTCTTGGTTTCATCTGGATTGATCTGAAGCCTGGGAGCTGGAATTATCTGAAGGTTTCTTCATTCACATTTCTGGTGGCTGATGCTGCCTATCCGTTGGCATATTAGCTGTTGGCAAAATCACCAACTCACAACCTCTGCATGTGGCTTGGAATTCCTTACATAATGTTTGGTTATAAAAGCAAGCATCCTGATAAAGAGAGGGTACTATCTGTAAACTGTTCCACTTTTCAATCTTCAGGTTCCCAGGCCAGAAAGTGGGCTTTCCACGTGTTCTTCCCCTGAAGCTATACATACTGCCCAGACACTGGAAAATACTGTAATCCCTCATTTCTCCTCCATGGAATCACATACTCTCCCAATTGGGTTGGTCTGCTTCCTTTGCCTTTTAGCTTTTTTTTCTGGTAGTTGTTTCTTCATATTATATCCAGGTTTTATAGTTCATTTTGCGTGAGTGTCATCTGATAGGTAGTTATTTCATTATACTTGAAGCAGAAACTACAAAACTTGTAATATTGGATTTTGAGAGTATGTGTGACAAGCATAAACTATCTGGGATTTTTTTTTTTAATTTCTAAACTCTCAAATTCTATGGTCTATAAGTCTAATCTTATTTCAGTTCAACACAAGACTGATTACTGTATATTTATAGTAAGATCTGAATTTGCAAAGTGTACTAAGATTTGAAATTGGGAAGAGTCCTCCAATTTTGTTCTTCCTATGATTGTTTTATCTAATCTGGGTGCCTTGCATTTCCATGTGAATTTTAGGATCAATTTATGAATTTCTCCAGAGTCAGGGAAATTGATCTGGGCTCAAAGGTAGATATTGTGCTATCTCAGGTAGAATGCAGTTCAGTGGTGCAGACTGGTGAATCTTGGTGAGATATCCATGCTAAAGGAGCATCTGTGGGAATTCTTTGAGACCTTTGAGAGGTGGTGTTAGATTTCATGGGACACTACTAATCTAGGAAAACTTTTTGTTATATTATCAGCTTGTAATTTTCCTTTATTTAGAAAGAAAAATATTATTAAGAAAGTAATTATCATCAAAAATGTCACCTAGTAGGACGGTGTCATATTTTAGAAATAATATTATCGGGCAGCCCGGGTGGCTCAGTGGTTTAGCGCCACCTTCAGCCCAGGGCATGATTCTGGAGACCCGGGTTTGAGTCCCAGGTCAGGCTCCCTGCATGGAGCCTGCTTCTCCCTCTGGAGCCTGCTTGTGTCTCTGCCTCTCTCTCTCTCTCTCTCTCTCTCTCTCTCTCTCTCTCTCTCTCTCTGCCTCTCATGAATAAATAAATAAAATCTTAAAACAATATTATTTGTGAATTTGCTATAAATATTCTCCTCTCTTATATACTGAAATGGTAAGAAAGTATGTTTTTATATTTAATTGAACTTACCAAGACAATATGTCACTATAAGTTTAGTTTTGTTTAGGATTTAACAAAATCCTTTTGTTTAGGATAAGTTTAGTTTAGGATTGCAATATTAAGAAATTTAACTTACTAAAAATATTCATGCCCCATAGCATACCCCTTTCCTAGAAAAACAAAACAACAGTAATAACAAATTGTGGTTTTGAGTTCTCATTGGAGAAGTTATTGCATAGGTTTACGTTTTACAAAAAGTAATTTTTTATTTTATTTTAAATATTTTATTTATTTATTTATTTATTTGAGAAAGAGAAACAAAAACAATAAGAGAGAGAAGGAGCAGGGAGGAGAGGGAGAAACAGGCTCCCAGCAGGGAGCCAGATGAGGGGTTTGATCCCAGGACCCTGGGGATATGACCTGTGCTGAACACAACCACTTAACTCAACTGAGCCACCCAGGCATCCCAAGGAATTGAATTTTAAAACAAAACTTTCATTTTCTCTGAATTTATGCATATTTAGCACTTCTAGAAGAGCAAATGTTGCAAAAACAAATAATGAGAATTATTAGAAGGGTAAATAAATAAATCTTAAACAAGCTTCCTTCCACATCACACTCCTCTTAATTCCACATTGATATCAATATTACAAGTAGGTCATAATTTGTGTACACAGAAGCATAATGCTTCACAGAAAAATCAGTACTAATTTTTAAGACGTTTTCTAATATGAAGTTACCTCAGGGAAATTTCATGTCAGTTGACAAAATACTCAAGACCCAAGCACAGGGAATGCCTGAATCTTTATAGGCTAAATGTACCATATAATGAAATCTTTTGAATTATGTTTTGCTGATGAAGTCACCACGAGCAGTTTAGTTTCATTTTATCTTATTTTGAATTATAGATTCTGTTTATTTACCATTATATAACATTATTTTTTGTTGGCTGATGTAAAAACATGATTTCCCATTGTAATGGTCTTCTGTTTTACTTCCTAAAGTGGATAGCAACAGTAAATGCATGAATCATAATTGGAAAATAAAATGAAAAACTGTTAATATGACAATACATTAAAAACAAAAGAAATGATGTTTCTTTAAGAATAAAACAATCTGCTTGCTGCAATTAGAATATAAACGTGAGCACTGGATTGACATCATTGGAAATGACAGAGTCAGGAGCTCTAGAGCTCTGTCCCTCTCAGAAACAGCCAAATAGTTAGCAAAAATTCTCAGAATCAACTTTTGCAGATGCTGTACTCTAATCAGAAATTACAACAGCTAAGGGAAAAGCTTAAGAAAACAAGGACTTGCTACATTGTGGAGTAAGAGCTCTGTAGCATTTAAAAATACCTGTGTGGCATCTTCCTCTCCCCAGATGGACTGCAGCCATGAAACCAGCAGTCTAAGCTCCTGGTGAGGCTGAGTGCCAGAGAGTGCAACACACGTAGTGTTTGCAAAGAGCCATAGCTGTGTACTGCTACCTGTTTGGAAGCTCCCTTAAGGACTGGGAAAAAGGGTTTATCTTTGTTTCACTCAACTTGGAATATTTCCAAATAGGTAAATTGAATAGGCCTATAACCACTAAGGAAATAGAATACTTAATTTTAAAACTCTTAAAATTAAGAGTTTAATTAATTAATTAACTCTTAAGAAATCATCATGCCTATATGGTTTCTATGGAGAATCTGTAAAGAAGAGTTCACACCAAAAGTTAAGAGACTTAACTTTTTTAAAGCTAGTATTACCCTCATTACAAAACAAAAGACAATACTTTTTTTAAAAAAAAGCTATAGACAAATATTTCTCATTAACATAGATATACAAAAATCCTTAACAAAATATTAGCAAATGACTACATTATGCTTATTCCAGAGATGCAAACATTTTTAATTATCTGAAAAATAATCACTGTAACTCACCCTATTAATAGGTTAAAAGAGAAAAATAATATGATTACACCAATTGATGCCAAAAAGGATGTTGAAATTCAACCTGGATTCATGAAAAAACTCTTAGAAAAATAGGAATAGAGAGGTATTTTCTCAACTTGATAGGATCTGTAAATAACCTGCAAATAAAAGACTTAATGCTTTCCCTTAAAAATTCAAAAGGAGGGGCAAGATTTTCTGCTATCCCCACATTTATTTGACAGAGTGTTTTAAGTTATAGCCAGTGAAATAAGTCACGAAAAGGAAATAAAAAAACATAGAGATCAAAAAGCAAGAAATATAACTGCCTCTATTTGTAAATGACATCATTAAATATGTAGAAAACCCCAAGGAATCCACAAAAAAGTCTTAGAAATAACAAGTGAATTCAGCAAAATTGCAGGCTGTAAGATAAATGTTTAAAAAATCAATTATATTTTCACATAGTATTAATAAAACATAAATATAGAAATTATAGTAGAACACCATTTATAATCACTCAAAAGTGAAATACTTTGGTGTAAACTTAATAAAAGAGATGTAGAAGTTTTATGTTGAAATCTACACAGTTCTGATGAAAAAATCAAGACCTAAGTAAATGGAGCAATATACTGTGTTCATACATTAGAAGGCTCAATAGAAAAGATGCCAATTCTCCTCAAATTGGCATATAAATTAAACAGATTTCCTATCACAGGAAGACTTTTGTAGATATTGACAATATATTTTTGAAATTTATATGAAAAAGCAAAAGAACTAAAGCAGCTACAACATCCAAAAAGAATAGAGAGGAATCAGTGTACACTGAGTCCAAGACTTATTATATATGTACAGTAATCAAGAAAGTCTTATGTTCACATAGAAATTTGTTCACATTATGTTTGTAATAGCTTTATCCATAATAGTAAAAAATGGGAAACAAACCTCCAAAACCTGTGGGATATCCATAGCACAGAATACTACTCAGCAGTAAAAAAGGAACTGATTATTGACATAACCACCAACTTGAAACAATCCCCAGAGAATTATGTTGAGTAAAAAAAAAAAAACAACCCCTCCAAGATACATATCATTTGATACTATTTATATAACATTCTTGGAATAACAAAATTAAATGGTGGGCATGGTGGGAGACATATGGGTAAGACTATAAAAGGCGACATTAGAAATCTTTGTACTGATGAAATCTTTACTTGGCCAATGTCAATACTCAAATTTGTAATATTGCAGTGTAGTGTTATAAGACATTAGTACTGGCTGCATTTGAATGGGTACACACAGAACTCTATTATTTAGTATAGAAACATATGAATCTACAATTATCTCAAAATTAAAAAAATAGTTGAAAAAACCAGGGTGTGTATATTTGGTATACATAATGGATCAAAGAGCCCTTGGGAATGAAATAGTTGGCAGAACACTAAAATGTAATTTTAGGCAAAAGAAAAAAAAGTGATTAGCTGGGTGGAAAACTATTCATAACCATGCACAGACAGTTCACAGTTCCTTTGAGGAAGGATTCTACATGCCAGTGACAGTAATATACGATGAATATTATTCCAGAATTACTCCAGAGGATCAGTGATCTAGTTACCAGAGTAATTTTGCACAGAAACAGGAAACACCTAAAATGTTTAAGAGTTTTGAGTTACTGGCTTTGACTGACTCTAATTCTTGGTGCCCTGAAAAATCACTGTAGTCTACTAAAGAAGAATTTATTGAATTCAGGTTTTATTTTATTTTTATTTTTTAAACAAGCCTTTTTATTTTTAAAGATTCTATTGATTTATTTATTCTTGAGAGACACAGAGAGGCAGAGAGAAGCAGAGACACAGGCAGGGGGAGAAGCAGGCTCCATGCAGGGAGCCTGAGGCAGGACTCGATCCTGGGACTCCAAGATCACATCCCGGGCTGAAGGCAGTGCTTAACCACTGAGCCACCGGGGCCGCCCTGAATTCAGGGTTTAAAGGGCATGTAGACCTAAAGGTGTCTCCTCTATTCTGAGGCCACAGATTTATCTAATGGTGATTTTCCATTCACAGGATATATTTAGTAACTGTTAGAATCCCTGGATCGATTCCCTGACCTCAGGAATGGTGGAAAGGGGTAAGTAAAAGCCCAAAGAAATGTCCCTCTCAATTCTGTATTCCAGGGGGTGGTTGCACAGTTCAGTACTATCATGAAATTCTTGAACATTGCAGGAGTGGTCAATACCACCAAGTATCTATTTAATATAACTATTTTGCTAAAGCAAAAACATGTAAGTTGGGGAGGAAGTCTATTTATTGATAATCTATTTGATAATCATCACAACAACTTCATTTGTTGTCACCATTTTAACCTGCAGTTGCAGAGGTGTCGTGTTTACTAGAGTAAAGCAAAGCACACTTTGGCCTCTGAATGTAATTATCAACCCAGTTTCTTTAAATCACTATTAGCAAAGAAAATCAGAAGTGCTTTGTTTTAATATGATGAGGACAATAGGATGCCTTTAAATATTTGTCTCAAAGGTATGTCAAGTCTTTTCCCTGTAGAGCCCAAAGGGATCTAGATTATCATGATATGCCACAGAAAATGATACAAGTCTATTTCATAGATGGAATTATGCTAATTCCTAGTGAGCAGGAAGTAGAAAACATTTCGACTGCCCTTCTAAAATGCATGTCTGACAGAGGATCAAAGAGTATCCCCAGGGAACCACAGCCACTTGACACATTAATTAAGTTGCCAAGGTTCCAGCAGTTTGTAGTATGTTGCAATATTACTTCTAAAGTGAGAGACAAGTTGATGAATCTTGCACTGCCCACCATGAAAAAGAGTCTCTTTTTGGATTCTGATGGCAACATATATCACATTTGGAATAACCTGTAAAGCTGTCACCTTTACAAGGTGTATTGAAAAAGAAAAAGTTTTCATCTTTTTTTGCTTCAGTGCTAGTTATTCTACCACATGTTCTATGTCACCTAATAGACCGAGTTTTTCCAGAAATGTTTTCTTGCTGACAAGGATGTTCTGTGTGCCCTCTGTCAAGCCCCCAAGTGAGAATCCACAGAAAACATCTAGAATTCTACTTTCCTGCCATGCTCATTTACTATAACGGATATTTTTATTGCAAAACCAACTTCCAATTTACCAGTAGGCTCTTGGAATGACAAAAATTCTGACTGAGGTACACCAAATGGGATTGCTAAGTGGAAATTATTGATCCACCAAAACATAAAACTGACACAAACACTATCATCCATTGTAGAATCGAAATGATGTATATGAGACACAACCAACATTTGCCCAAAAGGCACCAGTGAATTGCACAAAAAGGTATTAAAACACTCATGGTACCTATTCTACTACCTGAATGCCTTTTTTCCTACTCCAACTTACAGCATCATGTGGTATTGATACAGGAGAGCTTGGTTCTTGTCTCACAGAGTCGAAGAATGAATCTCACAGACAACAGAGTGAGCAAAGCAAGAGCAATTTATTAAGCAGAAATACAGAGAAAGCTCTCAGAAGTGAGAGGGGTCCCGACAGGGTCGACATGGGGGGGATGGGTTATGGTCTGCCTTTTATGGGAACCTGACCAGAGAACTTGGTAAATTTCTTGTCAATATCTAGGTGGAAATTTAGAACAAACCAGGTGGACTTGTAACTATCATAGTAACAAACAAGATGCTTTTGTAAATATCAGGAGCCCAAACAAAGGTGTTCCCTTCTCCCAGGTTAATATCTCCTCCAAAATATTTCTCTACATCTGGGGTTTCTGTGAGCCTAGTCAGGTAGCCCATGGCCTTGGGATTCTTATGCCATCTTGGTTTATATATATTTAAACTTATATCTACATGGGACATTTTCATATAAATACACACAGTCATATGTACATGCATGCATACATACACTTGCTTTGTGAAAAATGACATTGTTGATGAGTGGAGCAAGAACTATTTAATATACAGCACTGAACAATCTGAATCACGATATAAAATAACCCCTATATCACATCATAAACATAAATTGATTTTAAGTGGATTACAGTTGTAACTATGAACAGAAAAATGATAAAAATTATAGAATGTAATTAGCAAAATATGTCCTTGGCCAAATGCACAGGAAATTATTTTATAAATAACACAGAAAAATGAGTAATCATAAAGGCCTATATAAAATAAAAATGACTAACTATAAAAGACTTTGTTAATTATAAAATCTGCTCATCTAAGTCTCCACTAAAAGTGAGAGAAAAGTCATAAAGAGAGAGAAAAGATTTACTCCTTTTGGAATATGTACAGACTAAGAAACTGAAACCAAATCTCCTGCTGAAAACACTAGACAACTTGGAATATCTTATATATATGTATATATATATATATATATATATATATATATGCTACGTATGTACATATGTGTATGTATATGACAGATATGTATATATATATAAATGGTATGAATAATGTATATAAACTTAGAATATTTGATATGTATATATATTTATATATCTTAGAGATATTAAGGCAATGAGGAACAAGTCTGGGACTAACGAGAGAGAAGAAAACAAAAAGAAATACAGAGAGACCTATCCAAGATTTAAGGCTCTTTATTCTGTTGGTTCACTACTGGTTCTTTCTAAATAAGGTGACAAAAATGAGGATCATTGATGAGTTGTTCAGGCATTGAGCTATGATTTCAAAGTGCTACACTCTTCAAAAAAGAACAAATCAGAAATAAAGCAAAAATTGAACTAGAATCATAGCTAAACAAACTCACTCTGAAGTGGGAGAAAATAATCCTGAGCCTTAACTTTTTTACATCGTCTTTTTTTTTATTTGCAACATTTAATATTCAATTAAAAAATAAGGCCCAGGAAGACACAAGACTGAGTAAGGAACTAAGAGAAAAACAAATAGAAATGGAGACATAGATAAATAGATAAGAGTGCTATCACACAGATTTTTAAGTTAACAATTCCAAATAGAATAAAATAAGTAAAAGTCAAGACTTAGGTCTTTGGTGAGAGAGAGAGAGATTGAGTCAATAGATGGATAAATAGATGGATAGACATAAAAAGTAAATGGAAATTCTGGTTTTAAAAATCAATAAACAAAGCAAGAAGGTAGATTCGTATAACAGTAGATAAAGGTAGATTTGTGTAACAGTAGATAAAGAACTGTTGAAAACAGAATCAGTGAGCTAGAAAGTATGTCAGAATAAAATGTCCAGAACTATGTCCAGAGAGAAAAAGCCTGAGAGGTTCAGAAACCAGGGTAAGATGTGTGGGATATGGAGCTAGAAAATCTCAGGAGACAGAACACATGACAGAAGCTGTACTTAATGCAATAACTGAGAAAGTCGCCAAACTGCTGGAAGATTTTAAGCCCCATATTTCAGAAGCCCTCCAACTTAATCAGGATAGGTAAAGAGAAACATCTAGATGTATTTGAGGCATTTAAATAAAGAATCAAAAAAGGGAAATAAAGAAAAAATATTAAGATTATGGATAAAAGGATGGACAGTACTCAAGGGAACAACAGAGTGATAGCAAGCTTCTCTACAACAATGAGAACAACGGAATCCAGATAATAATGGCAAAATATATTCCATGAGTAGAAAATCAATAAGTGGCAACCTAGACTTCTGAAACCAGTGAAAATATTCACAAGAATATATCCAAAATGACATTTTTCAGACATTTACAAAAACAGAATGTGTCACCAGCGGGTCTTGTTCCAATGAAAATACTACAAGTTCTTGTTTGGGTGGAATAAAACCAATTCCAGCAGTAAGTTCAGTGATACATCAAGGAAAGAAAAACAATGAAAATTCTAAGTATCTAAGGAAATATGAATTATGTTGCTTGTCATGAATAATATTAACATCTTATTCATTGATTTATAGTTGATCAAAAATACATGATGGCAACGATCATGAATCAAGAGAAGGATAAGTGGAATCGAAATGTTCCAGAATTCAAAGAGCACTTTCACCATCGTGAAAGATTCAGCTCAACAGGAAGCCATAACAATTAAAAATCAGAATGTAAACTAATAACATAGGCCTCCCACTAAAATAGCAAAAAGACAAGTCACCTGTGAAAAACAGATATTTATAACAGATATGTTCAAAAAAGACTCATTTCAAATATATAACTCCTATGAATATATAAGAATAAGACCAGCAATCCAAGAAAAAAGGTTAGCAAGATACATGAGAAAATTTCTACAAGATGAAATATGTATGAAAACTTACTCAACCCTTTTGCTGATCAGGAAAAGGGAACCTAAAACCACAATAAATTCTTGTATGCCCTTACTAGAATAGCTGATGAAGAAATTTTAAAATACCCACTGTGGGTAACAGTACATGGAAGAGGAACGTCTTCAAATGTGAGTTTAAATGCTAAAGACATTTTTTTTATGCTGCAACACTTAAAATATAAACATTTCCTATTTTAATATATTTTTATTCATTACCCTGAGTAATAAGAAATTATGTTACACAAGGAAATTTGTATACATCCCTTTTCCCATTCCTTTCACCACAAACCGTAAGCATTTTCTACTAAAAGTGTGCAAACACATCTCTTAGAACCCAGAAATACCTAAGGTCTAATAGATTTAGACCTAAGACATATCTGCATATGTACACTGAGAGACACGTGCAAAAAAACTCAGATCAACTTCATTCTTTCTTTTTCTTTTTTTAGTATGTATGCATGTATTTATTATTTATTTATATTGAGAAACAGCACACTAGCAAGCAGGGGTAGGGACAGGGGCAGAAAGGTAATCTCAAACAGATTCTGCTGAGCATGGAGCCCTAGGCGGTGTTGGATCTCAGGATCCTGAGATCATGACCTGAGCCCAAACAAAGTCTGATGTTCAACTAACTGGTGCCCCTCAACATCATTCTTACCAGCCCAAATCTGGAAGCTACCTAAGTGCTTATTAAGAACAGAATAAACGGGGACACCTGGGTGGCTCAGCGGTTTAGCGCCTGCCTTCTGCCCAGGGCTGATCCTGGAGTCCCGGGATCGAGTCCCACATTGGGCTCCCTGCAGGGAGCCTGCTTCTCCCTCTGCCTGTGTCTCTGCCTCTCTCTCTGTGTCTCTAATGAGTGAATAAATCTTAAAAAAAAAAACAAAAACAGAGTAAACAAAGCATAGAATATTAATCAACTAAATAGTATATAATAATTAAAATAAATGAACTCATCTTTGTGCAACATAAGAGATGGCCTTAAAGGCTCTTTTCCTTCCCCTTTTGGTAGCTTAGCAGAGTTGGCTTAGCTGCACTGAATCAAGAGAAAGTAAAATTGATTTCAACATTACTGACATTTAAGACCGTGGCCTCCAGTGGCCCCTAGGTATGCAGACCTTGCCCCTCCATGTGTCCAATGCCCTAGTGGTGACCCCGGACCTGAGGACCCCCTCTATATATTTTACGCTACTTAGAGAAGCTTGGTGTTTCCTACTGCATTTTAGGCTAACCTATCAAAATACAAGGTGGTGTGAGGTATTCTTTGTCATTTTTTCTTATAGTGTGTTGGCTGAATGCCCAACCTGCTGGTGGGCCACTGCCCCAAGCTGCTCATGTTTTGGCCACAGTGCACACAGAACATATAAGTTTGCCTACATGCCAAGAAAGAGTTCACAAGACTGTAGGTGTCTCTTCTACTTCTCTAACTGTAAGCTTTCCCCAATTAAGTCCTGTTATATCCTCACTGCTCAGGATGAGGGTTTTGTATCTATGATCCACTTTCTTGATCTAACAATATGAATACATCTCACATAAATAATGTTGAGACAAAAAAAGAAAAAGTCACTCATAAAAATGCACAAATCGGGTGATCAGTTTACATAAATTCCCAAATAAGCAAAGTTAAAATAGAGGATTTGGCTAATGGATATTGGTCCCTTTATGAGGAAAGTGAGCAGTGATCCAAAACGAGTACCAGAGACTTCTGGAGAGCTGATCTTGCCCTATTTCCAGATCTGTGGGGATTACAGGTGGGCTTGATGGGTGATAATCATTCAAGGTGCATTTATGTTCTGCACATTTTACCCTCTGATCAAATGATCAGAAGTTGCTACATCAAACAATAAAGTGTTATCATATTTAGCTTAGTAAACATGTTGCGGAGGCAGTTTGCATCCACTAAGTATTCCCTGTTCTCCTCTACTTTTCCCAGCCTGCCTTGCAGTTAATTTTGAGACTTATGAACAGAAAAGACAGTGAGCAAAAGTAGCATGTGTCACTTCTGGGCTGAGGCTCTTAGGAGCTACTGTCTTCTTCCACCTTTCTATTGTGCTGCCATGTTGTCCTTGGAGGCCACATGTTCCAGATGGTGTCACTACCAGATGGAATGAGGCTTCCCAACTCCCATCAATCTTTATGTGTGTGAGAAATGAATCTGTGTTGCATTACATAGCTTAAACTTTCTTGAATTATAGTATTACCAATGTCGACATCATGAACAAAAAAAACAGACCAGTAAAATTTGTAGGTAAAAAGAGGAGGGGAAAATTATACATACTCTTGTTTCTTGCTGCTCAAGCTAATGAATAAACTATGTTAAAGATAGAAATCTCTTGGGGTGCCTGGGTGGTGCAGTCAGTTAAGCACCCAACTCTTGGTTTCAGGTAGGGTGGTGATCTTGGGATTGAAGGATCAAGCCTGGCATCAGACTCTGTGCTCAGCACAGAGTCTGCTTAAAAGAATTCCTCCCTCTCTCTGCCCTCTCCTTCCCCTACCTCTGAGACCAATCAATCAATCAATCAATCACTAAATATTTTTTAAAAGATAGAGAGGTGTTTGGGTGGCTCAGTTGGTTAAGCATCTGCCTTCAGCTCAGATCATGATCCCAGGGTTCTGGGATGAGCCCTGTAGTGGGCTCCCTGCTCGGCATGGAGTCTGCTTCTCCCTCCCCCTGCTCTTCTACTCCTGCTCTCTCTCTCTCTCTTCCCTCTCAAATAAATAAGTAAAATTTAAAAACAGAAAACTCTTGAACACTTATATTTCAAAAGTTGTCAGTGGACTAAAATTACATCTTTAAATTATCATAAGAAATATCCACAAATAAAGCAAACATAGTTTGTTACTCATGCATAAAATGTATCTGGAAGATATAAAAAAATGTCATTTGGTTGTTTCCAGAGACAAAAACAAGTGAATGCACTAGCTGTAAATAAGAATTAGATTTACAGAATGTTATAGCTGATCACGATAAAAATAAAGCATTCTCCAGAGATGTGCACTTCCCATTTAAGAAATCATTTGCAATTGCTGTTAGAGGACCTCATTAAATGTGTCTATCTATTTATCCTTCTTAAAATGGTCTTGAAAATATTAGTGAGGTATAGGTATAAACAGTATCTGCTTCATCTTAAAAGGATGGATATATAGCTGATCTCAGCAAGTGATAATTAGATTTACCAAACACTCAAGATTCACTAAGTAAAAACATTATATAAAAATTAAACTAAGATCTTGTCTTTCCTTCTTCATAGGTCATTGTGTTTCAACAATTATGCTTGAAGTTAAAAGTCTAAAGGTCAATGGGATTTAAAACACAAACACAAGAGGTCCAATTTTTTGGACCATTCTGATTTTCTCTAGGTAAAAAACAGTTGCATGGGTGATAATCAACCCATGGGGTAAAAACCCCATTGCAGAAGTAAAATGGATAAATGAAATATAAAGAAAATTTTATAGCTATGATTTTGACTCTGAGTCAATAAAGGCATAAATTAGACATCTGATACATATTTTTCTCTGTCAGAGCATGGCCTACCAATTCAATATGGTATTCTCAAATTCATTCCCTGCCAGGAACACATATGCAGCGGTTCTATCTACCATGAAAACCACCTTAGGAGGTCAAAGATATGTTCTTCCATGTGCCAGATTCTTATAGTGAACACTTAGGAAAATCTCATTCATAGTTGTTTTTTTTTTTTGTGATCCTATCAATATTTTCTATGGATAGCTCCTCGTGGGTAATAATAACTCCACAAAGCATAGGTTTAAGGGGTGCTTTTAATAATGTGTCTTTAAAAAGCACAGGCTAGTAGTTGAATCATGCATCATGGTTCTAATATTGTGAAAATTGGAGAATATACCCTTTTCAAGACTCTGTGACTTTACATAGACTTTTGACTCGAGAAAAAGTTAAATCTAAGTCACAATATGATCAGATGAGTTAGTTTAAACTCACAGGAAAGCCACTTCATCCCCTTCATCATTATGGCCACCCTTTCCTGACCCTTTTCAACCCCATTACATCTGTCTGATGATATGGTGTTCTTTCATAGCTTGATTGAGGGGTTTATTAATTACAGTCACTGCTCTCCACTATTTATAAGAAAGTCTGAAAGTGAGAAGGTTTAAATTTGATAATGAAAGAAAGGCTTTTTCATGACAGCCACAAGATTTCTTTGATAGTTTATCTGATGAGCTGTCAAAGAAGAGTCACACCCAGGAAAACTCAGCAACTGAGCAACAAAACAAAACAAAAACCCAAAAAACAAAACCAAACACAACAGCACAGGCAGGAAACTCCAGAAGTATACTTCTAATAATTGTATAATACTTACTGGGGAACTGAAAGCCTTTTTGACTGACACAATATTTTCATTTCTTCCATATATAAGCCTATATATGAAAGAGCTTGCAAAAATACAGTTGAATTCAAACTTTTTTTAGTCTGAGAAGACTTGTAAGATGTATTTCAGAACAGTTAGCCTAGGAGGCAAAAATGGAAAGCACTTATCCCTTGGCTTCATTTCCTCCATTGAATAAAAGTGGCCCCTTGATTTTAAACCCCAGGCATTTGGGTTGTATATAGAAGAGTGCTGAGCTGATTCCCTTGGGGCCTCAGACCACAGATTCTTAGGGGCCCTGGAGCAGAAACAAAGATTTACTTTGCATTAGGGGAGAGCTGCCTTTGTGCTAAACTGGTCTAAGCCTGTGGAGCACTCCTTTGCTGCAACAGTGGTTGGTACAAAAGTTGAGCCTAGAGGATTTTATAAGCCATACCATACATGTCTGATGGTTTTCTACTATAAATTAAATACAGATTTTGGTGTCGATCAGTGTTTGATCCCAATTATCTGAAGAATACCTCTTCATACTTGATAATGTGTAGATGATCTGAAAACAAAAAGATTTTTATGCTACAAATTTATTAAATGTCTGTAATAATCTACCATTTGACATTGAGAAAAATATCAGCGAGTAAATATTTCCTTGAATAACAAGGATAGCTAAATGGTAATCCTGGCTTTGGACCTAGTTTTCAACAGATAAATCTTTGTAAACTATTTAGTAAAGGTTGGATAATATGGCATTCTAGCAGCTATTAATAGAAACTTATAACCATCAAACCACATAGATTGGAAATTTCCATTATCATCCTAAGTAAATACCTGAAGACTCATTTAAAGCTCTGCTATTTAAAGAGGGTGACATATTAAACTAAAAACCAGCCTAATGACTCAGCTCAGTAGAGTGCAGTACATAAATTATATAATTATATAACCAGCCTCAATAAAATGGGATAATGAAGTCTTAAACTGTGATTAGAAAAAAAAAATGTCAGTGTATTCGTTACTGTTAATCTCCCATACCTCCTTTTTTTTTTTTTCCTCTCAAACTCTGTCCTGCATCTTCTTAGAACACCTGATAGATATAATACTAAATTCAGGGTATTTATTGAGGGGATTAATTTATTGAAGTGATTGATTAATTAATTAATATAAAGGTCAACCTCTTAGTAATGTTATCCTCAGGGACTTCATAGCCTACCAACTCCAAGGAAACATTGCATAATCCCATGTTTTCCAAACTTTAACTTTCATACCAATCACTTGTAAACCTTGCTAAAATGCATCTTGTATTAACATTTTTTTTTAAGAATACATACTATCTAGGGACTCCTGGATGGCTCATGGGTTGATCCCGGATAGGGAGTCCCGATCCCACGTCAGGCTCCCTGTGAGGAGTCTGCTTCTCCCTCTGCCTCTCTCTCTCTGTGTCTCTCATGAATAAATAAATAAGATCTTTTTAAAAAAATGCATACCATCTGCTTTTCTTATAAATTAACATTTGACATTTTCAGCCCAATATCCTTATAAGCCACTTACTATCATGCTATGCTAAATCTCATCCATTTTCCTTAGAATCATTTTATATATATATATATGAAATCAAAATGCCATTTTTGTATATTCCCTGGTATCTCAGGGTCTGAATGAGAGCTACTTTTATAGCTTTAGTCTTTTGCTCTGACACTTAAAAGCTTCTATAGCTTTGACAGATCTTTCCATTCCTAATTTCCCAAATTGTGTGATCCCTCCTGACCCCATTACAAAACTTACAATCTTATGTGTGTTTCAAAGGTCACGGAAAGATATTGTAATATTAATTCTTCTGCAGTGATAATTAGATCTTACTCTATTTTCCTACATTGGTATATTTACAGTTTAATATTCTTATTTACTGTTTCTGAAAGAGTGAAATTCTTAGAAGAGTTTCTTTAAAACAGATTATGTCTAACAGGAAGGACCAAAAATGATCAATATGCCTGGTGAGGCTAATATACATTATGCCTTTTGTTTCCTTTCATTTATATACCCTGACAGTTTGGTGAGGCCCTGATTAAAATGAATGATTATAATAATGTATTTATTAGTGATTATACAAGTACTCTGTGATCAGTCTTAATTCAATTATGAATCATATCAATAATCTGATAATAATTAAATTATGGCAATTTTATATTATGAGTTTTAGTAAACAACATTATGTAAATATATTTTTTACTGAAAAAAATCAGTGTCCTAAATTATAAAAATATAATGTTCCTTCAGATTTAAAAATATGGTAATTAAGTTACTTTTCTAACTTGACATTGTCTTAGTGGCAAGTTTTACTTTGAATTTCATTTTTTCAACTATCATAAACAAGTAAAAAAGTAAAAGAAAAAAGCAAACTCACAAAAAGTACTAAATCTTCAATATACTATGAGAACTGTTTATATGAAAAAATTGTTTTTAAGCAAATTTGCCATTCTCAGTACAAATGGTTTTGGAGGAAAATTAGCTACCATATTAAAAGACTTATGAGCTCACAGTCTTTTTTAGGATTAAATGTCTAATTTAATAACAAGTGGACCTTCCAAAAAATGTTCTAGATATATGGTAGTGATGAGACATAAATTTTCATGTTAGGACTGCTGCAGCATTAAAAGGAAAATTGATTCTTTTTTGTCTTTCAGTTACTTGAAATCAAAACGTTGGCTCAGTGTCTATGATCATCCTGCTGGTGGCTGCATGCCAGATTAGCAATATTGCGAACCTGAGTCTATCAGCTCGAGGTAGTATTGCTGGCATGAGCCTCTACAGCACTTAATTTAATTAGATGAAGCTTCCATTGTTGAAACTGCTGAACACAGTATTTTTGACTGAGCCAAGGAAGAATCTAATTTATTAGACCTTTGAAACTGTGCTATAGAAGTGTTATTGTGGTGTCTCACAGCAACTGCAATGTTTTGAATATAAATTCTGAATCCCAAGGAAAGCAGACTTTCAGGGATCTATCCGGTCTTTATTGCTGACATGGTAGGCATTTTTCTTTGGAGCTATGCACCTGATTATGATCTTGGTTATTGTTGGCTTCTAAGTTAGAGTGCAGGGTCCCGTATTATTCCATAAAGAAATTTGGTGCTGTGATGGGAGTTGTGAGCCAGGATTACGGAAACCTACATTTTATTTCATCTTTTTTTTTATTGTGTGATATGAACCTGCCATTTCATTCCAGCATACTCATACACAAGAAAGAAAACAGTCATTTCTCTAGAAACAAGAACTGTTAGAAAGTTTATAAGATAAATTCTAAAAGGCACTTTGTGACATATAGGGGAAATGAAATGAAATTAATTTTTATTGAGCAACTGGTACATGCTTGCTGTCAAATGGCAAATGACCAAACAAAGAAAAATATAACAACAACAACAACAACCCTCAGTACTTGTCCCAAAAAGAAGGATCAAAAATGATCAATATGCCTGCTAAAAATATACCTGTTTTGTAATTAATTTGCAAATTAATTTGTAGATTTTATTTAACTTTGGTAAAAAAAGAAACATTTAAATTTTAAGCTAAACATAAAGAAGAAAGCAACCACAGATATATTTTATTATCTTTTTAGAAAGAAACACATTTTCTACTCTTTCTTTAAAAGTAATTGAGAGTTTTGCTTCTGGAAATCAATTTTTCTTGCACAAGATAGTAGACATACATGTTAAACTTATAGAGATTGAGTAAGAATATTCACTGACATCACACAGCAATTGCATTTATATTTACTGAAAAATATTTATCAAATTCATCATCTATGATTTAAGCAGTGTCCTGGATCTTGAAGATGCTGCAGAAAATAAGACAGACATGATCTCTATTCTAAATTGCTAATGGGATTTGCAATCTAGTGGGGATACTGACATACCAAAAAGAAATGAAAGGTTACATTACAAAGGATACTATGGGGCAGAGAAGGATATAATAGAAGGATCTAGCTTTGGCTGATGAGTCCAAAGTAGGCTTCCTGGAGGAAATTATCTTTTAAGCTATTACATGATGGGTGGATAGAAGTTAGCCAGGTGAGTTTTGAGATGACTAAGTTATTATGCCCTTTTGTTCTTATTGAAACATGATTTTCTGTTTTTTTCTGGCTGCATTAGCTCTGTTCTTCATCAAGAAAATATGGCAAAGATATAAAGAAATATAAATATTACTCAAAGGCTAAATGTATATAGACATTCAAATATTTTAAATTACCTTAAAGAGAGGAATAAAGGCAAAAAATTTCAATGCACATTCACACTCTTTGCATAGATTTTTTTTATAGAATGCACATGGTTGAATCAGCTCGGGCGCCTGGGCGAGGGGCCACCTCTGAGGCCGTTGCTTCGGCTCCCCCAGCCTCCCCCGGCTGCTGCCTCCGCTGCTGCTGCCTCCTCCTTCCCCACCTCCTTGAATACGCTGTTGCAATGAAAAATTTGGCAGATAACCATTGGGCAAAAACTTGTGAGGGCGAAGGTTGTATTGAATGGTGGTGTAGTGTATGCAGAGAATATTTCCAAAATGGGGAAGAGAAAAGCACTTGAAAAAGATGAAAAAAGAGCTGTACTGGCCACTAAGACCATTCCAGGCTTAAATTCACATGAGTCTTCTAAACTTGAAGGTCATTTAACCAACCTCAGCTTTTCAAACCCTGAGTTTATAACTGAACTTTATTTATTCATTAGAGACACAGAGAGAGAGGGAGAGACACAGGCCAAAGAAGAAGCAGACTCCCTGTAGGGAGCCTGATGCAGGACTCGATCCCAGGACCCCAGGATCACAATCTGAGCCGGAGGCAGACAGTCAACTACTGAACCACCCAGTGCCCCCTGAATTTATTTTTAATGCAAATACAACAGCATTAACAAAACTGGGGAATGGAAAAAGAGAGCAGCACTTGGCTAAAGCCAAGGAAGAGAAGATGTGTGTATGGAGGAGAGAGAGTTGGGTGGGTTGAACAATAAAACATATTTTTAGTGCTACAACTTTAATCATCACCTCCTTCTTATCCTTAGGAGGATCACTTTCTTAATAGAAAATCTCCTATTTAGTACTTCTTCAAAAGACCTACTTTACCTAAAAGCTCTGCTCTTATTTCCCGTCCCTTGTAGATAAGTCTTTCTGGTCCATATATTTTTTTTCTTTTATTTCTTAAAATTACTGATTACACTCAGAGAATGGATTTTTCCATTAGTTCCTACTATCCTGCCTAGTCAATTGGGATAACTTGGTTTCTTGGTATTGAACCTCAGAAAACATTTACTAATTTTATATAGGGTATTGGAGAGTGATGCTTTTTTGCCATTTTTTTCTTAAATTACTTGCATTTTGATAAATGTAACTCCTTATCACAGCATTTGAATATGAAAGTGTCAAAATATTGCTGTGGTAACTGTCATGACTAAGGATAGTCCTATGCAGATTTTTACTAGTGATGTCATGCGTATAATACCGATTTTCAGATCTTAGATAAATCTAGATAAATTTCATACTAGCACGTACTGAACATAGACACGTCTAACCCAGACAATGAAGAATCAGTTATTAAAGGGGAAATTCAGGACAAATTTAAACTGGTGGAATGCTTGACCATCAATTTGTACTATAATTTTTATTTTGGTTACACTGCCTATAAATAGGGTGACCATATGCCCTGGTTTGTCTTGTACAGTACTGGTTTATGCTTGTTAATAGAGTTTCCTTTTATTTTCATAAGTGTCCAAGTTTGGACTATATATGGTGATCCTATCTATGAAATAAAGAACTGATAATATAACCATAGCTCACTTAGAAATATACAGTAAGAAATAGATTTAGAGAATAGACAAAATAGACATCATGATTTAGCTGATGACTTCACTTCTCCCCATCAGTAAGAACTGGGTAATTTTTTTTCATGACTTAGAAAACAAGCAAACAGGAAAGATAGAGACTACTGAAATTGAAACAGGCATTCAGTCTGAAAATCTGTAATTGAAAGGCAGAGATGCTGGCGACCAGTAGAGTGAGGCCTCACCTGGCCTCAGCAGTCAGAACACCAAGGCAGGAATATTTTACATTACTCAAAATGTATTTGCTGAGTGCTACTATATTTCTAGCTCTCTGTGCTAGGTAACATGGAAAATAGATAAATAAATGTAAATTTTTTTAGAAACAGGATAATTCTGAGAGATAAACATGTAAAAGTACTAGGTGGCTTAGTTTACATTTAATTCTTAAGCTCCATGTTTCTGTATGTCACTCTTGGTTGCTTAATAGTAAATGCAATAGTTCGTAAGTGTAAGATGTACCTAGAGCAAAGCTATTATTTTCCATGTTTTGCTTTTAAATATTAACAGTATTCAGTAGTCAAACTAATAGACTTGTTTGCATTTTAATTTAAACAAATTTCTTAGTGAAGGAAAAAGATCTTGTACTTTTGAGAATCATGCTTTGTTTTATAATTTATCCATTTAGGGGTATTAATTAAAAAAATTTTGATACATGCAAATCATATTTCAGTAGCAAAGAAAAAGATGTGGAGCAGATTAATTTTAGCTAGACTCTAGTGTACTAAGTGGCATTATGCCTCTAGACGTATTATACCTCTTTGTGTACAGGTAATTTTTTTTGTACGTGAAGAATTCCTGAAAAGTGTTTAAAAGTCAAATGAATTCATGTAAAGGTTGGAGGGTTATAATAAGTCTGTTATTCCCATTTCCTTAAAAAATAAAATTCTTATTTATACCTCAAAAAAGAAAGAGTGCAAATGGTTAAAACATTTAAGTATTTTTAAAAAATAAAACACAGGTAATTTGGTACTGAGAGTATTTCTGACTCTAAAAGTAGAACTTTTGTTTATTATTATTATTTTATTATCTTTATATTACTTAAATTAAAATCCTGTATAACATTTTTGTTCTTCTGGAGATAACTAAAGGGCTTTATTTTTAGTACATTGGAATTCTTTGTTATTAAGTGGCTTTTTCGATGGAAAAATGATCCATAGTAGGGCTGGAAAGATAGTACACAGCAAAGATCACTGCAGAAAAACATAAGTAAATTTTCAAATTTCGGTGAGCATCTAAATCACCTTGTGAACTTGCTAGTATGTCCACTAACACTCAGTAATACCAGGGTGGCACCTGAGAATCTATATTTAGAATAAACTCAGGTGAAAATGTCTCTTCTTCCATAAAAACCACACTTTGAATAACAGAGTTTTATATTTTGTTAAAGATTTTAGACCATATTTTAGGACAATGAGAAGGCATCATGGCATTGTAAGCAGGATAGTGACATGATGTGATTTTTATTTTTAAAAGATAATTCTATGAAAGGACTTGAAGGAACCTTAAATGCAATTGCTAAGTAAAAGAAGCCTGTCTGAGAAGTCTGCCTACTGTATGATTCCAACTTTATGACATTTTGGAAAAGGTAAAAAGAGCAGTGGTTGTTAGGAGTCCAGGGGGGAGATTGGAAAAATAATAGGTGGCATGGGAGAATTTTTAGGGTGGTGAAACTATCCTGTATGATAATGTAATGGTGGAATCATGTCATTATGCATTTGTTAAAGCCAATAGAATATACAACACAGAGTGAAATCTAATGTAAACTATGGACTTTACTAATAACATCAGTATTGGTTTATCAATCGTAATAAATATATCACACTACTGCAAAATTTTAACAATGGAGGAACTGTGCATGATGGATGGGAGAAGGGTAATATGGAAACTATATTTTCTGCTCAATATTCCTGTAAGCCAAAAACCTCTCTAAAAATATAAAGTTGAATAATTAAGAAGAAAAAGATCACTCTTGCTACAGAGTGACAAAAAATTTAGAATTTAAAAAATGATGCATGAAGAAACTAATTGTACCTTGTAATTATTTCCCAATATCAAATCAGTACAATGCTATAAGAAGGCTATTACCTGTATGCATCATCAGTGACATACAAGATGTGTTCCCTTGATTATTATATTATTATAAAAATAAAAACACAAAATAAACATAAGAATAAAAAGGAACAGTTTAAAAAGAGTCTCACTATGTCCCCAAATACTGAACTATATTTTATTCATTCTCTATGTTGTATCTTTAGTGTGTGGTTTATGTTGTTTAGGTGGGAGGTGATGTTGGCACATAACATTAGGATGGCAGTGCAAATAGGGAGAAATAAATCAAACCATAGCATATTTAGAGGACAGAATCCAGGGATGACTGGGTGGTGCAGTCGGTTGAGTGACCAACTCTTTGTTTCAGCTCAGGTCATGATCTCAGGGTCCTGAGATTGAGCCCTGTGTCAGGCTGCCCGCTCATTATGGAGTCTGCTTGAGAATTTCTCTTTTTCTCCTTCTGCCTTTGCCCACTTCTCTCTCTCTCTCTTTCTCTCTCTCTGATAAATAAATACATCTTAAAAAAAAAAAGACAGCATCCATGCAACTTGATGATTCACAGGATATGAGGGCAAAGAGAATGTAAAGTCCAGGATCACTCATAACTAAAAGAAGTAAATTCCCAACTAGATGCTAATGACTTCTGCTGATACAGAGGTTAGGAGAAAAACAATGAGTTATTACAAAGAGAATAATAGAAGTAAGGGATCATGTATACATTACAATGGTAATGGTAGTTTAAAAGGGTAAAAAATACAATGGTAATGGGTGAGGAAGCATACATAAATAATAAATTAAGAAAGGAAATCAAGCTATAATTCTTGATAGAGTCAGAGTAAAATTGGGTTGAGGGTAACTGGTATCTTGTTTTAGTGAATATCTTTTAAGTTATTATCTTCAGAGATGGATACCCCTTGGCTAATAGTAAGTTCCAGTGTATAAATATAGGACTTTTTACTAGAAAAATGATAGAGAAAACAGTCAAAGAAGCTACCAGAGACTGAAAGAGCAGCATGTTAAATGAGTCATCTGAGATGGTGATGAAATCATACTGGTGCTTGGAAAGTGTGTCCATAAAAAGTAGGACTGAGTCAGGAGGTACCAAGATCTTCAATTAATGAGAGGGTATAATGGGAGCTCAGTATATCATATGAAAGGAGCAAGTCTTCTTATTTCATAAGAAGGGAGCAAGTCATATATGCCAGTTTTATGAGTCTTTAAACAGTAGGATTTTTAAAAGTTCAGTGGTTAGGAACAAAGACTCTGATATGTGTAGGATGAGAGAATAAAGAAGCTCTCCAAAAGAAGATTTTAAGCATATAGAGGAAGTTGTTGACCATAGAATAGGATTTCTAGAATAGGAGTTCCTAGGGTTTGGAACAAAAAAGAGAAAAGCATTTTAGAGAAGAACAAAGAAGTTAAATGCATGCCAGGAAGTGAAAGACATGCCTACTTTGGAAAGATACGGGAAAGAAATTTCTACTTTTGTCAGGTATAAGAAAAAAAAAAAAAAAAACCAGGGTAGGAACGTAAAAAAAATGCCACCCCACTAATTCCAGGAGGATTTAGATTCTTCTACCTTGTAAAAGAATCCCTATAGCTGTAGTGTGGGCCTGATGTTTCTTTTACTTCCTTGGTTACTGAAAACTGCAATTAATGCAGCAGTGATCTATGATAAGAAGCAAATAATCATCATATGATCCTTCATGTTATGGAGAAGAGGTGGAGGTAGGGAGGGCATAGGAAGACACATTCCTGATAGCATCATGTCAATAATCTGCAATTGGACAGCCAATTTTGATGTAGTAAACACCATGTCCGTACTCCAAGTGTTCTTGAATTGATGGAATGGGACAGGCCAATATTTTTTTAAAGACTATTTGTATCTTCTAAATTCATAATAAGAATATAAAAATGTGATTTGGGGTAACTGGAGTTTTCAGTTATTCTTATTTTGGTTTAGTCTGCATTTAATACATTTGTGAGCTGCGGAAGTAATCAACTATGAAAAAAGTAGTATTTTTGTTTCCTATATTATTATAACATTTATTTGGAAGCTGATCTTTAGAGGATTTAAATGTAAAGAAATACATTTCTAAATATATATATTTTTTTAATTTTTATTTATTTTTGATAGTCACACAGAATGAGAGAGAGAGAGGCAGAGACACAGGCAGAAGGAGAAGTAGGCTCCATGCACCGGGAGCCCGACGTGGGATTCGATCCCGGGTCTCCAGGATCGCGCCCTGGGCCAAAGACAGGCGCTAAACCGCTGCGCCACCCAGGGATCCCAAGAAATACATTTCTATTTATTTTAGGTAACTCTTAAGGATTACATTAAAAGTTTTTTTTTCCATTATGTGAAGTAGTAATTCAGAATATTATTAGAACATTGAGAGTGCTTTTTAGTAATTCTCCTCATGCTGAGCCCTAGGTCATTTAAAATTTATGCTATGCACTCAACAGGAAAGTTATCAGGGTCCTGGGCTGTGTGAAAATTGATAACATTCATTGATCAATGATGTATGAACTAGATCTACAACTTGTTTGTTTGGCTTCACCTGCACTCCACTGACATTTTGATTAATATTCTTGGTAATATATATATAAGAAGTCACATACATGCTGGAAAATAATAAAACCATTTTGATACTCTAATGGTATCCAATTTGTGCAGTAGCCTCTGACTCTTCATCTTATCCAGGGATCAAAATCATCTAAGTAGTTTATGTGGAATATGTTCATTAAAATTCTGTGAGGATTGTTTTAGGGAGTTTATTCTTTTAGTAACACAGCTATCACAAATCCTGTACATGTCTGAAATGAAGACATAGTTTGATATCTATTCTCTTTATTCAGGGAATTTTATCATAAATATAAAATTATATAATATTTAATTGAATTTTTAAAAATGGTCAATGTGTAAAAATTGGTTAAGATTACTATACTAGGAAAAAAAAAAAAGAAAAATCCACTAGGTTTCTTTTACTGTGGTCTGTTAAGGCCATTATCTTTTTGTCATGTTCCTCTTAGATTCCATGCTTCTTACAGTAGCAGAAGGCTTCAGTGCTTTCGGGACACATTTTGTCTCTTTTATTGTATATGTCTCTTTGTCAACAAATTAATAACTCATTTCTGACCAGAGTTACTACTAATTTTTATCTTGGTATATCAGGTTTTCATAATGAAGTTCAAGCTTCTTTTTTACCCTATGACCTGCATCTTTTTCCCTTTCCATCTTACACTCAAATCTTTTGGTACCTAATTCTCCCATAGAATGAATGTCCTGCCCCTGAATTTTGAGCTGTGCAAACACTGGGATTTAAAAATATGCCATGGGCAGCTCTGCAGGCTCAGCCGTTTAGTGCCGCCTTCAGTCCAGGGCATGATCCTGAAGACTCGGAATCGAGTCCCACATTGGGCTCCCTGCATGGAGTCTGCTTCTCCCTCTGCCTGTGTCTCTGCCTCTCTCTCTCTCTCTCTCTCTCTCTCTGTGTGTGTGCCTCTCATGAATAAATAAATAAAATCTTAAAAAAAAATACAAAGTAAAAATATGCCTACTTTATCTTGCAACGAATCCTATAATCTCCAATGGAACTCAAAACTGTTGCTTGCTTGTGGCCTGGGGCTTGAAATACGTTCTGCAACAACACTGACAAGATTTGAATCACTTGCTACATATTGGACCTTGGATGATTTGCTTGATTATCCTCTCTGTGCATACATTTCCTCTCCTGAAACAACATGATGTTAATAAGCATGCCTAATCTCTTTGGGTTGTTATGATGATTCAGTGAGTTAATAGTTTTAAGTGCTTAAACAGTTCCTGGCACCATGTAGGCATTCTACAAGTGCTTGCAAAATAATATGCTTACCTATCCATATATCCAGTGTGTTTGTTTATTTATTTATTTACTTATTTATTTTTGTTTAGATTTCTTGTTAATGATATTTACATTTGGCCCAAGAATCTTATCCTTTAAATTTTTTTCTCCAGTGCCTCATCATTGGTTTTGTCTGTCTGTTTTCAAATTGCTAGTGGCTTGCTTGAGTTATTCACTAAAGATTTTTCATGCATAAAATATCTCTCATATAGTTATTTCAAGGACAAAATAGATAATATATGGTAAACACATACCAGAGTGATGAGCATTTAGTAATGCTCTATAATTCTTATCTCGACACCCCATCTGCTATGCTTATTTGAATAAGTCTCAGCTAGTCCTGCTGCAGGCCAAGACTTTACCGTATTTCTGTAATCGTGATTTAAACCCAATAAACTTTGGGACAGTAAGATCTGTTTGTACCTTCAACACTTCTGACACCAAATATGTGGATTTTCCACACCAAGAAATTCTCCAGTTCTCTCCTTATATCAACTGGTAGTCCTACAAGTCCTACAGTAACCATCCAGACTGGTTAAGGGATTAAGTCCCACAAGACTATCACTGCTCCAGATGAAAATCGCAAATCTCAGGCCTCACATTTTTCTGGTCCATTGCCTATAAATCAGGTGTTCCCTCAACGTTTTATAATTTGCTAGAATGATTCACAGAACTCAGGGAAAACAGCTTACTTACTACTACTGGTTTGTTATAAAGGATATTAAAAAGTATAAGAATAAACTGCCAGATTATGAGGTACATAGGGAGAGGTGCAGAAGGATGTTGAGACAGCAACTTCTCTCCCCAGTAGAGTGTACCATGCTCCTGACCTGGGGATATATTCTTTTGGAAGAAGCTGCCTGAACTCCATTGTTTAGGGTATCTATGGAGCTTCCATTATGTAGGAATGGTTGATTATTAATTCACGCTCCAGCCCTCCCCCCTTCCTTGGAGATCAAGGGGTAGAGATGAAGGTTAGAACTGTCTAATCATGTGGTTGTTTCTTCTGGCAACCAAAGCTACTGAGAAGTCCAAGAGTCCCTTCATTAGCATTAACGCAGGTAAGGTTGAAAGGGGCTTATTGTGTTAACAAAAGATGCTCCTTTCATCAAAACACTCAGGAAATTACAAGTATTTTAAGAGCTTTTTGCCAGGATTCAGGGACATAATAAAAAACAAATATATATTGTCTGATTATATCACAGTATCACAGGCAGCTTGAATGACTTCCGTTTCTTAAATGTGTTAAACATATTATTTTTGGTCTTGGCTGTCTTAAAGATTAGTTACCTACTCGTTAGCTCTCAGTGAATTTGACCATTTGTTCTACTGATTGTAAAATAAAGTTGATTGGGAGTGGAAAATAAGGTGATTGAAAAAAATAGCATAGTTGAAACCATGAACACAGTGAATTAAAAAAAAATTACTATACTGATAGTAGGAGGTTGGTAACATTTTACTGAACCGATCAAGGATAGGTGGTGGTTGTCCTAAAGAAAAAAAGAAACAAATAGATAAATCTTTATAATTTTGCCAGGAACAAGAGATGCATTTGAAGGGGGCTGTATTGATCTAAATGGAAACCTCTATGGACAAAACACTCAATAAAACTCATTTCTTACCCCTTACTGGAATATGCCTTTTTATCTTTTAAGTCTCTTCAGGTAGTAAGATAGTTTTCACATGATCTCTGCATGCACAATATATGTACAAAGAAATATATAGGAATTAGTGAATATATATATATGCAATATAATATTAGATTTTTAATACCTTCTCACTTCTGTGTCCATGTTACATACTGTATATTTTATTCTTTCTCTTTAGATGATCTTATTCTCTCTTCATACTTCAGCTACTATCTACAAACTGAAGATTTAAGTAGTATCATCTCCTAGTGCCATAGGCCTTTTACTCAGAATAGGTAACATAGCCAAAATTTGTTTTTTTTTTTTTTTGGTATTTTGTTAGTTATTAATGTTTTTCTCCCTTTTCATAATATTTTAAGTTTCCTGAAAGCAAGGACCGTGTTTTTATTTATCTTTGATATTCCTCTATATTTAGCATCCTGCTTAGGACATAGCAGATAGTTAATTAGTATATGTCAAATAAATGAATGCATCAATATTTCAATAACTTTCCATTGTACCTAGAAGAAAAATAAAATCATATGCAGTGTAGAGCCTAAATACCTTGCAATGCTGTTAATTTTTTGGACTTCCTCACAATGTTTCCTCTTCCTGTCAACACTCCAGGCACGCCAGCTTGCTTTTAATTACTTAAATGTGTTATGCCTCCTCCTGCATAGAAAGTCTTTGTACAATCTGATCCCTCTGCTTTCAGCAATTACAATTTCTTTTATATTCAGACTTAGATCATTGTTTTATCCCTGATGTCTAAGTAAGAGTATGAACCATAAAAAGTAATCAATAAATACACATTAGTTAAAAGAAAAAAAAATAAAACAATTAAGAATAAAACAATTTCAATAAAACAATTAAGAATAAAATATGTTCTTGAGTGTGAGCATAGTTTCTTGTATCATCAAGCTTGGGAGAAATGGTGCTAGATAGAATATGGGCAAACTGAAGTCTTTCAAATATTATGAGATAAGCAATAAATAAAATGAAATATAAAATAACCTAGGCAAAATGATAGATTGGTATACTAGAAAAAATATTTTACAGTGATTAGGAAACTAGGACTGTGGTGGGGACTTTGCTACTGATTAACTTCATATAATATTCTTTTGGACTTTATAGTACTATGTGTAATACAATTTAAGTTAAAATGTGCCACCAAAGGGTAAGTGTCAGGTCTCCCACCAAAGCCACCCCCACCTGCATTGTGCTCCTATTTCTCAGTATTGGATCTCCAAAAATCTGGAAATAGCTCTTTTAGAATTCAGTGATGGTGGTAAGATTTCTGCTGTACAATTGTCTCCAATGTTAATGGCCGTGTTCAAGGGAAAAGCAGGGATAGAAAATCTCACTTCCTTATTCGACCCAACTCTAGTTCAGATTTCTTTTTCCTTTGGCTTATTTTCTATTCCTTTTTCAAATCACTGAGGACCCAGTCTAGGTGGGCTATATTCTGCCTCCTCCATTGTTTGTGTCTTCTCAACCTTGTTCAGTCCTTGAGTGAAATGAAAGTTCATTATCACCATTTTCTTCTCCTCCTCCTTCTCCTCTTCCTTCTCCTCCTCCTTCTCCTCTTCCTTCTCCTCTCCTCCTCCTCCTCCTTCTTCTTCTTCTTTCTTCTTCTTTCTTCTTCTTCTTTCTTCTTCTTCTTCCTTCTTCTTCTTCTTCTTCTTCTTCTTCTTCTTCTTCTTCTTCTTCTTCTTCTTCTTTCTTCTTCTTCTTCATCTCTTTAATGTAACTATAGCAATGGATTTTAACACATAAAGTAAGGGTGGGAGGGGTTGAGTCAATAAGGCAATGTCAAAGCCTCATCTTTAGCAGCAAAAAACAGCTCTAGTAAAGGCCAACAAAACCTCCAGGTTGTTAAATCCAATAATCAATCTTCAGGCTTCATAACATTTGAATTATCAACATCATTTGACACAGGTTTCAATACAACATATTCTTCTCTATGAAAACTCCTTTATGATCGATTTTGTTAAATGTTCTGGATTTCTCTCAGTCCAGAGGTTGGTACATCCTAAACTCAATTTGCAGTCCTCTTCTTTCACTATCTACAGTTTCCTCTTTTCTATTGATCTTATTCAATTTCATGGTTATAAAAATTCTCTGATAATTGTTCCTAAGTGCTATTTCCCTTGGAGACCTCTCTTTTGAATTCCAGACTTGGATATCTAGCAGTTTCAATAACACCTGTGATAGCTTTCTGTCCCTTTGTCTACCATTGTTCTCCTATAATTACTTCTCAAAATAGTTGCCAAAGTTAGCCTTTTGAACATTAGGTTGAATCATTTAAAAAATATCTCATCCAGAGTAAAATCAGGGCATTTTAGACAGCACAGGTATTATTGACTTCATCTCCTATGAATTCCTCCTCAGTGGCTCACTCAGCCGGAACACTGCCCTTCCTGTAGTGCTCTCCTTTGTACATTGCCAGTAATACTCTCATTTTAGGACACTGAAATCCCTCTGCTTGTAATTATCGCCCACAGCTTGCTTCCTCACCATTAATAGATCATCATTGCTTATCACCTCTTCAGGAAGGCTTACCCTCATTTAAAGCAACACGACTTCCAGGAAAGTCAGTTACCATTACCATTTCCTCAGTTTATTTATTTTTTCCCATAGAACTTCCTACCTTCTCATATGCTGTGTATATCTATTACCATTCCCATTAGTTACCATTTCCTCAGTTTACCATTTCCTCAGTTTATTTTTTTCCCCATAGAACTTCCTACCTTCTCATATGCTGTATATATCTATTAACCTTGTTATTTTTTGCTTATTTTTGTTCTCCCAACTAGATGGTATTTAGATTTTAACATTAATGGAACTGGTCATTACCTTTCTTTTTCCTTTCATCTACAAAGATGGTTAAGCCAGATAATATTTAAAGTCATGTATTCGGGATCCCTGGGTGGCGCAGCAGTTTAGTGCCTGCCTTTGGCCCAGGGCGTAATCCTGGAGACCTGTGATCGAATCCTACGTCGGGCTCCCGGTGCATGGAGCCTGCTTCTCCCTCTGCCTGTGTCTCTGCCCCCCTCTCTCTCTCTGTGACTATCATAAATAAATAAAAATTAAAAAAAAATAAAGTCATGTATTCAGGGGATCCCTGAGTGGCTCAGCGATTCAGCATCTGCCTTTGGCCCAGGGCGTGATCCTGGAGTCCCGGGATCGAGTCCCACATCAGGCTCCTGGCATGGAGCCTGCTTCTCCCTCTGCCTGTGTCTCTGCCTCTCTCTCTCTCTCTATCATGAATAAATAAATAAAATATTAAAAATAAATAAATAAAGTCATGTATTCAATATTCTATGATTGCTATTTCCAGTAGGTATATTATTTTGGTAACTTACTCTTCTCATTGATACTTTGAATTAACTTCATTATCAAAACACAGAAAATTTACTTTTTTTAGGATTACAACTCTCACTTCATGTGAAAATGAAGACAAGATAATCAAAATGCCACCTACAAAAAAATCCCTTTAAAGTAATCTCACTAAATCATATCTGTATCATCACACAATGGATTCTTAAGAGTCTCATTATCTTTATGTGAATTGCTATTTACTGCTCTATTGCAAAAATGCTAATTTTATAAAATTCACTTTGAGTATAATTTTTTTGTATATTTACCAAACAAAACTAACATAAAGTCTCTCTCTGAATTTGTGCAACCTTTTAAATTTCTAAGCTTGTTACTTTTGATTTGAAAAAAAAAATTAGCTGCAAAATGTAAATAATGTTCAATACTTAATCAACACATAAACATAAATGTATCTCTGTATAAGCAATGCTTCTGATATTTGTGTAGATAAAATTATGAATACGAACATGGACTTATTGGATTCTTGGTAGTATGAATCAATTGCCCTTGTGAAAAATAGGTTGTAGCAAAATTATAAAATATTTATTCTGTAAAAATAACATCCTTGGTGCATCAAGTTCAGTAAAGAGCCACATAATCTTACCCTGTTAACATGCACATTTCATAAAATGCTAAATAATTTAATACATATGAGTAATTCAAAGAATGTTAAATAACTATGCTATTTTCCACTCATTCCAATTTTATTGACTGTTACTACTCAAGTATAGCTTAAAGAAAAATAAAGTGTTGTTTATTGCCCATATTACTTATCATAGTTTTCTCATATCATCACAAATGCATTGAATGAGAATATACAAGGAAGAAGCAAATCCATATCGTTCAGCCCATTCTTAATTTACAATTTTCAAAATAATTCAAGAGGCCATGATATTCCTATATGACTAAATTTGAAAATTAGGCCATTTTATTCTATGAATAAATACAGTTCACTCTTTTTTTTTCAGTTCACTCTTAAGTAGAGTATTATACTTTCCAAATTTTGTAAATTATCTAGTCTTATTTATATTTTAAGCATTGTCATTTTCTTTGTCAAAAGTCAGACTATTTTATTGAGTTATATTTTTACTTCCACCTTATTTTTCTGTTTTTATCATCAGTAGAATTAATTTTTCTCCTTCTTGAATCTTCCTTTCCCTTAGCACTTCCAATGGCCTTTATTGAATCCTTGTTACGTTACCTATAAACAAAATATTTTACAAACTCCTTTTCTTTCCTTAGTTGCTCCATATCTTTCCATATCTTGTTTATTAAAAAAAATCATTTATTTATTTGAGAGAGAGTGAGAAGGAGTGTGTGCATGTGCACATGCAAGTGGGGAAGAGGCAGCAGTGAGAAGGAAAGAAGAAGACTCCCAACTCAGTGGTGAGCCTAACTCAGGACTTCATCCAAGGAATCTAAGATCATGACCTGAGTCCTAAATCAAGAATCAGACACTCAACTAACTAAGCCACCAGGTGCCCCTTCATATCCTGTTTATTTTAATATCCCTTTATTAGTGCAATCTCCCCATTCAAAACACATGGACATTTCAAAATCTGACCTGAATGCATCTTTCTTGTCTTTTGATATCTCTTTATGAAGAGTTATTAGTTTTAATAATAATAACAAATAGATAATAATAAATAATCTGTCTAATCAATAAAAATAGATAATAATAAAAGGGTAAATATCTGATTTATGTATTTTTTAAAGTGTATTTAAACCTTAGTTTATGGCACATCTTCCTCTTTATTCTCCTCATATCATTCTAATAGGTCAAGTCCATTCTTGGATCTTTTCATATACAATAGAAAAAATGAGAAGTTAAATAATTAGAAATGGAGGAGTGATTTTTTAAAATATTACAGTTATTTCCCTGACTTCATTTAGAATATGAATTTCCAAATTAAGTAGAGCATGTATTTTTAAGCATCACACTAATATTCTTATTTCCTCCTATATTCTTTTATGAGTAGCAGAAAATAATATTTTTCACACTAAACCCTTTACCACAGGCTTCAGTTGGACGTACCTGCACTGTTTGAAGAAAATGTCCACAATAATATCTCATCATTTTCTATTAATATGTCCAGTTCATATTTTCATTTTTATAGTCTCCAATCAAAATTCCATTGAGCCCAATATGTAATCTCTTATTTTGATGTTTTTTGATATTTTGCTAATTCAGTTTTCCCTACCTGTAATTCCTTTTCCTAATTTCAATCAGTAGATTAAGTGCAAGATAACAGTTTATGGATATCAGAGTCAAAATACAGTAACAATCTGGGTGTTTATTGATTTTGTTAAATTACTAAACTAACTAATATGGGTGGGATTTTAAATTTTTTTTAATGCTTAAACTAGATGATTCTGTCAATAATGAAATTAGCAATGTAGAGAGAGACTGGATTATAAATTGTTTAGTAAATCAATTGGGATTGAGGGTTTGAAATTTTCTTCAACATGTAAGGCTAGAGAGTAGATGGATTGATGGGAAAACTTTTAAAAGGCAGGTTTCTTTAGATAGACAAAAAGGAACAAGAGTCCACACTCCGGGACACCAGAGGAAGTAGTATTTTCATAGGCAAGTACTGAATTAGAATATGATTTTGCTTGAGGATACATGATAAGGTTCAGAGAACACAGTGGAAAATGTAATGGTAGTAAAAAAATGAATGGAATTTTGAATAAAATGTGAAGTATAAAAAGCACAAGAGATAAAAGACTGGGTGATATTGGATGATTAAAGAGTTTAGATTTAAGATACTGCCCTAAAGAAGTATGGAAAGCTAGTGGAACTGTTTCTTACCATCTCTTAGGGGAAAGGGACCTATTTTTGTGGATCCATATTCTAAAACTTGTGGGGCTGGACCTGTTGTGATTTGGCTGAGGGAAGGTCAGATAGAAGAAAACTTAAGATCTATGAGCATCCTTTATAATTAGCTGTAAAATGTGTTAACCAGGGAAGGAATGTTCTAACTACTAGCATTTGGAGCTCTGAAAATCTAGCTTAAAATCAGGTGTATATGGGATTTTTAAAGATTCCTTTGTGCACACAAGTGATAATGGTGTTAAATGCTGATAAGTTGTCAACTAAGTCGAAAATAAATTGTTTCAAATGCTTCGGCCAATAGCGCAAGAGAAAAAGGTATGGGAAGTCATTTTATATCTCTATGTAATTCTCTCACTGTGTTAATATCAAGGAAAGAAAATAAATAAATGAATCTATCTTATGCCCAGGCAAAAATTAAAATTTTAGGTTAGTACTTTCCCCTGTACATTAATTTAATTAAATGGACCTATACAATTGATCAACTGTCCCTAAATGAACATTTTCATAGGATTCTGAGTCACAAGTATTCTCCTTTTTCTTTTTTTCCTTTGCCATAATAGCAGAAGTTGACTGGTATTGATAATCTTTTCAGATGGGGTTTTCAGAATACTAGGTTTTTAAAGCTCATCTGCAGTTTGACCTTTGAAAGATGTTGAAATGATTATAACATCTCTTTAATTAAAAATCTTTAAACGCCTTCCCAATATTCCTAGGGAAAACAAAAACAAAAACAAGCATCAAAGTCCCTAAAATGTGTTATGTTGAAAAAAAAAATGTGTTATGTTGGGCTACATGGAGTGACATTGGTCTATTTGTCCAGGCTCATGTCACCTCTCTCCATTTAATGTGTTCTAACTGTGTGTGTGTGTGTGTGTGTGTGTGTGTGTTTTCTATTTCTCTATGGGCCCATTTTTCATCTAGGCTCCTGCATTTATTTGCACATGCTGTTTTCTGCAAAAACACAGCTTTTTTCATCCCCTCACATTTTCATTTCATCACCAACTAACTCTCATTCAACTCAAGATCTGAAAATGCAGATGGTATTTTTTCAGAGCAGACTCCCTAAGAAAAATTAAGTTGCTTTGTCACATAGTATCATGTGAATGCATATCTGTCTGTAATTAAGCACTATGTTTTTAATATCTCTCTGTCTTTTACAGAATAAGTTTCATCAGTTAAAGCATTGCTTATTTGTGTGCATGTAATTTAATTACTTTTATTCTTAGCCCTTAGTATAATATTTGGCCAAAATATCAGATGATTATTGCATGTAGGTGTATCAAGTAATATCATCCAGTAGCCTTAAACGGTGTGCATATCCCAGCAATTCCACTTTATAAATTAATTTTAAAGAAATTATTAAAGGTGCATCAAATATTCAGAAAAGGATGATTTCATAGCATTTGTATAAAAGAAAAATTTCAAAAACAAGTTCAAATTCAGCAACAGGAGTTTGGCTAAAAAAATTTTTATCCAGCTATATGGTGAAACTTCAAATAATTAAAAAATATGCTGTGGAAGCTAAAGGCTAGTTATTTCAAAGCAAATCCATCCATACATCCATCCAACCATTATCTTCTGTAATAATACAAACAGAATGTAAGCATGGAGTTTTCTTGGTACTTCTTATTTTGAAATATTTCAATAATATTAAAAGGAAAAAAGTAAAATATAATAAATTTTAAAATAGTAAGATATAGATCATGCAAACCATTCTTTATTAATTATATTTTTCAATTGTTCCTTGTAGATAATTTTTTATCCTTAAAATTGGCATGTTCAGGTCGGTAAGAATTATGTTTTCCCCCCTCTGAAATCTCAACTCTGATTATTATACATTTGACCTAAATAAATGTTGTTTGAATATGTACGGATCAGAAAATTTGAGTATACATTGTACTGGAAAGCAAGATTTTCCCAAAGGTGTTTATACATGTAGAATGAGGGAGTTTTATTTTATTGAACTTAGCAATGGAGATAAATTTTACAGTGTTTACTCTTTATTATAATTAATGTATTCTGAGTGACTATAATCTGGAAATATGTAGAATGGATACCTAGGCCTTTCAATAATGAATCAATCCATGAAAAGAAATGTTCTACACCTCATGGTTGAGAACTGGGAAAGTATTAGATTTACACCACACTCTTCCCCTAAGAAGAGTATTACTTTTTGTACTTCAAATTAATACAGAGATATCTAATGCTTTTCTGGGTGAAGTGTGAAGTTTAAACATCTCTTGTGAGATGATCTTATTTTAAAAAAAAGCAGTAGGGGCACCTGGGAGGCTCAGATGGTTAGGCAACTGCCTTTGGCTCAGGTCATGATCCCAGGGTCCTGGGATCAAGCCCATATCCCAGTTCCTGCTCAGCAGGGAGCCTGCTTCTCCCTCTTCCTCTGCCCCTCCCCCATTCTTGTGTTTTCACACAAGCACTCCTGCTTGCTCGCTTGCCCTCAAATAAATAAAATCTTGAAAAAATTAAAAATTAAATTAAAAATAAAAAGGTAGTAGATAGTTCTTTAAGAAGTACAGGCAACTATGTAGGGAGTTGAAAGATTATTATTTTGATTTTATTCTTTATAAACTTGCCTAGGTTTTTCTATAATGCTCATAAGATAATATTTTGAAAATACTAGTTAAAATGCAAATGTGCTACCTGAGAGTTTTGTTCATTAGCATGTTAACTTGAATCAGTTTATCAGATTAATCAACATTTGGACTTTACAATCTTTCAAATGTATAGGATAAGATAACAATTTTAAAATTATATTGAATAAGGTGGTGTAAAAATAAAGAGGATTTTGTCCTTAAAATTTTCCAATAAAATGTTCATTAGGGCTCTATTTTTTCCCACTCTTTCTATCAGCAGCCCCAAAGATATAAGAAGAATATAGACCATAATATATGTAGTATTTGAGTACACTATACAATGTATTAAATACTTTGCTAGCATTGAATTCATTAATTTACTATTACACACACAAGGTAGGTTCTATAGTTTTTGCATTTTATATAGAAAATATAAACACAGGTCAGGTAAATGAGACTTAGCTAAAAATGAATTTAAAATTATCTCTAACTTCAAAATATCTTTTTAAAATTCTATGATGTCAATTAAAAAAGGAAAATGAGGGGCACATAGGCAGCTCAGTTGTTTAAGTGTCCAACTCTTGATTTTGGCACAGATCACGATCTCACGGTCATGAGATTGAGCCCCAGGTTGGTTTCTGTGCTGGGTGTGGAGCCTTCTTAAGATCCTTTCTCTCCCTCTGCCCCTCCCCACCTAACCCTAACTCTCTCTCTCTAAAAAAAAAAAAAAAAAAAACGAAAAAAAAATAAAATTAAAAAAGAGGAAAATAAGTTTTTACTAATTCTATTCTTAAATAGTTTAAAACCATAAATAAATAATAAATAAATATGAGTATGCTGCATTTATGGCACAATGTATACAATTTCATGTTTTTTAATATAATATTATTCAATCCATTCCTAATTTTAGAGAACAATATTGCTATTCAACCTCATGATGAATATCCAAACAATACAGAATGGATTCAAGGTGATAAGCCCTTGAAAGGATTATAATATGATTATTCTGCAGAGATAAAGTGAAGCAAATATGATTATCTATAACAAGTTTAACAAATGATGAGTATGTGCTTACACAGAATGTCCTACATAACTTCAAGCTAAAATAAAAATAAGTACGAATAAATGATTTAAGATGGCAATAGTATCACAAATTCAGTTAGTAAAAAAGTTATACTTGTTTTGTAGAATCTTTTTTATTATGCATGTGTTAAATCTGGCATAGTTTTTCTATCCCATTTATAATTTTTAAAATACATTTTAGAAGGGAATGGTTATTAAATCATTGGAAATCCATGCCCTTTATCCAGATCTTGCCCTATGCAACTCTTCTGTGTGCTTGTTCCTTATATTTTTTTATATAATAAACCAGTACTCCTGAATCATATCCTTTTATAATAAACCAGTAAGATGTTTATCAGTTGTTAGCCATTCTAGAAAATTAGTCAAACATGAACAGGAGTTCCTTGAAATTTCTATTTATTTTACAGATGGTCAGTCAGAAGTACAGGTGACAATCTGGTGTTTCCACTCTAACCTGAAGTCCAAGGAGGAGGTTGTGGAAATCTCCAGCCTGCAGCCAATTGGTCAGAAGCACAGGTAATAATCTGGACTTGGGACTGGCATCTAAAGTGTAGGTGGGGAGCAGTTCTACAGGACTGGGGCCTTAAACTGTAGAATATGATGATATTTCTGGGTCCAGGGACCCAAAAAGACCTCAGGATTCATGGTGCTTTGGCGATAGTATAAGATGGATGTCACATTGACATTCTCCACTGGCATCAACAATAACTAAATGTGAGCTAGAAACACTGAATCTCAAGTTCCACCCCAGATTTAGGGAGGTAGATTACTGATTTTAACGAGTTATACAGGTAATTATTATAAATGTTAAAGTTTGGGATGCATAGAATATGCAATGTTTTCTTTGATTTATAGAGGGTTAAGTCCATTAGGTAACATGCCTAACATATTTTCTTTTATATTCATACATTAATTAGGTAATTCACTCAACAAATCATCTGAAATTAGTATTAGACCTTAGAGTTGTTGTAAAGGAATATGGGGCAGAATATGAGAAAGGGAAATAAGGGTATATGGGAGATTTCTTAACAATAAAAATGCGTTAAATATTGAGAGGATGGAATTTTGGATAATAACAAATAGCCTTGGCTTAGATTGGAAGGTGAGAAATTGATTCTTTTTTATGGTCACAAATTATTTCCTCAGTTAGATGACCTTCTTTAATATTGGAGACTTGGGTCATTTTTTACAACAGGCATCTAGCTCACTGGCAAAATTCCCATATTATAGAAAGTGCTAGGTATATACTTAGTATATAAAGGAAAGCAAGTTTTTATACTTTTAATCCTTTCAGGTTTATTGCTATATAAATTAATGCTAATGGTATATTAAAATTAATATAAATTAATAAGAAAGATTGCATTGATTAAGATGACTAGTAATTAGGAGTTTTTAATCCCATAAACTTCCTTAGATAGGGATAAGTTGTGCTGTAGTTTTTTTGTTTGTTTGTTTGTTTGTTTTAAGGAGTGAGAACATATATGCACATGGGAGCAAAAAGGTGGGAGGGGCAGAGGGAGAGGAAAAAACAGAATTTTAACCAGACTCCATGCCCAGCATGGAGTCGGAAGCTGGACTCAGTCCCACAACCCTGAGATCATGACCTGAGCTAAAATCAAGAGTTGGATCTTAACCTACTGAGTTACCCAGTTACCCAGTGAGCCCTGATATTTTCATATATTAAGGTAAAAGATAAAGATATTATGTCAGGATCTGTGTAGTTAATCTTATCACTTAAATATCTTGTTATAGAGACTCACAAAGGAGGCTGTGACGGGGCTCGAGGTATAGGAGGAAAAACAGGAGAGAGAGCAGGATGTCATGAAAGCCAAGGGAAAAAAAGGGGGGGGGGAGGCATGGTCAGCTGTGCTCACATATGAGAGTAAGGTAAATGTGAGTAATGACCTTTGGATTTAGTAGCAGGAAGATCAATGGTGACTTCTGCTAAAACTGTCCCTACGAAATAAGGTGATCCAAAGCTAGCCTGAAATGATTAACTATTCAAGCTGGCAAATAATAGAGTCACTATTTATAGACATTTTTGGGGAAGTAGATGAGTTTATCTGCTGGACAGATGGAGAAAAAGGAAATTTAGAGATTTGAGAAGATATGAAACATTGTTTGCACAGGTGGGACTAGTGAATGAGTCAGGCTATCATGATAACATCACCGTGTGATATTGAAGGCTGATTTGAAGCTGATGGTTTTGAATTTGTAGTGGACCAATCTTCCCTGTTGTCTCATTTACTCCAATGGTGTTTGGCAGCTCACAGGTTGGTAGAAATGTTAAATGTTTTTAACATCATCTAGAGGATGATTTGCAGAAAGTTTTTCAAATGTTTCAGTAAACCACATCTAAACAACAATGCAATGTTAATCCTAGAAATATGGTAGTAATCGTATAATCATTAATAGAAACAAAGGTATATACACAAGGGTGTTCATTAAAAAATAGTATTTTATTTTGGAAATAAGAAAAGTCTCCAAAATTAATACATTGCTTAAATATTTTTATTACTTCCATGTATGAAATGTTCAGTAAGCATTAAGATGAAACCCTCCATTTTATAATACTGGATAATTTCTCTCATGTTAAATCATAGTCTGTTGCATGTTGTATAATATCATTTATTTTAAATGTATATGAAAATGCAAACAAAAATTTTCAAGTTTATAGGCCAGGGTATATTGTTGATTCTTAGATTATAGAATTCAAGTCAAATATTTGACCTTATTCATCTAAGTATATTCTTGTTTCATTAGAATTCATATATATTTGTTTCATCTCATTATTACATAAAATCATGTGATTTAAGAAGTTTTCTCAATCAATTCTTCATTTATTAAAAAGTAATAGTGGGGGCACATGTTTGGCTCAGTTGTTTAAGAGTCTGCCTTAGGCTCAGGTCATGATCTCAAGGTCCTGGAATCAAGCCACAGGTCCAGGGAGTCTGCTTCTCCCTCTCCCTTTGCCCCTCCCACCTCACTATCTCTCAAATAAATAAGTAAAATCTTAAAAAAAATAATAGCAATATAGTTCAATACCATAGTTACATGTATGTGACATTTATTTAGTTCAAGACTGTAAGTGGGAATTAATTAATCTCTAAGCTAACACATCTCCCCTCCTGAAGTAACCTTTCATTTTGGAGAATGGATTCTTTCTAAAAGGGGGTGACAGCCTCTTCACATGAGCTCTATCATCACCACCTTTACTCCTGGTCAGAGTGATTGATTCATTGATAATACATACATTACCTTAATCAGGCCTGCTAAAATAATTCCCTAGTTTTCCAAACCAAAGACATTATAAGAAAGAGTCTTTTACATACTTCACTTTGTCATAAATCTGCAAAAATGTCACCCTGAAATGGCCAGGGACTCTGTTTCATTGCTGAGAAAATTATTTGGAATAATATAATTCAGACAGTACTCATACTTGAAGGATTCTAGAGTCCTTGCACTTCAGAGATTTTATTTTTTTATACCTTTCTATACTCTCGAGCTAGGCCAGAATTTTACTAATGGATTTCATTTTAATTTGATTTAGGTAGAAAAAAAGATTATCTTTTAGTAATGAAGACCTAATACTATCTATATAGAAATTACTATTTCACTGGAAAGTTTTATTAAGGTATTGGCTATAGGTTATACTTATATCAAAATTGTTTCTGGAAAGGTTTCAGGATATGTGAGTGTTATCTTCACTATCCATACTATCGTGATATATTTTTTAAAGTTGACCCAGTTAAAAATCTGCCTATCTTCTATGTTTGATTGCAAAAAGAAATTAACTGTTAAATGTATTTTTAAATGTCATATTGATATTTTTACATAACCCATTAAATTAAAAATGTAGAAATTAATTAATAAATTATTGAATAAATGCTTGGTTTTACCCCCAGAAATAATAATTATGAGGAAGAGAGGAAGAGGGGGAAGAGGAAGAAGTTGAGAAGGGTATGGAAATTTTTACAGTCTATGTTATTATATAAATAATAAATAAGTGATAAAAAATTCTTAATTTGGGGAATATGTTACATAAAATTGCATGTATTATTTTTACTTAGCATTATATTGTGAACCCTAAGCATTCAAGAATAAAAATTATTGTAAGTAAATTATACTTTATGTAAAATTTAAATCCAAAAGAAATTCTAAAAACTTTAATTTGATAATCTCTTTGAAACGGAATTGTAACCCTGATAGCCTCTTTAAAAGTGGACTTAAATTCTTTGAATTTGGAAACCCTAACTTCTTAATTATTTTTTACTTCTCATTTCTTTTCTTAGGTTAAATGAAACATAGGATTCACATTAATGAACTATCGTTCAACAAGCATTATACACACACAGTCACAATAAAAAGCTGGTTAGTTAGTTACTTTAACAAAATTAGTATTTTAATTCCTGTGGAGCCAAACATCTTATACTTTTTTTGTGTGCTGTGTTTAGAATGAAAAATGTATTTTTATTGCATAATTTGCTTGATAATGTCTAATGAGAGATTGTAAATTGTCCAATTCTTCTATGAAACAGATTGATTAATGTATTACCAATATAGCATTTTATATAAGTTTGAATAGGTTTGACTAATGTTGATATACTTCCAACTAAGTATAATAAAGAGGTATCTAAGGGAAAAAATAAAATTATATTATTAGTTAAAGACATGTTTCATTCAAATCTTGCCATTTGCAACAACATGGATGGAGCTAGAGACCATGTCGCTAAATGAAATAAGTCATTCAGAAATAGACAAATACCATATTGAGTTAGGGACAAATGGGTCTAGGCAGGGCTAGGTAGGGGACCACAGAATCAGGGTCATAAAAATCCCAAAAATGTGGAGATGAAACGAAACCAGAGATAAACCAGACCATTCTGTCCCGGGTGCCAGAGGTGGGATCTTGTTATATCAGCTACTTGTGACCAACAAAGAATTACTGGACCCTTTTAGAAAGGAAATATGTCATTAAAGATGTTATCACTAGTCCTTACTCAATGGTGGTATCAATAGATACTTTAAAAGATTTAGGTTCCCTGGTTGGCTTTCAATAAAAAACCGACCCTACAAGCCCCCAGTGGCAACCCTGTTCGGACCCCTCTCACTCCTGAGACCTTTCTCTGTATCTTTACTTAATAAACTTCTATCACTTTACTCACTCTCCTTTGTCCATGAGATTCATTCTTCGACTCCCTGAGCCAAGAACCAAGCTCTCCCATATCAATATGATTTCACATATATGTGGAATTTAAGAAACAAAACAAACCAGCATAGGGGAAAAAAAGAGAAGGATTCAAACCAAGAAACGGACTCTTAACTCTAAAAAACAAACTGATGATTACTAGAGGGGAGGTTGGTGGAGGGATGGGCTAAATAGATTAAAGAGGGCACTGGTGATGAGCACCAGGTCTTGTATGGAAACTATGAGTCACTAAGTTATTCACCTGATATTACAATGTATGTTAACTAACTGGAATTTAAATTAAAACTTAAAAAGTTAAAAAACTAAACTGGGAAAAAAATAAAGATGTTTCCTTCTTTCACTCCACTTCTGATTTCAATCAGAATAATTTGGTTTACTAATTTTCTCTGTATTCCCCACACCATCTAAATTATTTCTCTATGCAGAATAAAGCATCAAAGGGTCCTGTTTTCCCATTACTTCTGACTCAGTGGCTAATTGATCTGTGTATTTCCCCTAAACAATCTTTCTGTTAATAGTGTAGTTACTTATTTGACTTGCCATCGCAGCAATGATCAACTTTACTGTCTTGGGTTATAAAAACACAACCAAGATTGCTTTATTTTCTCTTCTTCATTTATATGCATCACTGATCTTTTAATGTTAACAACGTTGTCCTAATATAGCATTACTTATTTGCCAGGAGACTCAAACCAGCATATAGAAAATTCTTAGTCTAGCACAAAACCACAGAGTCAAATCTCATAAATAATAAATGATATTTTACCATGGCTAAGGAATTATGAGCAGTTGGAATTAATCTTTAAGAACTAGAAGAGTCAAAGGGGACCTGGGTCGCTCACTTGGTTAAGCATCTGCCTTTGGCTGAGGTCATTCATGATCCCTGGGTCCTGGGATGGAGCCCCACCTTCAGCTTCCTGCTCGGGAGGGAGTCTGCTTCTCCCTTGCTCTCTGCCCCTCAGCCTGCTCCTGTGCTCACTTTCTCTTTCAAGTAAATTAATAAAATCTTAAAAAAAAAAAAACAGGGACACCTGTGTGACTCAGTGGTTGAGCGTCTGTCTTCTGCTCAAGGCGGGATCCTGGAGTCCCAAAATCGAATTCCACATTGGGTTCCTTGCATGGAGCCTATCTCTTCTGTCTCTGCCTCTTTATCTGCCTCTCTCTATGCCTCTCATGAATAAATAAATAAAATCTTTAAAAAGTATCAGAAGACCCAAGAGAACATATGTTATTATTGTTAAAAGAAAAACTAGAGAAATCTGTTTGGATGCCTGACTTTCAATTCTCTGCTAGTCTATTTATGCTATAAGTTAGTGTAAGCTTGTACAACATTTTATGTAAATCATTTAGTAGGCTTCTAATATCCATCAACTTTCATCCCATTTATAGCCAATATATTCTTCACAGTGTTAACAAGTTAATCAAAATTAATAAAATAAAGAAACATGAAGTTATTTTCTTGGCTACTTAAACAAAGACACCATCACCATCAACCAACAACAACAACAACAACAAAAAAAAACAGTAAGCACAGAACTAGTCTGAACTCTGGTTTGGTTTCACACCTATATATTCATTCCCTAACCTACGTTTCAGCCATCTTCACAGCTACTCCCCAAATCCTACCCATGGAATAATTCTTCTCAAAGCAATATTATACCTTCCAGGCTTTGGAAGATTCATTGTGCATGCTGAAATTTCATGTTCATTCAAGGGCAAACTCAAGTGTTAACAACTTTCTGGCACCTCCCTTTATTAACTAATGTGCCTTGATTACTATTACTGATGTCCTCCCTCCTAAAGCACCTAGATTTTATGCCATCTTTTCAGATACTTCTTACTTAGCTTGTAATGAAGATGCATGTATTCTTTCTGGGCTCAAAGATATACTGTGTTTAGAGGTCATGTGGTATAAATTTGCATTTGTAGGTAATGCCTATCATACATGTACTAAGTTATAAAGCCTATTGAATGCCAGCTCCTGCACATTTTAGGGGTTGGGCTAGGCTTTGGGATAATAAATAATAAGATAGAATTCTCCCTTGCAAGAAATGTTAGAAGCAAACAAAAATAAGGCAATTATAAAAATTTGAAAAGAATCCATTCAGATACTGATGATGTGTATATGTGCTGGTTTGATGGATCTGAAGAGAAATTTGTTAAACGGTTTCAAAAGCCTTGAAAATATATATTACATGATTCAGCAATTTTACCTCTTACATTTCAGAGATAATCAAAGCTGATTGCAAATAAAGTATTCTTAGCATGGTATGTATCGAAGAATCTTTCCAGATAGTAAACTAAGGCAATTGCAAGGCTTACCTGTCTTCCAAGGATTAACATTCTTCTTGTTCCCTAAAGTCTAATGTCTTGAATATCTTTGTTTCATATAGTTGTTTAAAAAATAGTGGGGTAAATGTGGTCACTATTCTGTCTTGGGCAGCAATAGGAGTCTATTATTTTCATTTTTCCTCCATATGTAATGACTCTTGTTGACTAAAAAAGATAAAATAAAAATTTATCTTTGGTTTACAATGGTTTCACTCTGATATGCTTTGGTGAATTTTTCTTTATAATTATTTTGCTTGGGATTCTCTTAGCTTCTTGGATCTGAAATTTGTTTTTTATTTTTTTTTCATGAATTTGGGAGAACTTTACCCATTATCTTTCCTGTATCTCTTCTATCTCATTCTCTATTATCCTTCTGAAACAAAAATTACATCTATGTTACATATTTGGTATGATACTCTTATTTTCTCTGGTCTGTTTTGTTTTCTCTCTGATTTTCTCATTATAGTTCAGTATTATAATTTCAGACTTATCCTCAAGTTTACCTTCTTTGCTCTGGTACATCTAGTTTGCTGAAAACTCTACTAAAGGAATTCTTCATTTCTGATATCGTTTTCAATTTTTAGCATTTTAATTTAAATTTTTAATAGTTTTAATAGTTTGATGAAATTGCTCATATGTCCATCCACTTTTTCCACTATGTCTTTTAACATATTAATTATAGTTACTTCGAAGACCATGTTTGATAGTTCCATCATCTGGGCTTATCTGTTTCTGGTTATGTTGACTACTTTATCTCTCATAATGGAGAGTATTATTGCTAATTTTGTTTAAGTTTTTATTATATATTTTATTGTATTGCTTATTTTGTGTTTCACAGTTTTTTGACAATATATATGCAAAAGGATTGTAGACACTGAGTTAAATAATATGTATTACTTCACATATGCCTCTTCTTTCAGGTCTCAGGGAGGAGGTGTTGATCCAGTCTGGATAGTAATTGAGCTTGGTTTGAGTTTATTGTTGTAGCATCTACTTTCAGGGTGCCATAGGCTTCAAATCCCTGCAGCACTTGACAGCCACTAACTTGTTTTTGATGTGGTGTTTCTTAGTATGCTTATTCCACTTTCAGTTTTCAGCAGGTCTTGCCAATCTGCTGCTCCACAGACCAACTTGCTTTAGTATCCCCACTCTCCCTCAGGTCAGAGGAGGCTCTGATCTATACTGCTCGTCCCCCCATAACAGTCAGAATTTGCTTCCCATTGAAGGCTCATGGTGCTGACGCATTTTGTATCTACTCCTAGATGATCTCTACTCTGTTTTAGGCAGGGTATGGCACACGCCTGAGCTCTGCTTAATACTTCTGTTCCAATCTCAGGACTCAGTGGCCCAGGATGCCTGGGCCAGCAAGGGGCTCTCTCAGGCTGACTCTCCTGCTCCCAAAATTAATTTTTCTTTTTCTTTCTTTTAGGTAATTATATTTATCAATTATCTGGATCCTTTTGAGGCTCATTACTATGAGTTAAGAACAGGCTTCTCTCTAGGAATAATTCAGGTTTATTCTAAGGCATGATTCTTGTCATGTGTCCACTAAATGCACCAGGTGTTTTTCTCTACCCTGAGTAGGCAGCACTAGAGTATCTCTCAACAAAGAATGAACTCTGAGAATTGTTCAACTTGTATCTCTAAAGTCCTTCTTTTCCTATCGAAATAGGATTTTATCCTACTCATCTTCAGCTTATTATTGTACAACAGATCCAAGGAGAAACCCATCTAGTTTTAGAAATTTTGTTTTTGTTTTCTGTATACCTTCCTCCTCTCTAGCACACTACTAGCAAACTATAGTTGCATCTGCTTTCTCAACCTCTGATTGTTTCCTCATTGTATGGAGGCTGCTATCTTGTCCTGTTACCTAGTAACTACTTCTTGGCAGAAGGAAATTATAAGGCTTAGCAGCGATCATAAGTGGATCTATTTTCCTGAGGGATTATAGTTATGTTTTGCCTATTGATTGAGGCTGAAATAAATTGAATTTTGAAAAATGCATTTTTCCAGTTTCTAAGTCGTTCATAGGACACAGATGTGGTGCAAATAACTCCATCACATCCACAAGTAGACGACTTTTAAATATTTGCTATCCATAAGAATTTGACCCCCTCTTTTATAATTTTCTCTAAAGAATGTGTGAGTATATGGAAAGTCTTTGCTTAACCATAAAGGTCTGCCTTGATTTCAAAGTTAGTCTCACATATTGTAGTGAAGTGGCTATTGCCCATACTTTGGTTTATGGAATCTCCTCAATTTCAGATAAAATATGAAATCACAAATGAGTACCACATTATGCAGACTTTTATTTCAGATACATTAAATGTATTTTGCTTTATTTTTACTTTCATAAATGATGCCAATTTATTTTCTATAGGTTAATAGCACGCTTTGTTATCTATAATTTTAATTTACCTATTTTTCCTGTATGATCATAAAATCTCGGTATTGGCCTTCACAGATGAATATATTTTCCCTACTTCATAAGGTTTATATAACCATCATTTTGCATGAAGATGTAATGGCAAGAAGCCACTCATCATTTAACAAATGAAGTCTGGCTCATGCAGGTAGAGCACTTACCATATTAAAATTGTCCTTTAAGGCATTACTTAATCAAAAAAATTGAACATATGGAGAAACAAATCTCTAGCACTTTAATTTAATTGTTACAGAAAATACTATATTGACTGCTGATCCTTTGAGAAATTCAGAACAAGAGAAAATATTACCTCTTCATAAAAGCACTCACAACTTCCTACTGAGTTTGGAAAAGCAGTGTACACACCCATCAAAAAAGCATTAATTTATTGGATCATTAGGTAAAAGGCAATAGTTATTTGAAGAGAGTGGTACTTTATCCATTTCAATTTGAAATAAACCATAGTATAATAAATTAAAGGTAAAAAATTAGGTAATTGATATCTTGTAAAAAAAGTTCTATAATTTAGAATATGGCTATGTAAATAAACTGAAGTATGAAATCTATATATTGAAGGGTGAATTAAATTAGTATAGCATGACGCTATAGATAACATAAAGCCTGAAATGTATTTTTTCACTATGAAAGCAAGTTTGTTTAAAGGTTTGTTGGTGCCAATAGGAATGTGGCTATATTTATTTTATGCATATGGATACTTTTCCCAAACTTTATTATTTGCTTTACATCCATAAAGTAAAGACAAGTGACCACAACTAATGCGTTATAAATACCCAGAGGTTATTTAACCTTTCCTTATCAACATCCTGAGTGAAATTTTGAATAAAATAGCAATCTCAACTACTCGAGATGTGAATTTACCCTAACTTCACATGACGTTTTTTGACACATAACACAAAGGGATTTTTAATTTTGATACATAACACAGTTATGTTTCAGTTTTTGTTTTTGTTTTTGTTTTTTTTTAAAGAAATGCTGTTCTTAACATAATCATACATAAATTTCTGCCCAATTATTTCTCAAACTGAATTATAATGTGGGAAGAGTCAGTTACTTAAATTTTCTGTTGGTGATATGGTAATTTAGAAAATAACAAAGATGAAAAGGATTGGAAAATGGCAGTAAAATGTCATGATTAGGGATTTTGTCACTTATCCCCAGTCTGATCCCAGTAAAACTCTTAGATAGCTTTCATATTATTCTTAGGTTATCCAACTGTGACTCTCTGCCTCACTTATTCCTGGCACTAAGTGCTAATGCACAGGGTTATAGAACAGTTTGTCCTTTACCGAAGTCATTTTTCTATCAGATTTTCCCCCTCAATTGGGGATCTAGTGTTTCCACCCAAACTATTAGGATTAAAATTTTCTATCATCTATCTATCTATCTATCTATCTATCTATCTATCTATCTATCTATCATCTATTATCTATCTATCTATCATCTATCTATCTATCTATCTATCTATCTATCTATCTATCTATCTATCATCTATCATCTACTTATCTATCATCTATTTATTTTCATTGTTCTGGAAGCTTTGTTACTTTTTTTCAAATTTTTTTTTAAATTTTATTTCTTTATGATAGTCACAGAGAGAGAGAGAGAGAGAGAGAGAGAGAGAGAGGCAGAGACATAGGCATAGGGAGAAGCAGGCTCCATGCACCGGGGGCCCGACGTGGGATTCGATCCCAGGTCTCCAGGATCGCGCCCTGGGCCAAAGGCAGGCGCCAAACCGCTGCGCCACCCAGGGATCCCATTTTTTTTTTCAAATTTTTATTTAAATTCTGGTCAGTTAACATATAGTGTAAAATTGGTTTCAGAAGTAAAATTTAGTGATTCATCGCTTACATATAACATTCAATGCTCATCACAATACCTTCCTTAATGCCCATCACCTTTTAGCCCAGCCCTCATCTCTCCTCCAGCAATCCTCAGTTTGTTCTTTATAGTTAGGAGTCTCTTATGCTTTGCTTCCCTATTTTTTTCCCTTCCCCTATGTTCATCTGTTTTGTTTCTTAAATTCCACATATGAGTGAGATCGTATGGTATTTGTCTTTCTCTGACTGACTTATTTCACTTAGTAATTTTTCTATTTCAAAGTTAACCTTGAACACCTGGGTGGCTCAGCAGTTGAGGATCTGCCTTTGTCTCATGTCATGATCCGGGGGTCCCAGGATCGAGTCCCACGTCTGACTCCCTCCTTGGAGCCTGCTTCTCCCTCTGCATATGTCTCTGCCTCTCTCTCTCTGTGTCTCTTATGAATAAATAAATACAATCTTAAAAACAAAAGTTCATAAAAAAAAGTTAGCCTAAGGATAAATTTCAGACTGGCCAAAGAATCCTAACTGATATTTTTTCAAGGCCATGAATTTTATGATATGAGTCTAGTCTCAGAGCTTGTGCTGAAATTTTTGAATAAAGGTCTTCAATGAATATAAGATACAATCAAAATATTCAATATGCACCAAAAAAAGATCATTAATTTTTTTCTTCTTGCACATATTTTGTAAGCATCTTATCTACAGATGAATTGACAGTATCAATAATGGAGGATGTATTTACTTAATGCCCCTAAAGTTTTAAATCAATAACCCATAGTTAATGAATAATTCTAATCTGTTAAACTTCATATGCCATGCACCATTTATTGGTTTTAATCAACCTTTTGAATACATATTATTATTATTAAAATTATTAATATTTTAAGGATGAAAAGATAAGAGCTTAGAGATGTTTAACTTGCAAAAAAATTGTACAAGTATGGTCTTAATCCTCATAATATATTGTCTTTAATTTCTCCTCAATGTCAATATTTTACTGAATTAAATTGTTGTTAAAATGGTACACAGAGTAGATGTTTAATTCCGAATATGGTATCAATTCCTTTCACTCTATTTCACTTATTGGATTCATATACATTAAAAACCTTATTTTCTGCTCATAGGTACATTATGAATGTAGTACATGAACAAAAGAACCAAGGGTTGATTAACTCAAAAGTTATTGGAAATCAAGACTTGTTTTAAAACAAAATATTGATTATTCACCAATATAAATTTGAGATGAAGTGTGAAAATAACAAATCACTGATTCTTGATCATGTAGTAGTCGTTTTATGACATGGCATGAAAGTACCTTATAGATCCTTTCTGAGCTGTGTGTGTCACCTCTTTGAAATGTTATTGTTTATATTTTTGAGGGGTTAAGCATCCTTTGAATGTACTGATAAATGAATTAGAAATGGGATAGACCACTTAGACAAAATGAAGAGAATAGTTCATTTGAAATCCCATTCAATAAAAACTTTGTATTTTTAAATGATTAATTCCAACAATTCTTTTATTAGTGAATCATATGATATCCTGTTATGACATTGTTGTGAAATTATAGTTTACATATTAGAGGACATTACTGTGGTGATTTTAGTGTCCTATCAGAAGGTTCCATTTGATCTTGATTTTTCTGCAAAACATGTGCACAATTCTAGACTCTCATTTTATCTCCTGTTCATATTCTATTCTCTTTTAAACTGCTTTACTTACATAAATCATTCTTCTTAGATTGGATATTAATAATTTTTTATAAGACAGGAGCGATTTGATGGGTAATCCAATCTTATTTGTGCAAGGTTAAAAAAAGGCAGGTGTCTTAGAAATCTGTCTGAACTAATTCAAGTAATCTTATTTTAAGTGTAACCCAATCAAGCTCTTCTATCTACTAAATATCAAAATTCTAATGCTTAATAGTTGTTCAGAAAATAGAATATTAATTGCTGCTTTTTAGCTTCTCTCAGAGATAATTGCATCTATTCTCCTTGATATCTCTACCTACTGATATCTTGTAAATTGACATGCCTTTCATTAAAAAGATATAGATTCTATACATACAATAGCCACAAAACATTATAAAAGATAAAATAAGTAGAATGTTTACAGTGACTATAGAAGTAAAAACGGAAATTCGATGACTGTAAGAATAAAGTTTGGAGTCAAAAGGAAATGGATTTGAAGCCAAAATCACTTCTTATTAGCTTTAGGCTATTAGTTTTAAAAGCTTTAGCTATTAGACAGCTTTTAAAGCAAGCAATTCTTTCTTCATCTCTAAAATAGATCTAATAATATACTATATAGGCTTTGTCTAGCAAGATACACATATTCCCACCTCCAGGAAAGAAATTTCATTCTATGGAGGATAGCAAAGAGCATGACAATGCCTGCATCCAGGAGAAGGAGTCCCAGGATATCAACCTACTGCATGGGTTTGTAGGTGTTAGGGTTGCCAAGAAAATACAACTCGTGCAGACACTGGATGGAACAAGGCATTATTTAGTAGAGAGGAGACAGAGAAATATCAGCTTCAATAGTGAGTATTGGTCCTCTGTGGCCAGTAGGTCTTACACAACTGATACTGGGAGATGGTCTGCATATACTCCGATTGTGTTGCAAGCATAGAACTTCATTTCTTCCTCTCTGGGAACAGATACAACAGTGGGATTGGTTGGGTGCAATATAATGCACTTGCTTTTAGTAGAACCAGAAAGTACACATAAAGCTCACAACAGGAAAAGATATTATCAAACAAGTCTGTGCCCAAGTCTGTGCCCAACACAGTCTATATGAGAGCTCCTTATCTTCATGTAAGGCAATGTTCCAGCCCCAGGCCAGCTCATTTGCAGCCATGAAAGGGTCAGCAGGCTGTACATGCCTGCCTTCACCAGCAGACTACTTTTGAATATTAAAATAATATATGGGATATTTAAAATATGTTAATAAATAGATAAACATGTACTACTGCATATGAAAAAATGTTATAAATATACTGGTTGCTTAAATTAATTCATAGTTTATGTGAATTTAAAATAAAATACTAGTGGAATTTTCTTTGGAACTTGGAAAAAAATTATTCTAAAAATTAGATTATTAAAAGAAATACCATAAATACCATTAAATATTTATTAAGGAAAAAAAAGAGACAGTTTGGTCATGTCAAAACAACATCATGAATGATTTAACAATAATGAAAACAATTGAATGAATCAGTTTCCACAGGAATTAAATATATGTATGAATGAAGACGGGATCAATTGTATTAAGGAATAGATGGGCACATGGGTTGAAAGAATTAATATGGTTAAAATGTCCCTACTACCCACAAATTTTATATGGATTTCATTAAATCCATATAAAAATTCCAATGATATTTTTTTTACAGAAATATAAAACATATCCTAAATTTGTATGGAACCACAAAAGACCCCGTATAGCCAAAGTTATCTTGAGAATAAACAAAGCCGGAGGCATCACACTTCTTAATTTTAAACCACATTACAAAGCTGTAGTAATCAGAACAGTATGGTACTGGACTAAATATAGACACAAAGACCAACAGATTAGAATCAAGAGCCAAAAATAAGTACATGCATATATAGTCACTGGCATTTGACAAGGCCACCAAAACTACACAATGGGGGATAATTAAGTAATATTGGGAAAACTGGATATTCACACTCAAAATAATGAAATCGGATTCCTACCTTATGCCACTTACAAACATTAAGTCAGAGTAGATTAAACTGAATTAGAAGACCTAAACCTGTAAAACTTGTAGAAGACATTGGTCTAGACATTGGTCTTGACAATGACTTTTGAAGTTAATACCAAAGCACAGGCAACAAATACAAAAACAAACAAGTGGTACTATATCAAACTTAAGAAAATAAAAAAGGACGTCTGAGAAGCAAAATAAACAATAAAATGAAAAGACAACCTATATAATGGGGCAAAATAATAACAAACCACAGGTCTGATAAGAGATTACTATCCAAAGTATTCTACAACTCAATAGCAAAAAAAAAAAAAAAAAAGAGGATTAAAAAATGGACAAAGGACTAAAAAACATTTTCCTAAAGATATTCAGTGGCCAAGAGGTCCATAAGAACATCAACATCACTCATCATCAGGGAAATACAAATCAGAACCACAATGAGGTGCACCTGGTGGTTCAGTCAGTTAAGCATCTGACTGGATTTTGGCTCAGGTCACTCAGCACAGAGTCTGCTTAGGATTCTCTCTCTCCTTTCTCTGCCCCTCCCCTGTTCACTCATCTCTCTCTAAAATGAATAAATAAAATCTTTAAAAAAAGGAATAAAAAACACAAAGAGATATCAACTCACACCCATTAGCCCATTAGGATGGTTATTATTAAGCAAAAAAGATAACAAGTGTTGGTGAAGATGCAGAGAAAAGGGGATCTTGGTTTTCTGTTGGAAGGAATTTAAGTTGGTACAGCCACTATGGAAAAGAGTATGGAGGTTCCTCAAAAAATTCAAAAAATAGAACTACTCTATGATCCAACAATGGATATGTCACAAAACACTTTAACTTTATATAACACATATGTCATATATTATATAATTAAATATATTTCTTTATATATGCCACAGGGAGTTGCTTTGTTATGAGTATAGATTTTCGGTCATACAAAACAAATATGTCCTAAATATCTGCAGTTCAACATTGGGCCTATGGGTAATAATACTGTTGTAAATTCAACAATTTATTAAGGATAGATTTCATGGTAAATGTTCTTACCACAATAAAAGATACACAGATAAAAGTATTTGATTAAATATCTGTTAAAAAGAAATATAAAAGAGAAAAGAGAGAGAGAAACATTTAACACATAGAGTCCACATTTATCAAAATTCCATTGGCATGAACAAGGATCTCTATATTCTCAGAAAATCCCATTAGGAAAGTTTTTGTTCAAACCTTTCAACAGATAAATTTAGATATATTTCTATCTGCCTTACTTGTATACCTAGGTTGATCCCCCCACAACTTTTTAGCCTGTGCATGGTATAAAAATTGAATTAAAAACATTTAGGGCAGCCCAGGTGGCTCAGCGGTTTAGCACTGCCTTCAGCCCAGGGCCTGATCCTTGAGACCCAGGATCAAGTCCCACGTTGGGCTCCCTGCATGGAGCCTGCTTCTCCCTCTGCCTGTGTCTCTGCCTCTTTCTCTCTCTCTCTCTCTCTCTCTCTCTCTCTCTATCTGTGTGTGTCTCTCGTGAATAAATAAAAAATAAAATCTTTAAAAAAAATTTAAACAGCAGAATTTCTGATATTAATACAAGAAAGAAAACCTCTTTCTTAAATGTTTAAGTTCATTGAACTATCTTTTAAGCCTTTCTTCACAATCATTATAGTAAAATTTTAATGACTGAAATTTCTTTTTATTGTATTGATTTTAAATAAGAGCTGGAAAATGAACTAAATGTTTAGCCACAAGATCATTTTATGTAGAAATTTTATTCCCTACAGTTTCTTTTTTTTTTAAGATTTATTTATTATTTATGATATAGAGAGACAGAGACACAGGAGGAGGCTCACACGGGGAGCCCAATGTGGGACTCGATCCCGGTACTCCAGGATTACGCCCTGGGCCAAAGGCAGGCGCTAAACTGTTGAGCCACCCAGGGGTCCCCCTCCCTACAGTTTCATAACTACTTTCATAAGTGGCTTATCCACCTATAATATAGTAAGGTCATTTTGTATCATTAGATAAAGAACTACAAGTAACAATTCAAATAAAAACTGGATAATATCCATGATTAATTTTATTTTATTCTGTGGGGGAAATGAGTTCAAGAATATAAAATCTAATTAAAATACAAATGTACTTTTCCACTTGATACAAGGCTCTAATATCAGAAAACATTATTGCAGCTAGGTATTAATATGTAAGATAAAAAGTACAATAAATGATAGTTTTGAAAAACCTATTCAAAATAAATTATTTTGTTTGCAGTTGACAATGATAGAACAATCAATGTTATGTTACAATTTTTGCTCCTACATTTGTTGGTAAAATGAGGAATGTCAGACTGGTGGGGAGTCGAGCTCACCGCAAATTTAATATGACACACTTTATCTCTGTTCTGAATAGGGCCTCACAAGATGGATGTAATATTAAATGTACAGAGCACTGGTACTTCTACCTTGTGTTTAATGAAAAGTTTGTAATTCCTTGTTTGCTTTTTCAATCTTGAAAAGATCATATAGTAGACATAATCTAAGGAAGGGATACTTCCTTAGAAGTATCTCAGCAATAAGGTCATGGATGACTTCTTTTTCTCATTTGTATCTTTGGATGTCTTGACACTTTAATTAGAGTCATGAGTTATCAATTACAATTAAGCTAGATAGATATTACCAGTCCACCTATAGAATATTATAAAACATGAAAAAACATTAAAATTATATGCATTCTATTTGTAAGTCCTTTTGATCATTGAAAAAGCATAGCGTTGCACATCATGAGAAATTTAGTGGCATTTCTAAAAGTAACAAAAACTAAAATCTTTGCAATAATTGCTAAGCTAGTTGTATGTACCCATATGTTACCAGTTCATTACAATGTTCAACCTAATACAAATTCATGGTTTATTTCTGAATCTCAGTATTGTTTAAAGATCTTTTTATCATTGTCAATCTTCACTGCCTCTGTAGAAGCTTTGCTAAGTAAATCTGATTTTAAAAAATCAAAGAATTACAATGACTCAAAAATATTTGTCTCATTTGACATTTTCAATAGAACTTTTGTGAAAATCATGTTTATAACAGAATCAGTAACTTCTTTTTTTAATGATTTTATCTATTTATTTGCAAGAGAGATCGAGGGAGAGAGAGAGCTCAAGCAGGGGGGAGAGGGAGAAGCAGACTCTGACCTGAGGTCATGGCAGACACTTAACCAACTCAGCTACTTAGGAATCGTTATTTTTTCTAAAATAAGATATTTAGGGTTGCCTGGGTGGCTCAGTAGGTTAAGCATTCAACTGTTGATATCAGCTCAGGTCATGATCTCAGGGTTGTGAGTCGGAGCCTGCCTCAGGCTCTGTGCTGGGCACGGAGCCTGCTTAAAGTTCTCTCTCCCCCTCTCGTTCTCCTTCCCCTTTCTCTCTCTCTCTCTCTTTTTCTGTTAAGAGCTAAAAGAAAATAAAAGATATCTATATATTATGAAGTAAACAAATAATTATTAACTATGAATTGGTATAGCCAACTCTAGAGCAATGTTTGCAGTTTCTTATAAGATTTTTTTTACAGCTTTGCATTGTAGTCTAGATTAAGAAAACTAAACATTTTGAATCATCTGTTGAAATGGTGATAAACCATACTTTGCTGGTTTATTGCAGGCATTAAATGAGAAAACATGCACAAACACACCTGCTCACAATATGACATTTAATGGAACCAAATAAATAGAAATAAACAAGCAAATAGAATAGGTAAGTGAATATCAAGCCACAATCTTGCAAAGAGACAAAAATCCAAAGCCTTTCAAGGAAATTTCAAGCTGATTATTTTGTTCAAAATGGCAAAAATAAAAAGGGAGAGAGAGAATTGAAATGATAGTTCAACATAAATTTTCAAAGATATAATGTCATATGATTACAAATAATTCAAGAACTTCACCAATCATCTCTCTGCTTCTATGTTTGCTATTTACTTCTACCTCCACATTCTCCTGCCCGTCATATATTTTAGTATATGTGCTGCCGAAGCGAGCACTTGCCCGTCATATATTGAAACACATGTACAATGCAGGTTTTCACAAAGCAGAGTGAACTTTTAAAAATAAAATCAAGCATGCCCCCATCTTGATTTTTCTTTTTTTTTTTTTTTAAGGAAAGCAGCAGACTGTCATATGCAGTGCCTCATTTGGATGTTTCTGGAGTCTTGGAAGCTTGACTACCCTATGTTCTCCTACAAACGGACCTTGAGAGCTTGTTTGGAGGTTCTAGGAGGTGGGAATAGCTTCTCGTATATCCTTGACTGCAGAAGAACAGTTCTCCTCCATGGGGAAGGTCATCCTCCTGGACCAGGGCACAGCTTCAGGAGGGACACATATTGGAGTGGTGAGGGAGGAAAGGGATACCCGCCTAGCCAGCCAGATCAGCTGAATAAACCCTGGTAATCAATGGCGTGACAAGTACTGCAGCCAGATCACCCTCACATCCGCATCTCATATACTCTTTAGAGCTGCTCTAGTGTTCAGGAAAACAGCCACAACCACAAAACAAAACAAAACAAAACAAAACACAGAAAAACCTCTTTATGACTTATATTTATCTTGAAGATTAAACTTTTTGTCAAATTTTGTCTCCTTGCTCCTTGTTTTCCAGCTACAGTGGTTTTCTTCCTTTTCCTAGACATACTTCTTTCTCCTGGGCCTTTGAACATGTCTTGCCTGGAAAGCTCCATCCATGATTCTTAGTCCAGTGGATGCACTGTCATCCTTTAGGTCTGAGTTAAATTGTCTCTTCTCAGGAAGCTTTCCAACAACCCTGCTGATATTGACCTCTTGCAATTACCATCAATGCAAACTTTATATCTCAATTATGTGGTCTAATACCATCTGTAATTGCCTAAGTTTTTACTTACATTTGTGTTTATATATGTCAGTCCTATAGTAATATAAGCTTCATGATGCATCAGTAAATCCAGTACTTAGAGGAATGCCTGGCATGAGAGATATGTGTAGCATTAATTTTGCGTTGAATTCCATTTACTACCAGATAGCTCAGTTTGAATGACTCTGAGTATACATAAGGAAAAAAAATGCATCCCGTTTTTATTAGTGCTTGTAATCCAGGAAGGAAGAAAAATGATTAAAATGAGCTCAATCAAAAGTTGATTTCTCTGTGAATATAAAAATTATATTTTTGTCTGGGAAATTTGAGATTAGTGTGAATTTTACCCTATTTAATCCACACTTGTTCACCAATGTTGATTTTTTCTTTTCACCTGATTATGCCCTAAACTATAAATTTAGTATTTAAATGAACCTCAATTTTCACTGTAAAAATATATTTTGCTTTGCAAAAAAGAGAAGCAAATTCTACAACTGATGATACAATTCTCAAAAAAACATGATTTCTTTTTAAAGTATTCTGTTGATTATACTACAGGTGGTTTAATCAAGAAATTGATTCAGGGAATTGGCTCCACAGACAAAATATATCAAATTAATTATTTTCTCAGAATGAACTACCTTTAATTTTTCTTCCTTAGGGGTTGAAATTTTAATAATGAAATTTACCAAAGGGAACTAAATCTTTTGGATTCCTTTGCTTGTATTCTTTGGCATAAGCTTTTTAGAGAGACAGGATTTTATCCTCCCCCCCCCTTTTTTTTTAACACCCAGATGAATCTATCTGTCATCTCTTTTAATTTAAACAGGCAACATTGAGGATTCTTAACAATACCTTTGACCCCTGAGAAACAGAATATATAGCAGACCATTAATTAGTTGTTTGAAGTGAAGGGATATGGCACATTGAATACCATGCCTCTCTGCTCCATTGCACAGTATACCCACACCACGTTGTCCATTTATATTTCTGACGACTACCAAAGACTCAATACCCTTGAGAAACATCATAAGTTAGCAAGTTTGATTGATGTACATTAGACAGTCAATGACTTGTTCTATCTGGAGTATTTTCCTTTTTGCATGAAGAAAAGATGGTCAAAATATGTATCAGACCTTGAATCAAATTAAAGCCCAGAAGATTTCATTGCAATGCTGCCTTTTTGTTTCATACATAAATTTACATAAAATTGAGTTACTTAAGATTTCATATCTGTTTCAATTTTCCTTCCATTCTAGACATTCTCAAATGAAAACCAGTTTCATAGAACACTGCTTTAATTGTTTCAGGATAGTGACACAATCAACTCAGCTGTTTTCTAATTTAAGTTCAGGAGACATTATTGTTCTTTGTGAATTTTCCCTAGTTATAAATTTATAAATTATTCACATTCATAGTCACGAAAAGAAACATGAACAAAGAGTGTTATCAAGAGGCAGCAAAATGATGACTGGTAAGCCTGGCCTTTCCTTTAATATTTTTAGTGATCTTTCACCTTCGATGAAGGGAATCTCCCTTCCATAGAATCATTCCATAAGAATTAATATTTACAACACTGAGTATGTTAAAGAGATATATTTTTAAGTCACTTTTTCAGGTTTTATTTTGTTATGGCACAACTAAGTATTAAGAATATTCATACTGTCGATCTGTTATGGTAAGAAAATACAACTTATTAGAAATATTAAAAGTTTGGGACTAAATTAGTTCTTAAATACATTGATAGAATGATATATTACTGCAACTTAATGACCCTACATAATGAAAAATATAGGGATGTGGCAGTTAGGGGAAAATTGGCTGCCACTCTTAAAATATCATGTTTTTTTTTATGCCAGTTAAATAATTCTTTTATAGATAATTCTAGATTTTTGTCTTAAATGGTTTATGACAATCTACTATACTAATCCTTTATATATTGAATTGAAATTTAAACATATCCCTGTTGGGGGTGTTGTTGTATAAGGAATTTACTATTTTTGGCTGTAGCCCATAAACTGTTCTTTTTCATCTCAATAATTTGATCAATTCCTATATAGTCTTAGGAAAAAACTGTTAAAAGTTGTCAGATCATCAATTAATTGCTGCATTTTTTCCTCATGGTAATTCCTAAATTCATTAAAACCTCTGTAACACCCAGTTTTCCTATTTATTTTGTAATACAGTTCTCTCCTACCGATACATTAGCCAGACATTTTCTTTCCTCTATAATAATAATAATGTGCTTTTGAATCTTTCATTTTGATGTTTAGAGACCCCTTAATTCTTTTTGACGAGATAGATACATGTCTTTTCTGTTGAAACATAACCTAAGGGAGCAAATGTACTTTTTTTTTTTATTATTCAAAAAGGTTAGTTTTATACGCTGCTAGCTCATTATCTGTTTCATTCCATCCTGTCCTTCAGTTGAACTGAATAAAAGATGCTTGGAAAGATGAATCTTAAAGAGCAGAATAAGTTATCTTTTCAAGCAAATGGAATTCAGCTCACACTTTACTCCAAACTCTAGAAGGTAGTATAGCATCCAAATTTCAATGTGCTAAAAAATATTTCTCAAATGTGTTAAGAATTAAAAATGACTTTAATGTAATCTAACCTCCACACCAGCTATTGCTCAGAGAGATAATAGAAGTATCCTGATTAATGGGGGTTAGGGAAGCAAGAATAAAACAAAACAAAACAAACAAACCCAAAGCCCTGAGTAACCTATATTTGAGGTTTCCAAGGGCCTAAGGCTGAAAAGTTACAGCCCATGAACTCTGCACCTCTTTCGTGCTTGCTAGCCATATGACCTTAAAATGCAGCAATAGAGGACTCTGTTCAATGTTCTCAAACATTGTGTCTTTCTTTCCTCCTAGATTTTGATGAACTCCAACGCAGTTTTATGTCCTATTTATCTTTGTAGCCCTGGGGCTTGACATAGTGGCTTGCTCTTCATGTGCTGATAGAAGGAGCAGAAGCAAGGAGGAAAAGGGGATGTATGAAAAGGGGTAGGGAAGGAGAAAGGGCAGGGAGAAACAAACTGGCACATTAGTGCAGCTACGTCAGAAAGTTATTGTGAAGATAAAATGGTAAAGTGAATGTGGAATGTGTGAAAGAGGAATATTTCTAGTAAAACAATATTAGTTTTTGCTGTATGCCAAACATTATTTAAATTATTTATGACCTCTTTTTTTCTCACGATATCCCTATCAAGTTGGCATTATTGTCTCCATTCTCCAGATAGGAAAATCAAGTCACAGGTAGAAGAAGCAAATCTTTTAAGGGTACTGAGCTATGAAGTTACAGAGCTATGATTTTAAAGCAGTCTAATTAAAGAGCACATTGTCCTAATACTCCCTCTAAAAATTATTGCTATTGTTTGATTTGATTATGAGAAAATTATGTGTCCAAATTAGTTTCAATGAAACTAAGTCAACGAGGTAGGAATTCATCAAACTAATTTCTATTTTCCCTTCAAACTTCCTGTGATTCAACAAAAAAGAAGGAAGAAATAAGAGAGAAAAATTTCTCCTGCCTTCTGAAGGCAGTTCAAATTCATGAACTATCTGTGGTTTTAAATGGCATTTATTTATTTATTTATTTATTTATTTATTTATTTATTTATTCATTCATTCATTCATTCATTCATTTAGAAGGGAGAGGCAGAGGGGGGGGGGAGAGAATCCCAAGCAGTCTCCACACCCAGTTTGGAGCCCAATGTGGGGCTCGATTTCATAGCTCTGAGATCATGACCTGAGCCAAAATGAAATCAGATGTTTAACTGGATGAACCATCCAGGCACCCCATAGTTTTAAGTATTTTTTTAAATATCACAATGTCCCAGATGTCAAGCCTTCATCATAAAATTTTTTACTTACTAGGCCTAGAATTGATTATTATTTTTTAAATGCATCATTTTTTTCTAGAGTTACTCAGATAAATTAATGCAGTAATAGGCAGCTCTTTTGAAAAGGTTATTTTCAAAGTAATAAAAGAATAGTTTCAGCATACCCAAAGAAATCGCAAATAAATCATCAACATTGTATAGTTTGGCTCTCTTATTTAACTATTTTAGGTCATATTCTATAATATGATCATGTAGACTTGTCAAGCATAACATGGAAATCCATGCTTAGGTATCTAGTCCCCAACGGTCCCCCAGCACCCCTCAGAGGAGTGTGAATGTAGTTTCTATAGATGATAAAGGAAAATGCTATACCTAGATTTTCTCCATCACATTTTTATTCACAACTCAAAATCTCTCTCATGGACTGTCTAATTTCATATGCAAACATTTCCGCTGTAGTGGATCATTACCAGTCCAAAAGCATATTAATTCTGTAAATATACATAATTTAAAAAATAAGTGATTCCAAATAGAACTAAAGCCACCTTTTGTCCCTACCAAATTACTTCTTTTCTCTCTATCCTCAAAAAGGACCATGCAACTACATTTAAGGCTTACATTCTTATTTTTAAAATAGGTTTGCATATACCTGTAAAAATATGATACTTTTTTAACATTTTAAGATTTATAAGAATTTATTATATTGAATGAAGCTTTCACCAATTTTTCCCATTTAACAGTGAATAAATTCTGTGTTCTTTTAAATAGGGTCAAACTTCTCCCATTAAATAATTAATTGAATTTATAAATAAAAACTTGGTAATCCCTCATTCTTTCTCAGCTACACACTTGGCCTTTTTCTCACCTGTTAAATCTGTAAAGCATTTTATGTAACTATTATCACCATACCCTCACCTCCAACTTACTTCACTTCATATTTGCACAGGTCACTACAGTTTTCACTAAGATTATCTATTACTTTTGCTACAGGCAAAGGATAAGTTTACATGTCATTTTACTTGACTTTTCGACATCATTCACAATGATTATTATTCCTTTCTTGTTACATTCTCTTCTGATCAGTTTCACATCATGGATTATACAGATATTTTGTATTTTGAACTGAATTTTTAAATATTTGGTTCCCACCTGTTCTTTCCCTTAACTGATAATCACAGATTCCCTAGATTAGGCATCGTTTCTTGAAAGATTCTTCATAATCCCTATTACAAAATAATGCTTGGGTTTGTGACCAAATTCTTAAAACTCAATGCTTACATTTTTTTCCCTCCTGTTTGCATCATCCTGCTGGCACCTTAAATTTTTTTTCAAAAATAAATAATAACCAAATGATAAACAGCTGTACTTCCACAAAGAGGCAAACACAGCTAATAATATAGAATGCAGACCCCTTAAGAGTTGTATGATCTTTAAAATTACACATTTTCTTTGAGTCTCAATTTTCCTATTGGTAAAATGAAAACGATGAATTTTTGAGATGTTTAAAAAGATTATTAATTTCAAGCATGTAAATGTTTAGCCCAATGCTTAAATCATAATCAACTGTCAATAAGTGCTCACTCTTACTAACATTTCAGTTTGGAAAAGACTGTAACCCAACTCCCCTGAATAGATAGAGAAATAGTATATATTCCTCTCCTACTATGTTGCTTATCTCTAAAATAACATGCAAAGTGTGGGATAGCTATGTCTCTCTTCCATGCAGTCTTAAGAAGCCATGTAAACAAGAGGTGAAATAGAAGAAACAAACTCTTATGCAAATAAAAGCAAGTGGATAAATGCATCTTTCAAAATAAACACACACACATACCAACACACTCAAACGTGATCGTATCTTTTTTTTTTTTAATTACATTCCAAATATTGTTTACTTCACTGAAACCTGGAGGCAGGGAAAGGGTATGTGAACGTCCGGGGGGCCCCAAGCCTAGGAGTGCATGTTGACGACGGCTACGTAGAGGGCCAGGATGCTGAGGGCCAGCAGCCCTGTCACCACTGCCCGGGCCAGCAGTGCTGTCCAGCTGCCCAGGGAACAGAGGTGGACGAAGGTCTCTATGACAAAGGCCTTTTGGACGCTGAGGAACATCAGGAGGAGGACCGCTGGCCCTCAGAGAGTCCTATTACCCTTAGATTTATTTTATTTATTACATTATATTCTTCTTTGGAGAAATAGCACTAAGTAAAAACAAATGAATACATAGGCACAAAGCATTGTTGACTCTGCAATAGCAGGGCCTAAGGTTTGCTTTAAAAAAGAAAACAAAACAATAAAATAAAACCAGTCAACCAAGCACACATTAAAAAACAAAACAAAAATCACAGAATCAATTTTCAAGAGAGTACAAGCCCCAAAGAATTTAAGTTGAAAATCCTACGAAACTTCTCTGAGTTATTTAGTTATATTTATTGATCGTGGTTATCTTTACAAGTGTGATGTAGAATAAATAATATTAAAAAAAGGGGGGGGGGCAGCCTGGGTGGCTCAGCAGTTTAGTGCTGCCTTCAGCCCAGGGTCTGATCCTGGAGACCTGGGATTGAGTCCCACGTCAGACTACTTGTGTGAATCCTGCTTCTCCCTCTGCCTGTATCTCTACCTCTCTCTCTCTGTCTCTCATGAATAAATAAATAAAATCTTAAAAAAATAGAATAAATAATATTCCAAGCAATTCAATTTGTTGCAGAAGGCTGCTTTTGTAGGTCTTCCTTTTGCATTTCATTCATTAAATCACCTCACTATTATTGGGAATTTTCTCTAAGACATTTTTTCGTGGACAGGCAATATCTTTCACTATTCAGATAGAAATGTATTGAGGTTATTATTTGTCTTTCATGTTGGAGCTCAGTTGCCTAGAATAATGGACATTTAAAACAACCTGGAATTATGCCAATAAAACAAACATTTCACATAGTTTTACTAACAGATATGTCTAGTTAAAGAGCATATTTCTAATATATTTGCATTTTGAAAACATGCATGTGTGATGTGTATGTATATATTCTTTCTGAAGAAATATCCTTATCTTTAGGAAAAAATAAAAAAGAATATTATCGGATAATTCTAAAAATTACATTTCTACTTAAAGGAGAGGACCATCTCAGTAAGTCCATAACCAATTAGGCAAGGGAGTCATCTCTTACATTTTTCACTATTTATATATTGTTATCGTAAGTCTGCATTATGTATTGTGAATTTTCTTTTCTACTAAACATCAGTATGTTGAAGACAGAGATTATGTTCTACTTAATACTTTGTACCTGGTAAGCATAGCTGACAGCCTTGTGTCCAAGGTATGTGCCTATTTATTTTCATTTTGGTACAACTAAAATCAATTAGGAAAACTAAAATTAAAGCCATAAAATAGATTAAGTACAGAGAGTTTTTAAAAAAGGAAAAAGGAAAATTATATTGGAAAATATGAACTGAAAAGAAGTCACAACACTGCTCTTATATTTCAGAAAGTTGTTCAATGTATAAAAAAATATATTTTCCAGAGATAGAAGATGCTTTGGTTATATTGATTATTTTATACTAATTCAAAAAATTAGTAAATGTCTGTCATTTAAACTTAAGAAAAAATAAAAATATATTCTACCTATAGTCCTTTATTTTATTTTAATAAGTTATAAAAGTCAAATATTAATAAATTATTTGTTAACAATAATTAAAGAAGATGGGTGGAAGGTGATTAATATTATCCAGCTTTCTGCTGAACAGATTTGATATGGAGCATATATTGGACAAAGTACCAGTCAATGTGTTATTTTAGAATTAGACTTCTCAATTACCAATTTTTTCAAGTTCATTTTCAGCATAGCAGTAATCATTCTGAAATAGAGACATACATTAAAATCATATCACCCTCCTGATAAAAACTCTCCCACAAGTCTAAAATTCACTCAGGCCCTTACCCTGGCCTGCAAGGTCCTGAATGATGTACTTAGGGCTACCTCGTTGACCTACCTCTCCTTTCTTCATTAACTGGGTCTCAATCACTGGTTCCATTTCACAGCCTTGAGTTTGCCAATCATGCTTCCAATTCACTGCATTTACATGTATATTTCCTATGGTTTGAATTTTTTTCTTAATATATTTGAATTTTTCATTACTTCATTTAGATCTCTGCTCAAACACTTTCTTATCTAAAATAGTACCCTGATCCACCCTCACTATATTCCATGCCATTAAGTGGCTTTCTTCTTCATAGCTCTTATTGCCATTAACATATTTTTTTTAAGATTTTATTTTATTTATTCATGAGAGACACACAGAGAGAGGCAGAGACATAGGCAGATGGATCCTGATGTGGAACTCGATCCCAGGACCCTGGGATCATGCCCTGAGCCAAAGGCAGATGCTCAACCACTAAACCACCCACCATTAACATATTATGTAATAACCTTTTTAATGTTCTGTTTGCCCTCAGTTGAATGTTGGCTGCATGACAGCATGGATTTATTTCTCAGCCCCATTTGCAGCATCTAGGAAAGTTCCTGGCACATGGGAGCCAAATAAATATTTATTGAATGAACTGAATGAATGAATAAATGAGAAGATCATCATTAAGGACTTTCAAAAGTGTAAGTATTCAAAGTGAACACTTCAAAGAGAACACAAATCTCTTGATAAAAAGTGGATAGAAGATGAAGATACTGCTGTTTTACCTATTAATATTTTAATAGATAAAAAAATTGTACTGAGTAGTAAATACTTTCAAAATGAAATTTAATTAAAAAATAAAAATTAAATTAAATCTATTTGTAAGTAATTAATTAAAATACTTCTGGGAATTTGCTAGTAAAAGTTCAAGTTATTTCACCGTGAAAACAATAATTATGCATAAATTCTTTATCAAGTACTACATTTATTTATGTATTTTGTATAATTTCATAGTCTTGAGTGAGTTCCTTGCTGAATTAAAATAAACCCCCCCAAAAAACAAAAAAAAATAAATAAACCCAAGAAACTAGATTATATTAACCATATTATGTGGATGTCATTCTAAACTTGTTTAACTTTTCCTTCTTACCTACATGAGTTGCTTAGTGTAAAAAGGAATTTTCAAATAATCACTGAAGACCAGGGGAGTGATTCCCAGACAAATATGTGCAAAGTGTAGGAATCTGATTATAAAATATTATTGTAGAATGCACCGGAGTAACTCCACTGATCAGCCATAATAAGTCTCATAATTGAAAAACAAAAAGGGAAAAGGGGGAAAGTAAAAGAGATTAGTTTTGTAACTTTCTCTCTTTCTCTCTCTCCCCATCTCTCCCTCTGTCTTTGTCTCCTTCTTTCTCTTTCATTCACACTCACACACACTCACAGCACAGACTTATTAATACATCCTTGATTTGGGAGATGCCTCCTGAAAATCAATAGCCAGACTATGTTGGAACCTGTAGGGAGCATGAAAATGAAACACTAGCTAGTAAGTGGTCAAGGCTGCAGGAATAAAGGATGCCTTGGTGAGGAAAGGCTAACAGTAATAAGGCCAGTAGCACTGTCCCCTAAGGCTGGTTTGAAAGAAGGTCCTTTTGCTTCCTGGACTCAGCCTGTAAAGGCAGCCAAAATTAGGGTGAGCCTGAATATAAGTGAAATCCCAAGCCCTATCATCTGCTTACAATTTTATCTCTTCTCCACATAAATGATGGAGTCTCTAGGATGTTGAAAATCACAATGCATGTAATCTCTTTCCTACTGCCTTTTCTCTGATACTGAATAAAGTATGGAAGATTTATACAATCATTGAAGGAGTCTTCCTTGGCTTCCATTATCAAACAAAAAACACTTCCTTCTATAAATTTGAGCACACAGCAAGAACACAAATAAAGCCATATGAAAAATCTCTGCAGGTTTAAATATTATAATCAATAATAATTTACTAGACAGTTAATATAAAGCAGGTATTGTTTTAAATACGTGATAACTATTAAGTTATTTGTTCACTTTCAAAAAATATTGAATTAATATTTAAAAGCCAAAATTAATTAATTCAAATCTTTCTATTTTTCAGTCACACACACATATATGCATATATATGAACAGATATAGACAGTTATACATATAGCCAGATACTCATTTTATAGGCAAGTGATAATTCAAAAGAAAATAATGTAAAGCATGATAAATTATGCTAAAGTTATATTCAGAATCCTAATTTAAAAAGAAAAACATATAATTACAGCAAATATAGGTAAGTCCTCCCAAGAAAATGAATCCAGGTTAGAGAAAAAGACAAACAGATAATATACAAGACAATTTTTTTTCCAATTTACAAGTAAGAAAGTCAATGCAAAGGAAGCTGTGTAAGTTTTTCATGGTCAAAGAACAGAAACACAATTGATACCCAATCAGTTTCCTTCCATATAAAAGACCTCTATATAAAGACTCAGGAAAGGAAGCACAAAATTGTAAATTCGAAAAAAATGCCTCCGAGCTCTCAAAACAACAAAATAGCTACTATAGAAAACTACAAAGTAATATAAAGCATATTAAAACTCCTATTTGCTTTACAGAGAAATTTTAAAGGGTGTTTGGTTGTTGAAAAGGTAGTAATCTGAGTACCAAAAGAATACTAAGTGATTTTAAAAATGTAATTTTGAAGTGTATTAACAACAATAGTAAAAATAGCAAAACTAGAGCCAGACTATAAAAATAACATGTTAAAAAAAACTGAGCCACCCAGGTGCTCTAGCAGTCTGCCATTATTGAATGTATGCTTGATCCACAGGTTGTAAACCCTCATCTCTAATATCGAATTCATCTATGTGAAAACTCCTAATCAAATGTAATCTAAGAAATTTCTTAGATGCCTGGGTGGCTCAGTTGAGCATCTGCCTTCTACTCAGGGCGTGATCCCGGAGTCCGGGGATCAAGTCCCACATGGGCTCCCTGCAGGGAACCTGCTTATCCTTCTGCCTGTGTCTCTGCCACTCTCTCTGTGTCTCTCATGAATAAATAAATAAAATATTTAAAAAATACAAAATAAAACATTATTTCAGATAAGTCAATGTGAATGCAAAAAGGAAAACTCCTTTCACGGGGCCCGTATAGTGTAGTGGTCACTCTTGACACCCAGGCTCTACATCCTGTGGTCACTAACCACACCCATAACCTACAACTATTTTGCCTCCAATATCTGGGATTCAGTTACTTATAAGTATATTGTGGAGTTTGTAATTTAAACCTCAGAATGCTCTTTAAAAAAAAAAAAGATTTTATTTATTTATTCATGACAGAGAGAGAGAGAGAGGCAGAGACACAGGCAGAGGGAGAAGCAGGCTCCACGCAGGAAGCCTGATGTGGGACTCATCCTGGATTTCCAGGATCAGGCCCTGGGCTGAAGGCGGCGCTAAACCACTGAGCTACCCGGGTTGCCCTCAGAATGCTCTTTAAAATGTAAATCCCAGGGGGCCTGCATGGCTTATTTGGTTAAGCATCTGCCTTTGGCTCAGGTCATGATCTTGGGTCCTGGGATTAAGCCCCGCATTGGGCTTCCTGCTCAGTGAGGAGTCTGTTTGTCCCTCTCCCTCTGCCTGCTGCTCTCCGTGCTTGAGCTCTCTGTGTCAAATGAATACATAAAATCTTTAAAAAATAAATAAATAAAAGTAAAATATAAATCCTTGTACTACTACTGCACCAGTGATGAGAATACCTACACTCCCTCCTATTAATAATAAATCATCATAATATCATTTATTAAGTGTACTGTTACTATACTGTAGCATGCTTAAGTACTTTATATAAATTATTACATTCAATCTTCTTCCTACTGTGTGTGGTTCATATCATTTTACAAAGAATTTTGTTTTACAAGAATTTGAAGTTCAGAAAGTTTAAATAGTTTTCCAAAAGTTTCAAACTAGGAAGTTTTTAAGGTTTTCTCTGTTTGCTTCTAGCAAATTGGCTGTTAATCATTAAGCAAAACTACTTGCTTGTCTCTACTCAAATAAGAGTATGTGCAGTATTTTCCCCAATAGGAAGGGGAGAGTACTGTATTACCTACTTCCTCTTGGAGTATCTCTGTCTCTGGCACCATATAAATCTTATCAGTGGGGTCTAGTTAAAATATTAAATGGCTCTGCATTGCCTTCAGGATAAAGAAAAATGTATTTCTTCACAGTGCTCTCAGGATCCAAGAAGATCTTGCTCTGTGTATCATTCTAGGTTCCTCATGAACATTCACCCACTTCTCTCCCCTTTCCTTCAACATGTTGCATTTCATTCATGTTTAAACATGATGCTGCTAGATACCTTTATTTTAATGTTACTGCTGCCTTGTATCCTTTTCCTGCAGTGAACTATATAGGTCAGCATTGTCATTTGGAGTCTTGTGATTGTATAGAATTAAATCCTGTGTAATTCTCACCATCAATGCAAAACATTTTTTACAATGTATACAGAAGGCAAACTGCTACACCACAGGATACGAAGTCATTATCTCTGGTAAATATGTCTTAACTGATCTTCATTTTATGCTGAATTTCTCAAGCAGTGTATGAGACTTTCCACTTCCCTAGAAATTGTCAGACTTCAAAATGTCTGCCAAGCTAATGGATAAAATCATACCTAATTATTGCTTAATTCGCACTTCCTGATTGCTATTGTGTTGGAAATCGTTTCATATATTTATAGTTCATTTGTGTTTTTTTTGCTATGAGTTTGCTGGAATGTTCTTCCAAGTTTCTGCATGTCTTGTTCATTTTCATGTATTAGTTCTTAGCAAAATTGGCATCACTTTTAGATAAGCCATCAGAGATCATCTTCTATGTGATTTCCCCTAATTACTTTCTCATTTCCCTGGAAACTTGACCTCCACTGATCAGAATCCATAACAATGCCTTGTGTAATTATTATTTGTTTACTGTCTCTGTTTTGCAAAACTCAAATCAATGTGCTCGGTGTGGACATGTATTCTCTCTGTTCATGCTGTAGTCCAGTGTCAAAACACACTCACACAGAATATGTGTTAAATAAGTCTTTGATGAATGAATGAGTTAATTACAAAACAATTATATGGTAAGTGTTGAAAATTTCCACCAGAATGTAATTTTCAGGAAAGGAGAGGCTTTGTTCTATTTACTGTGGGCCTGAAACAGATAGTAGGTATTCAATATGTATTTTTGGGATTGAGTTATATTTTGGTTGTTCAGAATTTGTTTTTAGTGAGCTGCTGTTTTTTTATCCATAGCATACATAGTCAAAATTGCTAAAGAAAATATAAATAGAAACAGTATTATAGTTTCTAATTAAAATGAGCATCTGGTGTTAATTATATCACACACACAGAATAAACACATGTTTTATTCAGCAAAATACTATTTGAAGTCTAATCTAAATTACAGTAAAAAAATTTCCTTTAAATACAAAACTCGGGGAAAAAAGGAAAAGTCAGTATCAATATATTAAGCCTGCTTTAGTGGACAATTGAGCAGGATTATGAAGAATCATCTCTAGAGCCTTTCTAGGCATTATAAATAACTTAATAATTTTGGCAAGTGCATAAAACAGCTCATGAATGAGTTGACACTTTGCAGGTAGCAATTATTGCCTTAGGTAGGAAGTTTAAATGTTTGCTTTCCTTTTTATTCATCATGAAGGGGAAAAGGTCTTCCCATAAGTAAAAAAGATAATGATGTTTACACAAAGATTATAAAGAGCTATATTTCTTTGAAAGACTGCCTGAAATCCTAGCTAGAGATCAAAACGCTCTTCTACAAAGCACATCTGACTAATGTGTGATGTGAAGATGGACGGAGTCCTACTATCTAATCTCTGCTGGTAATAATAGAGCTTTGCCAAATATTACTCATTCTTCTTTTTATTTATTTTTTAAGCAGTCACTTTGGAACAAAGAAAGTTGATTATAATCCTTCCTGTAGGCAAAGAAGAGGAACAGATCAAACGTGTGACATTATCTGTTTATGTTGGCTTGCATATATAAATACATTCCTTATTGTTTAGTTAGGTCCATATGCGTCACAGTTGTATAAACCAGTGACTTGACTACATCTACCACAGGCACAAAGCATTTCTACAGAGGACCTTTTCTGAGAATTGGAAAATAAACCGCATGGGAAAAAATTAACTTATTTTGCTCAGCTGACCTAGAGTAGGAAATCAGCTCCATTGAGTTCTTGCCTAGGGATCTCACATTCTTCTCCCGGACAGTGGAATAGCTTAAGCGTTCTCCCAAGGTGATGCCAGAAGCACAAAATTGCCTCAACACACACACACACAAAATCTCTTGAAGTCTCGGTTTGGAATTTGTACTTCTGCTTCAGTCTCTTGAGCATATGTGTGGATGCACATATGTCCAAACCCAGAGCAAAGAGGTAAAGAAGGTCACTCTGCTCATGAAGGAAGGATACTGCCATTTACGGATACTGCCATTTACTTAGGCGAAGAGTATGGGTACATACCTGGAAGACGAAAGAAATTAGGTTTATCAGTGCTTTGAACATTTCTTCCCATAACTTTCTCCAGAAATATATATTTTTCACAATGTTAACATGAGTTAGGTCAGGAAGCATCTTCAGAGAGTTTAGGTCTCTTACTCTCAGATGCATAGATCTTAATACCTACCTTAGAATTACACCTATTGCTACAGCCTGGATGTTTGTACCCACCCCACAAATTAATAATGTTAAAATCCTAATGATCAGTGTGATGGCATGAGGAAGTATAGCTTTTGGAAGGTGCTTAGAGCATGAGGGTAGAGCCCTTGTGAGTAAAATTACTGCCCTTATGAAAGAAGCTCCACAGAGTCTCCAGCCTCTTCCATCATGTGAGGACACTACAAAAAGTCTTCCATATGTAAGAGTGCCCTCACCCAGCCATGCGGATACCCTGATCTTGGATTTCTAGGCTTTGGAAGTGTTAGAAATAAATTCCTGTTGTTCATAAGCCATCAGACTGTAGTATTCTATTAGAATAGCCCAAACAGACTAAGACATCTACATTAGGAATATAATAGATTATATAGAATAAACTTTTCCATTTTAATTGCTCTTAAGAGTTATTGGCTATGAATCCTTTTTTTTTAAGTCACATGAATAAGCTATTAGAGGCTATTAAGTACTTAGAAATGTGCTAATATAAACATTATCATTAGTGCAAAGGGGATTCAGATAAAGATTAAATCATTATGTTATTGATTTAATAAGCTTCTGTGTAGAAAAATATAATGACAATTTTCACTTTATCAAAGTTTAATGATTATATTTAATTTTGTAATCTTACTTATTTCTAGGAGAATGTGTGTGGCAGGAGGCTCTAAGACATGCACAGTTTTTTGAATCTCTACATGTAGATAGTAACCTCTAAATGGTTAAATATCTATTAAGCTGAAATCCTCTTTGATATGTACTCCAGAACTAAGATCTCTGACGCAAAGACTATGACATATGCTAACTCCTATGTGATGTAGTCATCAATATTAACATCATCCTAAGACCTCAAACAAAGCTAAAGAAACAGTTCAACTAATATATTATTTAATGTGTTTGTAGAAAAGAAAATATTTTTCCCAGAAAGTAAGTTTCCTTGAATTGATATTCCAAATAATGCTAGTTGAGGCTTACTCATAAAGCTTGCATCCATTAATTCTGAAATTATACAGAGGAAGAGACTCAACATTCACACAAAAGCATGTTAAGTGAATTACTCCAAAAATGTGTATATTATAGTACTTTTTAGTAGAAAAACTGAATTCTAACATTGCTTTTTACATTTTTACCAAATTTTTTGAACATAGAGAAGGCCAGTTATTCTTTCATTTAGTTAAGAATTTGAGACAGAGAATTAAAATAAATGAATGAGATTAGGTATCAGTGTAATACATATTATTATGCATGTATTAGTAGAGTCCTCATTTAGCTTACATAAAAAGCACCTCACATACAGAATAAGATTTGTAATACTGTAATGTATCAGTCAATGTATGATTGGAGCCAAAATATTATATATTCTTTCTTTGAAACTACATATGCGATACTGAAGAGAGGGAGGGTAAGAAAACTAATTTTCTGGTGAAATATTAGTAACTGTGTTAAGCAATTTAAATGAATTTAAATTAAATATGATTATTTAGAAAATGATGCTTAATAACATAAAAACGATTACTATAACGTTTTGTGAAAAAGTACCTATGCAATCTCTAACAAATAAAATACAAAATACAAAGAAGAAAGCCTTATATATTATATAAAAAAATCAAATTTATTATAAAGTCCAAAATCTAAACAATGTGTACCCTGCCCAATAATCTAGACTCATTACTTAACCCTTATTTTTCCTTGCTTCCCTAGTCTGCAAAGCATACATAGCGTGCACATGCGTGCGCACACACACACACACACACACACACACACACACACACACACTCTATAACGAATGAGGTGATATTAAGTGCATTCATTTGCTTTGCTCACTGTCTCTGCTCTGTGCAGTTTTATCCAGGCAGATCCCATTGTCAAGCACACTTTTTTCCTTGACCTCATCTGTTCTATTCCTTTTGATTCTAATCACTTCTGAATATCTGATTTTTATTTTATTTATTTATGTATTTATTTATGTATTTATTTATTTATTTAAAAATATTTTTGTTGATTGATTCATGAAAGACACAGACAGAAAGAAGCAGAGACACAGGCAGAGGGAGAAGCAGGCTCCCAGTGGGGAGCCTGATGCGCACTGGATCTCAGGACCCCAGAATCACCACCTGAGCCAAAGGCAGATGCTCAACCCCTGAGCCACCCAGGTACCCCTCTGATTTTAAAAGTGCATAATAGGGATCCCTGGGTGGCGCAGCGGTTTGGCGCCTGCCTTTGGCCCAGGGCGCGATCCTGGAGACCCGGGATCGAATCCCACATCGGTCTCCCGGTGCATGGAGCCTGCTTCTCCCTCTGCCTGTGTCTCTGCCTCTCTCTCTCTCTGTGACTATCATAAATAAATAAAAAAAAAATTAAAAAAAAATAAAAATAAAAGTGCATAATATTTTCTTTCTTTCTTCTGTTCTTGTGATGATTAAATTGAGTTAACACATGTAAAACAGAATAATGATTAAGACATATAAATGGTATTACCGACATTACTGCACATCTTCCAGATATCTTCCTAAATATCACTTCCATCTTCTAGTCTCCTCTGGCTCTTCTATCCACAAGTTTTATGTGTCAAATATATATCTATGTGCCTATCAGAAGTGTAATGTCATGTCACAGTTGTAGAAACATCGTCTGTATACCCTCTCTACTGGTCTGTAACTCACTAAAAATACTCCTATACCTATTTTCTTATCTTATTTAACAACTATCAAAAAATAAAAGTAATAGGAGACAAATAAAAATGCATGCATAGAATTACATGCTTAGGTACATGCCACAAGATTATATGGACTGTATACTAATCTTTTCCTAAAATGCTTGAAAACTGCCCATTATTTTTTTAAAAGCAAAGTAAAAAACATGTTGACTTCATTAAAAAGAAAGACCCAAATATTATAAAGCAGTTGTGGAAAAGGTATCCAAATGTTATAGGATGTGTAGATATACATTTGAAAAACATAAGAAAAAATGTCTTCAGTTTCAATAGCATATTTCCCAACCGTGTTAATCAGAGTTCTCCAGAGAAATAGTACCAATGGTATATGCGTAAGTGTGTAAGTACGTGTGTGTGTACACAGAGGAGAGAGAGAGACATATAGAGAGAGCTGACTTACATATTTATGAAGGCTGAAAGACCCTACAATCTGCAGTTGACAAGTGGAGACCTGTTTTCATTTTAATATGTATTTAGCATATAACGGAGCATTACTAAATATGAAAAGAAGCAACTATATATATGATAACCAAGAGGGAAAATAAACAACCAAAAAAGCCCTTTGCTGCATTGTTGGACACAAATGCTCTCTAGACATCTTAAAATCCCAGCTGTTAAGGCTGTGAGACTTAATCCTCCAAATGAATGTTTTCCAACTAGTTTATCCTAAGGATCTAAGCCAAAGGAAGTGAATTCTTGTCATGGACCTAGACTTGCTACTCAGGGCAGCAGTTCTCAATCTTGACAAACATTACAATCATATAAAGAGTTGTCTTTTTTTTTTAATGGTGATATTGGGCAACATCCCCAGATAGTCTATTTTCACTGCTTTTGTTTGAAGTATGAACATAGCGAAAAGATCTCCAGGTGTTTCCAATGCATGGCCAAGATTAAGAAACACTGAATGGTAGTGATGAACCTTCTCAAAATACTAAATGAGAGAAGAGAAACTCCAGTTTTCTGATACTTGCGGTATGAGCCTTCCTAAGCCTTGATCATCAGATACTTAGATTAATTCACAATCTTGACAAAGCATTTTGCCCTTTTTTGAATTATAGGTACATGCATCTGTTTCTATTTTTGCAACAGTGGTAAGAATAGATAAATGTTAACAGCATACTTTATGGTTATGTTAACTTTGCTTTAGTCAAACCTTTTGCTGAGAAACACAGAACCAACTTCTGTAAAAGAATATCAGAAACTGGTGGACTAAATATCTATTCATTCATTATTCAATTCTTAAAATATATGACTCTAAGCTTATTAAGACATATTTAATGGTTAAAATTAGAAAAATTTAAAATTCATTCTAAATTAAACATGTCATTTATACATGGTCATCAAAATAGTCACATATTATGAAAGACATTTTTGCTTGAGACTTTTACAAGTATCTTTTTTTTTAAATACACCTAAATTCACAAGTGATTATCTTAAGGAGTAAGGATATGATTATGCTGTGCCCATTTCACCAGAGGATTTTTTTTTAATACTCTTTACTTACTACAAATTTGTGTTGCATATTTGTATTAGTCAAGGTTCTCCAGTGGAAAATAATCAGTAGGGTGTGTGTGTTTATATACAAAGAGAGAGAGAGAGAGAGGTTAGGAGAGAGATTTTAAGGAAGTGGTTCACATGATTGTATAGGCTGGCAAGTGCACAATTTTCAAAGTTGACCAACAGACTGGAGACCCAGAGCAGAGTTAATGCTGCAGCTCAAGTGTGAAGGCAGCCTGCTAGCATAATTCCCTCTCCCTTGAGAGACATCAGTCTTTTTGAGTCCTTCAACTGATTGGATAAGGTCCATCCACTTTATGCTGGAAAATCTGGTTTAGTAAAAATACACTAAATTGAAAGTAATTTCTTCTAAAAAGTATCTCAGAGTTACATATCGACTAGTCAAATACTAGTATCAGAGTACTATGGCTTACCCAAGTTTACACATAAAATTAACCATCACAACACTAGAAAAGTGAAGCCTCAGTGGTTGAGCATCTGCCTTTGGCTCAGGTTGTGATCCTGGATTTCCAGGATGGAGTCCTGCATCAGGCTCCTGGCAGGAAGCCTGCTTCTCCCTCTGCCTATGTCTCTGCTTCTCTTTGTCTCTCATGAATAAGTAAGTAAAATCTTAAAAAAAAAAAAAAAGGAAAGAAAGAAAAGTAAAGTTTAAAGTGAGGTCTGAATTAATTTTCCTGTCTCCATTAGCCCCTTGACCAATTCTTTAGGTTCATTAATTTCAAAACATACGCAAAAAAGAAATCCAGTTGGAAAAAATAAAATGCCCATAACGAATCCCTTTCCCTTAGTCCCTGCCCTTGGAGAATTAGTGGTTAAATTTATTTTTGTTGTTGTGTTATTATTAATTAGAATAATACTTTGCTATATTTTGTTGATAAAGCAGGCCTCAGGTGATATAATCAACAGTTTGCCATGCCCTACATTTCAAATGTTTGAGCCTAATAAATATAATTAGTAAAGCAGTTCCTTTAAAAAAAAAAGACTTTATTTGCTTATTCATGAGACAAAGAGGCAGAGACTCAACCGCTGAGCCACCCAGGCATCCCTAGTAAAGTAATTCTAACCAAATACTTGGTGAACTAGAGTTACAAGACTATCTTCAAAATATCTGCAAAAAAGCAAACAGAAGTGAATCATTGTAATAATAACAAACTTCCTATGAATATAAAAATTAAAAGATGCTTATAAAACATTTGGACCAGTGCGTGGCCAAAAATAAGCTCACAATATAATGATACTGTAATTTTGATTACTACTTGATCTTTCTGTTCATAGAGCAAGCAAGCAATAAAATAGGGATGAGAATCAGCTCAGTCTTTACAAAGCTCATTTTTATCCAAGTCCATGCTCTTATAACCTTCCAGAATCTTGAATGGAGAATTCACTTAAATATAATACCAAAATATTCAAAACAAATGAACAACAACAACAAATGACCAAAATAAACCTAATATCCTTTTCAGAAAAAGGAATTAACTTCCGAATAATGTGTACCTACCTCAATGTTGCAATTATACATTTCTTGTCATAAGAGAGACTGATTCATAATAACGTAGTCACATGATTCTAACTTGTCAGTGCAATATGCCATCAAAAGGAAACAAAAGTCTACTTAGGGAGAAGTTGGGTAAAGAGCTCTTTAGGCTGACCTTTTGCTGATAAGTTGATGATGTTCTCATTAGCAGCAACCCTGCTGTTTGCCCTCAATAAAAGATAACACCCTGCTGTCAGCGCAATTTCCATTTTTGTGATTTAATGACACAATTAAAGATATTTTTTCAAATGGATGAGGGTTTAAGCAAAGATAAAAATGTTTTTATAAATTTTCATTCAGTGTTCTCCCACACCAAACAATATTTTTTCACAATCTGTGATTATATAAGATAAATCTGACAAAGAGGTTGCCAATATCCAAGTGACATTTTCTAATATGCTTGTTATTAAAGAGAACAATTTGTTGCTAAACTCTCCATTATACATATTTTAATAACTATTTTTCTTTGCAGTGTGGCTAACGTTATTTCCCATAGAAGTACCACTTTAATTTGTTTCTACTATGAAAACATTGCATCTCTGTTTTTTGAAATATGAGTAATTCTTTTTGTAATTAAATCAAATATGGATGTTGCGGGAGTTTGGCCTTGAGGTTTGTTTTCTGAAAGGAAGTCTATCATCGCGGCAAGGTGAAAGATTGAAATCTGGCAGACCTATGTTTAAATTTTGGCTTCACAACTTAATAGATATGTGACCTTGAAGAAGCTATAATCTTTCCTGGAACAATATTAGTTGTTTCATTCAATTAAGTAGTGAATGGAAAATTAGATAAATATAAAGCACATGGCTCATGGTAACTTGCCAAAGCATAGGCTATTTAACTTGGGACCTCCAATGCTTTTACACACGAAGGAAGAAGTTTCTTTTATTGTTGGGTCTGTGACGTTGATGTGGAATACTTAAATAATCTATAAATTATGATGTATATTTTTTTCTGTGACAAATATTTAAGTTTGTTTACCTTCATTATGATTAAAATGTATGTCAGTAAGATACTATCAGGATATTTCTTAATTGTATTGATTTATTTGTTTGTGAAAAGAAAGACATTAAGAAAAACCAGAAGGAAAATAAGTAAATATCAAACCAACCATATGGAAGAGCATTGAGGCACCCCTGGTTTTAAAATAAAAAGGATGCCTCCCCACCACACACACATCTTCTCAGAGATGTGAGAACTTAGAGAAGAAGCAACAGGCCTATGCACGTTCATGGAGCAACAGCTGGATGCAGAATACAGAACAAATCCTCACCTTGCCAGATGCTCCACAACAGGGATTTGAGTGCCCCACAGTGAATAGTAGAGCCACTTTTGATTGGTGATATATTGGGAATTTTGGTAGAAACAAACATTTTTATGACCCAATATGAGACAGCTCAGACTTTCCCAGAAACATCGAGAGCCAGATTTTACAGGGATTCAGCAGTCCTTCCTAACTAATTAGAGAAAAGAGGAGGGTAAACCTGGAAACACCTACTTTTATACTGCATAATCATCTAGTTTTGTGTAACTATTATGTGATGTATTATAATTTTACTGTGTTAAAAGCAGTGAAGGTTTGCTTTTTACAAAATAGCATATAAACACATATATACACATATATTTAATAAACATTAAATTGAAAATGAAGTATGTGGGTCTAGAGAAAAAAGCTCAGGAGTACACAAATATCACCAAACTATGCCTAAGAGTCTAAATACCACATTTTATTTTTCTACATACCCAAATATGTACTGAAAAAAACTTTCAATATCCCACATATTAATATTCTAATATGCTTAAATTGACAAATTTAAAATCCCAAACTAATTCATTGCAAGCACACTGTAATACTTCAACTAAAAACAAACATGTCAACTCATTTTTGTCCTTATATGAAATTTACCTGAACTTATTAAATTATCGAGTTATTATATTTATTCTATCAAAGTAGACATTTTAATCATCTAAATTGAACATTTTATCTTTAATTTTTTTTCTGAACTTGCATAAAAAGTAATGGGAGGCTATTTGTTTACATTATTCATCCTGCTAGTTCACCCATCAGCGGGGTGATTGGGCACAGGGAGAGGGAGAAGCAGACTCCCCACTGAGCACTGAACAGAGAACTCAATGCGGGGCTCCATCCCAGGACCCTCAGATCATGAAGGATCCTGGCATTATGACCCCAGCAGAAGGTAGATGCTAGCCAACTGAGACATCTAGTTGGCTCATCATAGACATCATCACATATGTTTAAATAAAAACAATACATTATTCTTTCTTCTAAGGTAATCATTAAATTTTCCATCATTTTTTCTGCTATTTGGTTTTTTAAATTTTAATTCCACTATAGTTAACATACACTGTTATATTAGTTTCACGTGTACAATATAGTGATGCAAAACTTAAAATATGACTACCATATGATCCAGTAATGACACTACTAGGTATTTACCTCCCAAATACAAAAACAGTCATTCAAAGGGGTGCACGCACCCCTGTGTTCCAGCATTATTTAAATTAAGGACAATCAGTGACTATTACTTCAATTTTAAACTCTTTTTAACAATTTTCTACAGCAAAAGCTATTAAAATGAAAGGATATTCATATTTATATTGTCTCATATACTGGAATTAAATTTTTTCTTTTTTTTTTTTTATTTATGATAGTCACACACAGAGAGAGAGAGAGGCAGAGGGAGAAGCAGGCTCCATGCACCAGGAGCCCGACGTGGGATTCGATCCCGGGTCCCCAGGATCGCGCCCTGGGCCAAAGGCAGGCGCCAAACCGCTGCGCCACCCAGGGATTCCTAAAATTTTTTTCTTAACTTTATATTTCATTTAGCCAACTACCTCTGATATTCTGTAACCAAAAACCATAATTAAAGTGGGTCTGTTGAAGATAATTTATAATAGTTCTTAACTGTTTATACTGACTCATTTTTTAACATTCCTTCCTTTTATCTCAGTGTTCTCAAACTTGCTCTTTTTGATCCTTACTTCCTGCATAAACCTGGGCATTGTCTTGCCAGATTCAAGCTGGGCTAGATGTCATCACCATTCACAATCTCTATCTCACACTCTACTACTTTGAGCCAATCTAGCTTTATTGATGTCACCACAGGACTCCACTTCTCAGAAATCCCTGCATGAATGGCAGTCATACCCAGATATTGAAAGCAATTGGCAATGTCAATGGAAACTTTGTCAAATGTATTTATAAACATAAAGACAAGAATCATGAAAAAAACTTTAAATCTTCCACAATATATCTAAATAAAGAAGTGCCATTTTCAAAATTTTAGACTTCTAGATCTCCAAATAACTGAATGCATAATTAGTAGAATAATGAAAGATCTCACAAGTTTGTATTTGGGAAACCTGTGTGGCACACAAATTCCACTATTTTGGTTTCAAAATATAGATATTTAGGATCTAGAGTTTATGGAATTCTGTAAATTATAATCCAGTCACAGAATAAATATATCATTCTTACAAAGGCCAATTAAGCCATATAAATAATAAGTAACACATAAAACTCATTCGAGATATCAATTGCCCACACATACATAAATATATGTTTTCATATGAATTAATATGAATAGTCTTTCTGAACATATATCAATATGGAATGAAATACAAGGGTGTAATGAAGGCAGAAAAAAATGGTCAAGGGTATAAGAAAGGGAAGATCTAGGAGCTTAAGAGTAGTAAATGTTCATTTAATGTTAGGATGTTATAAATGAATGACAACCCTAAAAGTTAATAAATTAGTTTGCTGTTATAATATAAAATAAAAATGAAATGGTAATGTATAATAGACATATAAAAAGCTCTTTATAAGTGATTAGTAAATTTATGGTATAAATACACAATTGATACTTATCATACATCATTTCAACCTATGTTTTTCTCCTGAAAAATATGTATGCCCACACTTGCACACACACATTCACACATAAATTACATTGTCCCAAGTCTAAGGTTTCCTCTGGTTCTTTTTGAGGGATCTGACTTCAGGGTAGTGATATAGAAACACTGAACTGACACATGACAGAGTATATAGAGAAAATAAGCAAGAGCAAAAGATAAGTGAGAGCACCTAATAAACTAATCTAATCTTGGCATTAAGTGGAAATAAGACTTGGCTGTAAGGCTTGTCTTACAAATCCAACATAAGTAAGTCATGAAAAAAGTCTCAATTTAATATGTAGATTGTAATAGTATCTAACATTCAAAAAAAGTAAAACACTTGAAAGTATATTCTTATCTTAACCATGCGGAGTCAAAATCATATTGAAGTCTCTAGTTAGCTATTATATTCTTTAAATGGGTTTCCAATGCACTAACACCCAGAAAGGAGAGAGAAACTTATTATAATAAAAAAGGATGCATTGTTTTTGAAAGATCAATAGGTAATTTTGGTCACTGATCCTCTTTGTTCCCAGGTACATAAAGAGAAATTGTTCTATATTAAGTCAGTGGTCTCAGATTTTTATGTATCATTGCAGTTTCCTTAATCCAGGCCTATGCATACACATTTGTCATATTATAACTAACGAATTTAGGAACACACTTTGGCAAATCCTCTAAGTAACAAGGAGAACAATTTTTAAAAAGCAACTTTAGAGCTTGTTTTACTTGGTCAATTGCGATTTAACAGAATCTCATTCTTTGGTTTATGAAGGCTGACCTTATTGGCAAAGATGAGAACAGATAGATTTTCATTTAAAAAATATTTGGAGGTTCTGACCAATTTCAAACCTCCAGTCCACAGAGTGATTTTTAGTTGGTTCATGTAGTATGTACAGTGTTTAAATTACTCATTCAGCATCTGAAGCAACATTTTTCTTAGCAGGCATAACTTTATTTAAATACTTATTTGTTGCCTTAAGACCCAGTGATCCAGTCCTAGGATTGAAGCCAGAGCCAGGACAGAATGAAGCAGCATAAGATAAAGAGAGCCAGATGGTGGTTTGAGGAAGGTACTGTGGAGAATAGTGTAAGAGATGGGGGCTGACACAGCAAACGGCCTGGGCTCACTTCTCAATCTGGTCCTGAGGAAGGCTACCTTGGGCCTTCCTTGTCACTTGTCGCTTGTTGGTTTGGTTTTGCCACAAAATTATACACCACTGGGGAGAACTCTTCAAGGGACTGCAAAAATTAATTTAAAAATGAATACTACTTTGAGTGGAATTGTTATTTAATGCTGATTGAGAAAATTAAATACTAGCAGGAAAAATATAACTTCATTTTTTCCATTTTTTTCTTAGATTCAAAGTAAATGAAAATCGCATACTTGATAACAAACATAAAGTTAATGCCTTTTTAAACTTTTCTATTAACTCTGGCTACTAGAGCCACATAATACCCCTAATGTGTGGTGAATTAATTATGTCTGAATATGGTCCTTCTCAGGAAGTAGTTTTTAATTGTTGAATGTTTTTAATCTCAATAGAATTGATTTGCATTTAAATGAACAGTCCTTCAAGTGATTATCTGCTTAGATTTTTTTATTAAAATAAAATTATTGAGTATAGACTTACCTCAGAAATACTGCAGGCTCAGTTGCAGATCACCAAAAAGATGGGAATATCACAATAAGGTGAGTCAAATGATTTTTTTTCATTCCACAATGCATATAAGTTATGTTCACACCAAAGTATATTCAGTGCACAAACATTATGTCTAAAAATGCACATACTTTAATTAGAAAATAGTTTATTGCTAAAAAATGCTAACCATCATTTGAACTTTCAGTGAGTTGTGATCAATGATCAGAAATCACCATAACAAATATGATACTAATAAAAGGTTTAATGTACTGTGAGAATTACCAAAATATGACACATAGAAACATAAAGTGAACAAATGCTGTTGGTAAAATGGTGCCAATTGATTTGCTCTAGTCAGGGTTGCACAAACCTTCAATTTGTTAAAAAAAAAATGCAGTATCTGCAAAGCCCAATTGAGACAAGCACAATAAAATGAGGCACACTTATATCTGTTTTAGTACATATAGAAATAATAACATGCTTGGATAAACAGTGGAAAGGTTAGACAAATTAATATATACTTTAAAACTTATTCTCTGTATATTTAACAAATTAACTAAATATCCTTAAAGAAATATCACAGGTTCTATTCCAATTTGAAAAAAACAGTTATTTTTTTCACTGTTTCTAGTATAATTATCCTAGTTAATTGAATGGGATAATTGTGTATGTGCTAATAACTAATATACACGAATCCTCAATCATCACCAAAATTTATTGATACTAAAATGTATGTGTTAATCTTTAAAAGCCCTTCAACATCATCTTTGTAGGATTATAGGAAAAATATGCACTTAGTATAAGCATTAATCTATAAATCCATGTAAAATGCTAAAAATACATATAAAATAATAGAAAATAAAAATAAATCTAATTTTGAAAGCCTTGAAAGAATGTTTTTATTATTTAAAACACAATAAAAATTAGAGCTGGCATGAAACTCTCAGACCATCATGGCATTATTTTTAATTCAAAGGAATGACACCAAACATTTAACTTGTTAAGCCACTGATATAAGCCATTACCAAATTTGAGAATTTCTTGATGTCTCTTTCTAAAGTACTTCCCTTCTTTGAACTTCAGTTAGAAAGAGTAATGCATTAATTTTATGAAAAAAGAAATAAAATGAAACATCAATATGTATATGCATATACATCAATCCTATTTCTAATAAAATAGGAGTACATTACCTCTAACAGTTCTCTGTATATAATAGGATATGTAAGGTTACTATTAACTTGCAGCTGATTTGAGGTAGTTCTTTGATTATTTCTAAGGGTGTATGGAACTCTGGTGTTGATTATTGGCCAAGATACCAACAAAATGTATTAACGTTGACTTATAAAATGCTGCTTAAAGTCCTGAAACCCCATGAGGCATTCCTTGTACCAGCTTGTTTATATTGAAAATGCATAGACTATATTTCTACATCTGCATCTGTTTTGGGCTATGTGACCAAAGGGATATAAAACATTTCAATATATCTGTGTCTTTGTTTATCTGAAATTGGGATATCTTGACAATTTTTGGTGGTTTGTGACCTAGAAATAAAGCGCTTCTTCTGTAACTGAGCAAAGCTATGCCTGGATGTCTCAGACTTCTTTATTTTTCCAATGTATTCTGAATTTTTCTCTAGCAAAACAGCCATAATTGTTGAAAATCGTATTAAAAAAATTAAAATATCTATTAAATGCCCTTAGGGTATATACAGCAAACCTCAAAATATTTGTTCGAGAAAATCTCCTAAATCTCAGTAAAGAGAGTGAAAGTCTTACATTTTTGTGCTGTAATCTGTTCTTCTTCCCTCCTTCCCCTTGCCCCAGCTCAGGAAATGGGAAGTTCTACTCCTGCCATGTGTAATCAAGAGTAAAGAGTTCCCTTTTCCCCCAGGTCTCAGTCTAAAGCCATGTCCCTCCAGAATGGAAAGGCTACCAATGTTTCCTGTCTTACTTTTGCTTGTCCAGTTCCCATATCATAGAAGCTCCATTCCAGGTAAAAGCAGGTGAAAGGTAGTGGCTCCCTTCTCAACCCAGCCCCCTTGCAGGGTGGAATATCTACTCCAGGAACACAAAAACCCTGGACCCCAATTACCCCTGGTACAGCTTGCTCATAGGGCATGGGTTGTATAATGGTAGAAGCAAGTGGGAGAAGACTAGGGTCTATTATCCCCACCAGCGACCCAAACATAAAGGCCACCCCTCAGAAGTAAACTATTCTTTCTGCCTCCAATTGCAGAACAGATTATACCCCGACAGAACGCACTTTCACGGCTTTCTATAAAGGGAGTGAGTTTCTCTTTAAGAAACCTAGCTTAAGGGGATCCCTGGGTGGCGCAGCGGTTTGGCGCCTGCCTTTGGCCCAGGGCGCGATCCTGGAGACCCGGGATCGAATCCCACATCGGGCTCCCGGTGCATGGAGCCTGCTTCTCCCTCTGCCTGTGTCTCTGCCTGTCTCTCTCTCTCTCTCTCTCTCTGTGACTCTCATAAATTAAAAAAAAAAAGAAAGAAAGAAAAGAAACCTAGCTTAAGAGCGCTGTCAAGAACCGCGGACGTTTTGTGGAGTCTGGTAGCTTCATGCCAGCAACAAGCTAAATCATTAACCAGTTAGACGTTAAAATAGAGAACCAGGGAAAGAAAGAGCTAAGCACCTTCACGGAGTCAAACAGTTACGAGACTAGACTCGAAAGCTACTCCTGTAAGGGGCCTCAATTTAATTGGATCAGACTGTAGGGTGACTTATGCCCTGGACGTGGACAAAAACAGCAAACTCTTCAGTGGGAAAATACTGAAGGCTAACAGCTGACTGTGATACTTTAGCAGATCTTTTACATCCGAGAAGGAAGCAGCCCAGGGAGTCCTGCTGAGCCACCACCATCCCAGAGTGTCCAAGTTTGCACTCCGAGGAGAGACATCAAAGGCTACAGGAGACGTCGCTGAAATATCCCAGCAAGTCACTAGCAAACAGAACAGCAGTTACAACAAGCTCCAAAAGTAGGTTCAGAGTTTAAAGTGGCTTTAGATTTAACTATTGCTTAAATATATAATCTGAATTGTCTATTCTTTAACAACATGAAACACTGAAAGAAAACAGGAAAGTGTACTCCACACATGGGGGAAAAAAGCGGGCAACAGATATTTCTTTTGAGGAAAGGCAAGGTGTCTGTTGGCCCGGAGAGACTGGGGGCCTCAAAATGGCGGACCAGAGGCCAGCAACCTCCCCAAAATGGCCGACCCCAGGCCAGCAACCTCCCCAAAATGGCCGACCCCAGGCCAGCAACCTCCCCAAAATAGCTGACCCAGGCCAGCAACCTCCCAATAACGCCGCCTTGCCGCCCCACCCCCATCTTCCTGCCGATGCCGCCTTGCCGCCCCACCCCCATCTTCCTGCCGATGCCGCCTTGCCGCCCCACCCTAACTTAGCTTACAAGGACCGGTAACCCTTCCCCTAGTCGGAACGCCGCCCTGCCCCCATCTTCCCCCAGAAAACTCTTTATCGACCCCCTGCCGTTTGCCTGGGTGCGACTTCCCTGGCTGGGGCCTCCTCTCCGATCGAGTCCCGGAACCTCCCCGGGAGCGCTCCCCATGAAGCACTCTCCAACCGACCGCCTGGCTCTGCTGTCTTTAATTTTCTCCGCCGATCACTGAAAGAAAACCCAACTGTCAACTTAGCAGACACTGGCTTAAAATAACTACTGTAAGTACGTTCAAAGAACTAAGGAAAACCATGCTTTCAAGAAGTACATTAAAAAAGTAAGACGACAATATTTCATCAGATTAAGAAAACTTATAAAGAGATTAAAATTGCAACAAAAACGAGACGGAAATTCTTGAGTTGAAAAGTAATATTTGAGATGAAAACTTTACTACAGCAGCTCAACTGCCAGTTTGAACTGGCAGAAGAAAGAATTCGTAAATCTGAAGATAATTTGATAAAGACTATGCAATCTAAGGAGCAGAAAGGGGGAAAAAATGAAGAAAAAAGAACACAGCCTTAGAGAAATGCGGGATTCCATTATACACAGCATCCTATGCATGAAGGGAATACCACAGGACAGGGGAGATAGACGGTGTAGAAATACATTTGAATAATGGCTGAAAATTTCAGGATTTTGATGCAAAATATTGCTTTACTAAGCCAAGAAGCTCAACAAACTCCAAGTAGTATCAATACAAAGGGGTCCTGTGGTTCCAGCTAGGAAAAAGTCAAAATATTGAAAGACAAAGAGAAAATCTTGAAAGAAAGGAGAGGAAAAGATTGTCACATACAATGGAACCACAGTAAGATTAAAAACTTATTCTTATCAAAAACACTGGAAGCCTGAAGACAGTGGGATGACATATTCAAAGTGCAAAAACAAAACAAAGACATTTTTAGCAGCCCTATCTTACAAGAAGCTAAAGTTCTTCAGATTGAAAGTACATAATGCCAGATTAAAATCCACATAAAAAAATAAAGAGCACTGGTAAAGGTAATTATTTAGGTAAATATAAAAGACATTGTAATTGTGAGTTTGCCCTCTTTTCTTCTAGAACTGATCTTCTTTTTTTTAAATTTATTTATGAAAGACACAAAGAAAGAGAGAGGCAGAGACACAGGCTCCATACAGGGAGCCCGGGTTGGACTCCATCCAAGTCTCCACCCTAGGCCGAAGGCAGCGCTAAATCACTGAGCAATCCCGGGTGCCCTAGAACTGATTTAAAAAGCAATTGCGGGCGTGATCCTGGGGTCTGGGTATGGAGTCCCACATCGGGCTCCCTGCATGGAACCTCCTTCTTCCTTCTGCCTGTGTCTCTGCCTCTCTCTGTGTCTCTCATGAATAAATAAATAAGATTTTTTTTTTAAAAAGCAATTGTATAATATAATGGGTATATAATTATACTGTTAGATCAATTATATTTAGAAACACAATATATTTTGTTACTAGCACAAGCACAACGATAGAGATAGGAACAGGAATAGGATATAGATAGGAATATACTATAGTAAGGAAATGGCACTAGATAATTTGAATCCATGGGAAAAATGGAGGGAACAAGAAATTATAAATAAAAAAAATTATGTTAAAAGTTATAAATCCACTTTCCTCTCAGTTTTGTTAAAGACATAACATTATATAAATTATACAAGTATACCATACTTGTCTAATTTTAACCATGTATTGTTTGGTTTTAATATATGTACAGTATAATTTTTATTCATATTGTATACAACAAAACAGCACAAAAAGGGGAAGTAGGAATAGAATTTTGTAGAGGTAATTTTTCTATATTTCACTGAAATTAAGTTAGCATAAAATATTATAACAAACAAAGGCTACTCACAAAAGACTATGATATTAAATAAATCAATTAACATGAAACGCATTAGGAAAGAGTCAAATCTGTAGATATAGAAATTTTATTTTGGTTGCCTAGCTTTTGGGAAAGTGAGGTCAAAGGATATAGGAGAGACTAATTGGTATGAAATTTCTTTTTGGAGTGGTTACAAATGTTCAAAATCTTGGCTAATGTTTACACAACTCTGAGAATATACAAAATGTTATTGAATTGCACACTTTAAATGGGTGAATTTCATGCCGTGAATTATATCTCGCAAAAGCTATTTAAAAAGAAATAAAAATATAATTTCCATTTCTGTGTTCATAGGTTTTCTGCTTTGTAACTTACAGAATTCTTTTAAAAATTGACTTTGTGAAATGCAGAAACATAGAAAGTTTGTTACTCTAAATAGGAATGTACATTATAAAAGCAAAGTGTGACTTACAGTTGCATATTAAGATATATAGGATTTCAGCACTTTTTATATTTTTTACATTCTGTAGTACTCAGGAACATCAACTTTCCAAATGCTGCTTAATTTATTTATTCAAAATTAATTAATTTAATAATGGAAAACACCAATCTTTGACTAAATGTAAAATTATCCAGTAGCTGCAGGAAAATCTGTAAGTGCACACCTATTAAGTTCCTTCAATTGGGCCCATTTTATTTTGGATGAGAGAATAGACAACAAAAATCACCAACGTTTCTAAACAACTCTCTTAAATTCTGCTATGATTGAAATAATCTGGAGATGGGGTTTACTAACTGTTAACAAATTGAGCTCTCACAATCTAGCCTCAAATCATCTATATGTAGAGGTCTTTATGTCTCCTTTGTGGCCAACAACATTGAATACTATTGAGAGGTCAAGGAGAAATGAGTATTTCTGGACAAAGAGTTGAGAACAACAGAGTCAAATGCTTTTGGCCATGGTGTAAGAGATAAAGAAGTAAGAAGTCATTAAATGCCTGCACATTATCCCCTCATGGGACTACTTTAGGAAGAACAACAAATAAATGACTATGTATCAGGCTATTTGTCCCAAGTAATATAAATCTCTTAAAATAATCCATCCTCATATATTTCAATCTGAAGAGCCCATTATTCCTCATGTAGGATTTAAACAGGTTTCTGAATATTTCTTTGTTATCTGTTGATACACTTAGACACTAATGAATTGCAATAAAGGAGATTTTAATAATAATTATTATACCAATAAATTTAATATTATGTCTTTCAAAGGTGTTCATTTTATCCAGAATTTTGTACAATTTCTACTGAGATAAAGTTAAAAATTAACACTGGAATCCAACTGGATATTAGTTCCTTTTGTTTAAATATTTATGCTTGTTAATTAATAGTATATTGAATACATGAATTCTCTTTCCAGAGTTTTGCTTTTCTATTTTGCTTTCTGAATCAGTATTAGTAAGTTCAGTTAAATAGAAAATATGTATTTGTAAAAATAAGGAAATATGTATTTGTAAAAATAAGGAACACATCACTTATATCTTTAGATCACAAACACAGATGGTAATGACCACTTTTAATACTTTGGTGTGTGTCCATATAGCCGGTCAATGATGATTTTCGCCCAGTGCGATCCATGCAAGGTTTCTAATCTACAGATCTGTAAGGTAATAAATTTATGTTGCTTTTAAGCCACTGTATTTGTGCAGGTTTGTTAAGCAGCAATAGAAAACTAACATGCAGGTGCAAGGATTTTATTCTTCTATCAAGATCAAGGGTGATCTCCCAACTGATGAGGAGTCCTGAAGACTTGATGGTGCTCACTTGTTTGTACTCCCTAACTGAGTTCCCAAGACAGAGAGAAATTCGCCATCTAAAGTGGGATCCGGGGCAGCCGGGGTGGCTCAGCAGTTTAGCGTCGCCTTCAGCCCAGGGCGTGATCCTGGAGACCCAGGATCGAGTCCCACGTCAGGCTCCCTGCATGGAGCCTGCTTCTCCCTCTGCCTGTGTCTCTGCCTCTCTCTTGTTCTGTGTGTCTCTCATGAATAAATAAATAAAATCTTAAAAAAAATAAAGTGGGATCCGTACGTAATATAAAAATTAAGGGTTGGATGTAATAACTAGATGTGAATTTCAACTTTTAACAAATAGTCTTTACTAATTTAAGTTTTCTTAATGTCTTTTATTTCTCAAAGTTGCATTTGTGCGCATTTTGGTTTACTTTTTAAGGAAGATTCTAGTGTGTGCATTGAGCAAATTCTCAACATTAAAATATTTTGATAGAACTAATGCTTGCTGTTATCTCCTTCTGCATTTTTAAAAGCCATAATCAGAAATGGTCATGACATGTCAAAGATCAGTGAACCTCCAACAAGATAGTTGGGAAATAAAAATAAATAATAATAATAAAAAAAAAAGATAGTTGGGAAATGAGAATTTCTTCAAATTTCCAAATACTCTTTGAATTTAGTATCTCTCTCTCTCTCTGTCTCTTTTCTTTTGAGAAAGACAGTGGGAGGGGAGTTTGTCAGGGCAGAGGGAGAAAGAGAGAGTGAATCTTAAACAGCCTCCATACCCATACCTGAGATCATGACCTGAGCAGAGATTAAGAGTTGCACACTTAACTGGCTGAGCCACCCAGGTGCCCCTCTCAGTCCAGTATCTGAAACAAATGTTTTAAGCCAGCCAAGAAAGACAATAATGGTAAATATTTTTAGTGACTATATTAGAGTTCTCAAGAGAAACAGAACCATTAGAAGATATCTATCTACATTTCTATTTCTATTTTTATCTATATATTGACATGTTTTAAGAAACTGACTCATGCAATTGTAGAGGCTTGGCAAATCCAAAATCTGATGAGGGTGGCTGACAGACTGTAGACGTAGGAAAGAGTTGCAATTAAGTACAAAGGCAGCATGCTGGAGAACTGCCTCTTGCTCGAATGTGGTTAGTCTTCTTTTGTTTTACCCAGGTTTTCAACTGATTGGATGAAGACCATTCACAATATCAAGTGCAATCGACTTTATTCAAAGTCCACCTATTTAAATGTAAGTCTCATCCTAAGGCACCTCACAGAGACACTCAGAATAACGTTTGACCAAATATCTGGGCACGGTGGTCTAGACGAGTTGACACATAAAATTAACCATTACAGTGATCAAGAGTTACTTTATTGACAGTTCAAGAACAAAAGGAATAACAGCTGTGGCTTATCAAGTAGCATTGCCTGTCACCTGAGTGACAGTACAATATTATCTATTGATCTTTTATTTAATTTAGAAGTGCTCTTAAAGCACATTTATTTTAGAATTTGTAAAGACACTTTAAAGAAAGGAAATCAAATTCTATATCCAAATTTGCATAACTTAAAGATCACTGCATTGTTCCAAATCACATGATTTACATTGCTCTCAGTTAAATCTGTACTTTTGACCTTTGTTGTTTAGATTATTTTCCAGTGTTAATTCTCTTTTTTTTCTTCAGCACATTGTCTTTCTTAGAAGCAGTTGAAAGTGTACCAATTAATTACTTTTCCTTTCATGCTAGTTCACAATGAGGTTTTTAAAAATTTCTTTTTATAACCTCATGCTAATTTTCCACTTCAGTTAATGTAACACAAAACGAATTGGTCCCTTTCAAATAGGTAAAAATTAACTCAGTATTTTTTTTTCCTTTTAAAAGACGCACACAATTTTTATATATTTCAAACTCTTATAAATTACAAATTTAAATTTGAATATCAGCCAGTAACAGAATTTAACTCTCCTCTACCATTTTCATTTATTTTAGGCCACCTTCTCTGATATTTCCATGATTGTACTGATTTAAATATGCCAAGTTATTAAATGCTAAGTCATTGCAGCTTGCAAATGACAAGTTAAAGGTGGTGGCTTGAAAGGCCAGTTACTGGTGCCAAGGACCTAATATATTGGGGTCAATTTGTTGGTGTGGTCATCATGCATCAAAATATACTTCCCTCCCTGGCATCATGACCATGATGCAGATTCCAAAACTTAATATTATGCAGATCCAGAAGTGTCATTTGTTCCTCACTTATTCAGGTAATCTAAAATGTTTTTGGTCTGTATATTAAAAGAAGATATAGAGCTTTCTAATAATCGGTTTTCTTATGGTTGAAATTGAGGACTTTTACTTTCTGAGATCAATAGATTTTGGAGTCAGAATTTTTCTTCACAATGTTGGTTTGTAAACATAGAATCAGAGAGTGCTGAAAGACATCTCATACAGATGGTGGTTACCTGCTGAGCTATTCATAAATAACTCTCTGATTGTCAGAACATGTGTCTGGCAGATTCTGAGTCCTTCTTTGAGTACACTTAGATGTCAGTGCCACATTTTGATCTGTGGTTTCCTTTTTGTGAAACCCAAGCTTATTATCCCTGTTGTCTAAAGGTACTCCTTTTTTAGACTGTGTTTGATACAACCAGCTAAGCAAGGATTACTTGAAATGAACAAAGAACTAATCTATATGACAAAATCCAAATATAATTAAAACATCACATTTCTCTAAAGTTGAGAGTTGTATTGACCAGAGACATGATCAAGAATATGTTGAGATTCTTTAGAGAATAACTTCGCAATACAATTTCAATCTAGTGATCTACAAAGCCCAAGAATGTGATGCACTGGTAATCATTAACAAGTATAGATATTTACCTATAGAAGAAAAAGTAATTTATACATAAGTTCCTACTTAGCAAGTGATGATTCACTGTGGTTTCCTTTTTAAGGTTAATATATTGTGATTACAAAATATAGGGTTGATGTAGAAATGTTGGAGCAGAGTTAGCAAATTGAATAGAGGTGGAGATGTGATAGAGTGGTAGGAGGTGGGTGCAGGGGCTAACAACAATGAAAGGAATTTGGCTTTTACTTTATCATGGAAACCATGGCAGGATTGAGGCCATAATAGTGACTACAGGATAGTCTATGTATAAAAAAAGAAAATAGAAATAACTGATATTTCCAAACACTCATTCATTGTAGTACAGTAAAATTTGGTGATTATGCTTTGTATAAAAACATAATATAATATATAAAGTAAAATGTAAATATATTGCTTGTATAAATATGTTATAAATTATTTTGAATTATTTCTCTAAGATAATTCAAATCATCTGTTATATAATCATATTATTGGCAAATGTTCATAGTAGGCATAGATTTCTAGATGGATTATTTCTAGATGGAAACATCTTACATAATCATATACGAATTATATATCCAGGAGTTACAGAAGAAGTTCAATGGAACCAGGATGATGAGCAGAGGACCAGAAATACCAACCAGGAGAGGTACAAACTCCAAGGATTATTATAGGTTAAATTGTGTCTTTCCCCTAATACAAAAAAGTTATGTTGAAATCCTAATACTTGGTACTTTAAAATGTGACTTTATTTAGAAATAGGGCCATTAGGGGCATCTGGCTGTGTCAGCCAGAAGAGCATGAGACTCTTGATTTTAATTGTGAGTTTGAGCTCCATGCTGGGTGTACAGATTACTTAGAAATGCAATCTTAGAAATAAGGCCATTGCTAATATAAAGAGCTAAGATGAGGTCACTGTAGAATGGGATGCTCCTCTAATCCAAAATGTCTGGCATCATTATAAAAAAGATGGCCATGTGGCAATGGAAGACAGAGATATATAGTGAGAACTCCACATGACAATAAAGTTAGAGGTGAAATTCTGCAGCTGCAAGGCAAATAATGACAAAGGTCGCCAATGAACCACCAGAACCTAGGAGGAGGCAAGGAGGATTCTTCTACAAGTTTCTGAGGGAGCATGGCTCTGTGCACACCTTGATTTCAGAAAGAACAGAGATTAAGGGAAATTCCATGCACACACACACACACACAACTTGGTAAAAGAGTCATCTCAAATTATAGGAAAATAGATTATACAACAACTAATATTTAGACAACTAGGTAGATATCTGGACAAATTAGATACAGATATCATACTCTATATAAAAATAAATTCAAAAAAATAATAAATAAATAAATTCAAGCTGTATCATAGCTTAAAAATCATGTAAAAAGGAGAGAAGGGGCACCTGGGTAGCTTAGCTGGTTGTATCTGCCTTCAACTCAGGTCATGATCTCAGGATCCTAGGATCGAGCCCTGCATCAGACTACCTACTCAGCATAGAATCTGCTTCTCCCTCTCCCTCTGCCCCTCACCCCCCTTGCTTATGCTTTCATGTTTTTAAAATTTCTCTCTCGAAGTAAAAAAAGGAGAAAATTTTTATTTAATGACATGAAAAGTGACTTGTTTAAGTATAAAAGAAAATTTTAACACCATAAAAGACTGATAAATCTGACAATATTAAAACAAAGTCTAGGGTAAATATTCAAATAAAAAGATATATAAGAAATTAGATAAAATATTATGTAACTTAAGTGATGTTACAGAACATAAGTTTCTGCTATATAAAAAGCTTATATAATTTATAAGAAGAAGACCAACACAGTAAAAATGAATAAAAATAACAATATCACAATAAAATGAACAAAGAAAAATAACAATAAATTACAATAAAAATGAACAAAGAATCATAATCAATGATAGAAAATGAAATATTAGTGTTTTATTCACGTGGAAGATGTTCGATGTCACTTATACAATAAATGAAACTTAAAATGTAATTAAACACTATTTTTTACCTGTCAAGAAGACAAATATTAAATATTTGATAGTATTTCATATATTCAAGATATTGAAGTAAGAAGTACTAAAATTGACTGTATACATTGGTATTTTCTCTATGAAGGGCAATTTGGATCCATCTTCCAAATTAAAAATATCCATATCTTTTGACTCAAAACTGTATATCCTATGATTATATTCAAATTTGTGAAATGATTATGTATATATAGCATTATTCATTCTAACATTGTTTTCATTTTTTTTCTATTTTTTAAAAAGATTTTATTTATTTATTTGAGAAAGAGAAAGAGAGAGAGAATGAGCCAGAGAAAGAGAAGGAGCAGGGGGAGGGGCAGAGGGAAAAGCCGACTCCTCTCTGAGCAGGAGCTGACCCCAGGACTCCAGGATCATGACTTGAGCCAAAGGCAGATGGTTAACCAACTGAGTCTATCAGGTGCCCATAACACTGTTTCTAATAGAAAAGTATTTGAAGCAATTAAAATGATTATTAATCATTTGTTGATAAACAATAACGTACTTTATAGCTATAAGTAAACTAAAAAACAATTAAATGAATCAGAAAGATAAAACTCTTCTTTTTTAAGGATTTTATTCTTTTATTCATGAAAGCCACAGAGGGAGAGGCAAAGACACAGGCAGACGGAGAGGCAGGCTCCATGCAGGGAGCTCAATGTCGGACTTGATCCTGGGAATCCAGGATCACACCCTGGGCCAAAGGCAGACGCCATTGCTGAGCCACCCAGGCATCCCAGAAAGATAAAACTCTTAAAACTAATATGGAACAATCTCCAAGGAATACTTTTATCAAGTAAAAACAAAATGTGCTACAGTGTACATTCTGTAAAATAAAGATATACATATTTGTAAAATAAAGATACACATAAAACATGCACACACATCTCCACACATACAAAAATGTATATATGTTCACACACATATTTAATTGCTTATTGTGTCTGTGGGTGTATGTGCATATATATCTAACAAAATACAAAATAAGTTGGTGACATTAGTTTTGTTCTTCACAGAAGAGGAATTTCTTGGACTGAGCAAAAATGCAAAACCTTATTTATACACTTTTGGGGGTATATTTTGAATTTTTTGATATTTGCAAGTAGCAAATATACTAGAATTAATCTTTTTAAAAAAATGAGTGGATAATGGCATGATCTTTCCCTAAATTCAGACCCGGTTATTTTATGGTCTTCAAATTGTTGGGTTCTTATATATCCCTTTCAGTGCACTCATCTGTGACTGGGAAGCTTGGAACGAAAAAATAGCCAGTAAGAAAAATAAAGGTAAAGCGTGTCTTTGCATAGAATGAAGGTAATGTGGAGTTGGAGAAAAACACTGAAACAGAACTGAGTTACCCAATGACTTATGAAATGCAGAATGGTATAAAAAGCTTTTCTTGCAGGATTATCATTTAAGAGTGAATAAAGAAAATCCAACTGCAATGATGCCATGGTCCAATTCACATAGTCTACTCTGGTCTGAAATAATTAATAAATGAGATACAATAGAAAGGTACCAGGGGCACCTGGGTGGCTCAATTGGCTAAGCCTCTGTCTTTGGCTCAGGTCATGTGATGGAGTCCTGCATTGGCCTCTCTGCTCAGCAGGAAGTCAGCTTCTCCCTCTCCCACTCCCTATGCTTCTTCTTTCTCTCTTGCTCACTCTCTTAAATAAATAAATAAAATACTAAAATAAAAGAGCAAAAGGTACATAAGTGCAAATGCTAATTAAAGAAGTAGAATTTAATCCTTCTTTGTCCATGAGAACTTTCTTTGGGAAAAGGATGCAAAGTTCATGCCCTAGCCTAAAACTAGTACAAATTTTGCCACTTTTCCCATTGAGACACAAGGTTCATTTCCCTTTCACTTCAATGTGGAGTGGCCCTGTGATTGTTTAACCAATAGAGCTTAATAGAATTGACACCATGGGGATTTAGAAGGAGACTGGCAGTCGCTGATTCCACAGCTTTGGCATACGTGGTCTGGGAAAAACAGCTTTGATAGAAGAAATTTGAATACCCTGAGACTAGCATGCTGTGAGAAAGTCTAAGCTAGCCACGTGGAGAGACCCCAGGGAGGAAAGAAGAGAGGCAGAGAATGAGGGAGGGAGAGATCGGGAGAAATTGGGAGAGATGCTAGATCCCAGATGTTCTAGATTTCAAATCTGAAGTTCAAATCATGTAAGTAAAGACCACATCTTGCAGATCCAGCTCAGACAATATTACTAATTACCCCAAAACCAGCTGCCATCCATCTGCAGTCACATGAGAGATCACGGCACAAAGTATCCAGCTGGGCAAATAAACCATCAGAAATATGAGAGATAATAAGAAATTGTTGTTTTGAGCCATGAGGGGTTATTACCTCACAGTAAATAATCACAAAACACTGATCTGAAAAATTTTGTTATACCAGTTACAACCTTCCCCCCACCTCCCGTCCACCCCACATCTGCAAGCAATTCTCTGACACCAGTTGGGTGTCCTATCATTCAACTCAAATTTGACACCATCAACCTGGAGGTGGCATCAGATCTCACAGTCCTACAAAAGACTATATCCCTCACATACCTATTGGTCTCAGGCCCAGGTTGGTGCCTGCCCTTCTGATAAACTGGCTATAGATCAAACGTTTGACCGACCCTTTCCTTGGGTTTAGTTAATTTGCTGGAGTGGCTCACAGAAGTCAGAGAAACCTTTTTACTTAGATAACCAGTTCATTATAAAGGGATAAAACTCAAGACCAGCTAGAGGGAAAGGACACATAGGGAAAGGGGTATGGAGCTCCCATACTCTCTGAGTACCCCAATCTCCCCAAATCCCCACTTGTTCATCAACCTGGAACATCTCAGAAACATCTTCCTTTTGGGGTTTTATGGAGGATTCATTACACAGTCAGGGTTGATTAAATCAGTTACCGTTAGCAATGAATTCACACTCTAGCTCTACCCTCACCCAGAGGCTAGGGTGGTGGGATTGAAAGTTTTAACCCTCAAATCACAGGGTTGGTTCCCCGGCAACTAGTCTCCATTCTAAGGTGATTTAGGGGCTTTCTAAAAGTCAATTCATCATTAGAAAAAACACTGTTTATCACTCACATAAGTTAGGAAACTCCAAATAGTTTAGGATCTCTGAGGAGAAATGCTAGAAGATCACATGTATATTTCATATAAATCACAAAATCACAACTTGTGAGAGCAAACTGATGCAATAAAATTCCTGTAAAAAAATGAAAACGTAAGATTGATTGATTTGGGATTTGGCAGCGGGTAGATGTCAGAAGGCCTTTGGGAGACTGCTAAGTGAATGTGGAAATGACAGGTAGGAATTTATTATGATTCTTTAAAAAAAAAAAAGAAATGTGCTTTGGGGGTGCGAGGGTGGCTCAGTCAGCTAAGCATCCAACTTCCGGTTTCATCTCAGGTCATGGTCTTCCTGTTTTGGGATTAAGCCATGTATATATCCAGCTCCACACTCAGAGCAGAGTCAGCTTCAGATTCTTTCTCCCTCTTCCTCTTCCCGCCCCTCCTTGCTTGTGTGTGCACTCGCTCTCGGAAATAAATAAAATCTTCAAAGAAAAAGAAGAAATATGCTTTTTAAGTGGTGATTATTGGCCATATCCTCATGTGTGGTAATGTGGAATAGAACATAATTTTATTACTCTTGTGGATTTGGCTAAGGGTATTTCCAGACAGAACTTTATAACGACTGTTTAATTTCTTTTAGCTCTACGTGATAATGTTTAGACAGAGAAAAAATTATTTTTTTTCTTTTTTTTTAATTTTATAAATTAATTTTTATTGGTGTTCAATTTACCAACATACAGAATAACACCCAGTGCTCATCCCGTCAAGTGTCCCCCTCAGTGCCCGTCACCCATTCACCCCCACCCCCCGCCCTCCTCCCCCTCCACCACCCCTAGTTCATTTCCCAGAGTTAGAAGTCTTTATGTTCTGTCTCCCTTTCTGATATTTCTCACACATTTCTTCTCCCTTCCCTTATATTCCCTTTCACTATTATTCATATTCCCCAAATGAATGAGAACATACACTGTTTGTCCTTCTCCGGTTACCGTGGCCAAGTTCAAAAAGGGTGTTGCCTGAGTTCTCCTCTGGGATTTTGATGGAATCTTGTCTCACATTTAGATCTTTCATCCATTTTGAGTTTATCTTTGTGTATGGTGCAAGAGAGTGGTCCAGTTTCATTCTTCTGCATGTGGATGTCCAATTTTCCCAGCACCATTTATTGAAGAGACTGTCTTTCTTCCAGTGGATCGTCTTTCCTCCTTTATCGAATACTAGTTGACCATAAAGTTCAGGGTCCACTTCTGGGTTCTCTATTCTGTTCCATTGATCTATGTGTCTGTTTTTGTGCCAGTACCACACTGTCTTGATGAACACAGCTTTGTAGTACAACCTGAAATCTGGCATTGTGATGCCCCCAGATATGGTTTTCTTTTTTAAAATTCCCCTGGCTGTTCGGGGTCTTTTCTGATTCCACACAAATCTTAAAATAATTTGTTCTAACTCTCTGAAGAAAGTCCATGGTATTTTGATAGGGATTGCATTATACGTGTAAATTGCCCTGGGTAACATTGACATTTTCACAATATTAATTCTGCCAATCCATGAGCATGGAATATTTTTCCATCTCTTTGTGTCTTCCTCAACTTCTTTCAGAAGTGTTCTATAGTTTTTAGGGTATATTTTGAGAACCATTTGAATGGTAAATGGTTCTCCAACCTTTTATTTTCAGGTTGTAGGTGTCCTTCTGTCTAAAATGAGTCTCTTGTAGACAGCAAATAGATGGGTCCTGCTTTTTTATCCAGTCTGAAACCCTGCGCCTTTTGATGGGGTCATTAAGCCCATTCACTTTCAGAGTTACTATTGACAGGTATGAGTTTTTTTTTTTAATTTTTTTAATTTTTATTTATTTATGATAGTCACAGAGAGAGAGAGAGAGAGGCAGAGACACAGGCAGAGGGAGAAGCAGGCTCCATGCACCGGAAGCCCGATGTGGGATTCGATCCCGGGTCTCCAGGATCGCGCCCTGGGCCAAAGGCAGGCGCCAAAGCGCTGCGCCACCCAGGGATCCCGACAGGTATGAGTTTAGTGTCATCATGATATCTATTTAGTCCTTGTTTTTGTGGATTGTTCCACTGAACTTCTTCTTAAAGGGGAGTTTTAAGAGTCCCCCTTAAAATTTCTTGCAGAGCTGGTTTGGAGGTCACATATTCTTTCAGTTCCTGCCTGTCTTGGAAGCTCTTTATCTCTCCTTCCATTTTGAATGAGAGCCTTGCTGGATAAAGTATTCTTGGTTGCATGTTCTTCTCATTTAGGACCCTGAATATATCCTGCCAGCCCTTTCTGGCCTGCCACGTCTCTGTGGAGAGGTCTGCTGTTACCCTAATATTCCTCCCCATGAAAGTCAGGGACTTCTTGTCTCTTGCTGCTTTAAGGATCTTCTCTTTATCTTTGGAATTTGCAAGCTTCACTATTAAATGTCGAGGTGTTGAACGGTTTTTATTGATTTTAGGGGGGGGGATCTCTCTATTTCCTGGATCTGAATGCCTGTTTCCCTTCCCAGATTGGGAAAGTTTTCAGCTAGGATTTGTTCAAATACATATTCTGGCCCTCTGTCCCTTTCGGCGCCCTCGGGAACCCCAATTAAACGTAGGTTTTTCTTCCTTAGACTGTCATTTATTTCCCTTAATCTGTCTTCATGGTCCCTTAATTGATTGTCTCTTTTTTCCTCAGTTTCCCTCTTTGCCATTAACTTGTCTTCTATGTCACTCACTCGTTCTTCCACCTCGTTAACCCTCGTCGTTAGGACTTCTAGTTTGGATTGCATCTCATTCAATTGATTTTTAATTTCTGCCTGATTGGATCTAAATTCTGCAGTCATGAAGTCTCGTGAGTCCTTAATGCTTTTTTCTAGAGCCACCAGTAGCTGTAGAATAGTGCTTCTGAATTGGCTTTCTGACATTGAAGTGTAATCCAGATTTTGTAACTCTGTGGGAGAGAGGGCTGTTTCTGATTCTTTCTTTTGAGGTGAGGTTTTCCTTCTAGTCATTTTGCTCAGTGCAGAGTGGCCAAAAACAAGTTGTATTGGAACACGGGGGAGTATCACTGGTCCGTCCAGCTGGTCTTCTGGGGGAGGGGCCTGCTGTGCTGATTTTCAGGTGTTAGCACTTGGGGGAGCTGCTCTGCCCCTGCCTGCTGCAGGGCTCAGCGGGGGTTGTTTACCCCGTGAGGCCCCAGGAGGAACAGCCGCAGTTGCTATGGCAACTCTGGAAGCCTGGATTCAGCCTCCGCAGGAACTAGGGGCTCGGGGCTCTCGGTTCTCCGTCTGCAGGGCCTGGAGGCTCCGGGGCGGGGCCGCTGATCTGCTCAGCTCGGGGCAGGAGCGTCCTCGCTGTCCTGGGCCCTCCCGGCCTCTGCCTGTCCCGGGGGAGGCCGGATCCTGGGCTGTGTCCCGGCGCCCTGTGCTCCGGGGCCTGCGCTGTTGGATTCGCGCTCCCGCCCCGCAGCCCCCTCCGCGGAGCCGCCGCCCGAGCCCCTCCGAGCTGCTCCGGTCGTCCCGCCGTGCGCGCTGCAGCCCTTAGGGAGCTCGGAGCACTCTCCCGGGGCGCAGGTGTCTGTTAGTGTCCCCGGGAGCCCGAGGGCATCCCCGCCCTCCTGGGTCCTGCTCCAACTCCCTGCGAGCCCCTTTCCGCCCGCCCGGGAAGGTTGGTGCAGCTCCTGCTCCTCCGGGACGGGGCTCTCCTGTCCTGGGGACACTCGCCCCGGCCTCAGCCCGGCTCCTCGCGGGGCCCCTCCCCCTCGGAGGCCTTTTGTTTCTTTATTTCTTTTTCCCCGTCTTCCTACCTTGATAGAAGCGCGGACTCTTCTCACTGTAGCGTTCCAGCTGGTCTCTCTTTACATCTCAGGCCGAATTCGTAGATTTTCAGGATGATTTGAAGGTTATCTAGGTAATTTGGTGGGGACAGGTGATTTGGGGACCCTGCTCTTCCGCCATCTTGCCCCTCCTCCTAGACAGAGAAAAATTTAAAGAGAGGACTGTTTGGTCTTGAAGTAGAATCTAGATGATACTTTTTGAGGCAGGATTTGCAGTGTTCAAAGATGAAGCAATTTCTCATCCCAAAACTCTCCCAGGAATATACTCTGAAAGTAAGAAATTTCCTCAGAGCAATGAATTAATTCAGGATGCGGGTCATATTTTCAAGTGAGACCTTCTGAAGTCTCAGAAACTCTCAGAAACATGTAAGGAAGTGGTTCATAAATCCTCTCAGCTAAACACCCTCTATATTCTTTGACTCTTACCTCAAAGTTTAGAAGAAACTCGTGGAGGTGCCCTGTGTAGTGAAGTGGGCTATAAATTAAAGTCCATAGGCTTTTAATTTTAGCCACTTAGACTGAAAGGAAGAGAGACTTCAAAGTGTAAAGAAATATTTAGGCCCTCACCTTTCTATGCACAGGGAGTAGGCTCTGAAAACTGATCACTTTAAAAGGAAGAAGAAAAGAAGAAAGAAGAAGAAGAAGAAGAAGAAGAAGAAGAAGAAGAAGAAGAAGAAGGAGAGGAGGAGAAGAAGAAGAAGAAGAAGAAGAAGAAGAAGAAGAAGAAGAGAAAAAGGAAAAGAAAAAGAAAAAGGAATAAAGTAAGAAAGGAAGGACTAAAGGAAAGACTGTTTTTTATGCAAGAAGAAATGACTTGGAAAATGGAGCCGAGAACTTAGCAGGTAGAGTCAAGATCAACAGAAAACCACTTCCACAGAGCAGGAATGGATTCTAATCAAGGATCAATGACATGTTAATGACTGAATTTCAGAATTGCTGGACCCCTGACTGCCCATGCCTTCTGTGCTCTCCTTAATTTGGAACAAGTGTTAACTATGGTTATCCTATGACTGTCTCCTTTGTATGTCAAGAGTGAAGACAGCTAATTGTCCCTTAGTTCAAAGTCTTCAGGTCAATAGGAATAATACTTAAAATTCCAAATCCAATCAATTGCACCCAAAGAGTCTTACTTGTACCTGGAGCTGATTTACATGATCTTAAAACTAAAAACTATTCTCGATTCCATCATAACAGGGTGAATTTTGAGAATTTTAGGAGGGAGTGAGTATATTTTGAATTTGTGAGAAATAAAAATAACATATGTCCAGAGGATAAACTAGAGATCAACAGACATTTTTGGTTACTCTCTCCACCAAGAGCTGAATCTGGTCTGGACATGTGGTTATTTAGTAGAAAGTGTCAGAAGTGATGCTATGTTAGTTCCAGTTTTAGCAATTAAAGTGAGAAGAATTATCTGTTTCCTGTCTTAGAACACATGTTCTGGAAGATAAGAAGTTCTGCTAACCTAAGAACTGTGTTCTGTAAGAGAACTGAAGATTACCACATGAAATGGCCCCATAGAGGGAGAGAGAGACTGAGCCAAACCTTAATTACCCATCTATCACATTGATACTAGTTTCTTATTGCTCCTATAACAAATTACCATAAACTAAGTGGCTTGAAACAACATGATTTATTATCTTATGGTTTTTTAAAATCAAAAGTAAAAATTAGTAGCAGTAGTCTAAAGTCAAAGTGTTGATAGATCCGGTTCCTTCTGGAATCTCTGAAGTGATCTGTTTCCTTGACTTTTATAGTATCTAAAGTCCATGTGCATTTCTTGGCTCCTGGCCATCTCCTTACAATGCTTTGACTTCTGCTTCCTTATTACATCTCCTTTTTTTCTCTACTTTCTTGCCTCTGTCTCTTAAAGACCCCTGTGATAACATCTAATCCACCCAGGTCATCCAGAATACTCTCTTCCATCTCAAGATCTTTAAGTTAATCATATCTGCAAAGCCCCCTTTCTCATATATTTACATGTTCCAGGGACAGTTAGAGTACAGACTTCCCCTTGACCCCAGGGAGGAGTACTATTTCATCTAATCTACCATCTGAGAGACAACTGCATCTATGTTAGTATGCAAGCTATCTTTCTACCTGGCTAAGTGGAACCTTCAGATGACTGCAGCTTTAGCCAGCATCTTATAGTAAACACATCCTACACCTTCTTAGAGCAAACACCATAAGAGATACTGTACTGAGTTCAGTCAGTCCACAGAAAAATGGAAAAATGATAAAGGCATACCTCAACCTCAGATATGTTGTAGGTTAGGTTCCAGACCACCACAATAAAGGAATTATCACAATAAAGTGAGTCAAATGGATTTTTTGGTTTCTTTGTGCATGGAAAAGCCTTGTTGACACTATACTATATTCTCTTAAGTGTGCAGTAGCATTATGTCTAAAAAACAAAGTATATTCCTTAATTAAAAATTATTTATTGCTAAAAATTGCTGTCATCTGAGCTTTCAGTGAGTCATAATCACTTATCACAAATGACCATAAAAATATTTTTTTTAATTTTTTTATTTATGATAGTCACACACACACACACAGAGAGAGAGAGAGAGAGAGAGAGAGAGAGAGAGAGAAGCAGAGACACAGGCAGAGGGAGAAGCAGGCTCCATGCACCGGGAGCCCGATGTGGGATTCGATCCCGGGTCCCCAGGATCGCACCCTGGGCCAATGGCAGGCGCCAAACCGCTGCGCCACCCAGGGATCCCTAAAAATAATTTTTTTAAAATTTTGAAATATTGTGAGAATTACCAAGATGTGACACACAGAGATACGAAGCAAGCCAATGCTGTTGGAAAAATGGCACCAATAGACTTGCTCCAGGAAGGGTTGCCACAGAACTTCAGTTTGTAAAAAACAGACAAACAAAAACCTCTGCAAAGCACAATAAGGTGAAGTGCAATAAAACGAGGTGTGTATGCATTACATTTATTTTTAAGTCATAAAGCTTGGGTTTGTTTGTTATATAGCAATAGATAACCATAATTCTATAATTGATGAGAAGACCAGGATTTCCTCACTAGGTATCCAGGAAGAGAAATAAGGTCATATACCTGGGTCCTCAGTAAGTCGAGTTAGGAGTGGAAGATGTTCTTCCCTTGGGATTCTGTATATTGAGGCTATTACAGTTATTCTCAGCCACTGTGATAAGACTCTTGTGATTACATAAGGAGAATTGTCAACAGAGGGCAAAAGAAAGCAATCCATACAACAACTGTTAACATCTATTCTAAGCAATGCTGTTATTTCAATAGAATACTATTGATGTGTACATAATAAATGAATGAAAAGTATCACAACTTCTACCTAAATGAATAGGTTATGTATTTCTCCTTTGCCTTTATTTAGTTGGTTCTCCTGAGTGGGAATGTATCAAAGATGCAGACTGTGGAAAATGCAAAACACTATAGCAGACTACTAATTGTTCTTCAGTATCTGTTTTCCACTCTTATATAATATTTGAATGCTGGACATATAATCTCATGGACTACAGTTTCCAGCTTCCTTTATATAAGGTATCTGAGTCTTGGCCATAACACATGAGCGCTCTTCTTTCCTTTTTTCTCCATTTGTGGGTACACATAGATATGTATATAGAAAATAATGTCTATATGCTAGGAGACTGTTGGGTGATATGATGAGATAAAACTGGGACCCTAAAAGTCTTTGTGAGTTTGAGTGGACTTGCCAAACAGAGGTATGAACTTCCAGACTATTAGGTCAGAGAAATATCTACTACATTAGTGAAGCTACTATATTTTATAATCAGTATTTTTTAAGAGTAGAGGCTAAATAAGATAAAAACATAGTAGTTAAGATAAAAGTTAACTTTACCCTACCTAGTATAAACCTAGATGAAGCTGTATATATACATACATATATAATATATAAATATCATATATTTATATACACATATACATATACAAAACTATCAAAGAAATGGTTACTGCAGTATTCTTGTATTATAACCTGGGTTAGCTGGTAACCAAGGACAATGGGAAGAAGTTACAGAAGAGAACAATAGCCATTTCTTCAGATACGATGATTTTGCTTATATTGATTATTTTTTGTTGTATAAGGAATTACTCCAAATTTAGCAACTTAAAGCAACCAACATTTTCTATATTGTTTTCTATGAGTCAACAATCAGTTTGCTCCAGGAACAACTAACACTTCTGTTGTATTCCCTACTAGGCAGTCAATAAGCTCAACTCATTTTCCATGGGAGAGGTTTCTACAAGAGAGTGAATACCAGAAGACAGGAATAATTGGGTGGCCATCCTAAAAGGTAACTTCCACAGTAGAAAAATAAATTTTAGCAAACTCAAGGACAATGGCTTTATTTGTTTGTTTGTTTGTTTATTTATATTGGCATTTACTGACAGCTTCCTTTCCATCTTTTTCATACAGGACAGTTAGGGAAACCTACTTTTCCATGGGAAAGAACACAGCACACTTTCACAGAGCTGCCTCAGCTATGTTCACTATTTCTTCTTATTTTCAGGTAATGGCCAGTGAAGCTGAATTAGGAAATCTCCTTCAGGCTGTTGGCAGAATCCGTTTCCTGGCAGATGCAGGATGGATATCCCTATTATCTTATAGCTGTGGGCCTGGGACTCTTCCAGTCCTTGAGAAGGGTCCTCTTCATCTCAGCAATGAAGAAAGTATCTTTCTGACTTCTTTCTGCAACCAGCAGGGCAAAATCTCTGTGCTCTTAAAAGTCTTATATAATTAAGTCCAGACCAGCTAGATAATCTCCCTTTCTTAAAGTCAATTGAGCCATACAACCTAATCATGAGAGCAACATTCATCATATTCACAGTCCCAGGGATTACACAGGGCAAATAGAGGCAGGAAAAGAAACCTTGAAAGGCACCTCAACATAATGCCTACCACAGAATCTGTGGCAAATACAATAATATAACTAGAATTCCAAATTGTCTGACAAAACAGCCCCCTGAAGCATACATATTTCAGTAGCCCAGGGAACATGTCCTACAGCCCAAAGAAGGCAAAAGTAGTGCGAAAAAATAATATTAGGTTGACATTTATGCTTATTCCATCCAAAAAGTGACAAGAGGGCATAAAAAGAGAATGTGGAACTGAAACAAATGCTACACAAAATTGTAGGCAAGAAACTAAGAGAAGGCAAGGGTTGTCCTGAGTAGGGGGATGTGATGTGATCAGTCTACATTTCTGAATGTACAAGAGAATTACCATTTGAATGTTTCCCATAGGAGGTAGTTGAAATGACTAGAATGGGAATGGATTATGTAAATCATCACAAAATACACAAAAATTACTTTAAGGAGAAACATTTAAGTTATAATTATTTCAGGAATCAATAATTAGATTGCATTTCCCAAAGCAGGAGTAGTAAAATCCCAGACAACCATGACTCTCATCTGAAAGTGATTCTTTTCTCCATAGCTACTGGCATGAAGAGCTTAAAGTGGCCAGGTAAACACATAAAGACTTAATTTTTTAAAAATGTTCTATCCTGTTCATTTTGTCTTTAGACACCTTTGCTTCCTTGAGTGTCTCAGTCCCTTTACTTCCCTTGTAATCCAGAGAATTGCTATTAGTCCAGGTCTGCTATCCTCCTGCCACCAGCTTCATATTTAAAACCTTTTTTTCTTTTTAAATCTCCTTTCCTTTTTTGGGGAAACAAGGAGACGTTTCCTCCTCATCTGCAAAGAGAAAACTAATACATTTATGTCAGTTTATCATGTAGGTAAACTTTCTACAAAAAAAAAAATCTGTCTCCTCATCTTATTTTCAATTCCAAGTATCAACTCATCAACTCTCTATCTCCCCCTCCACCAACAAAACCTCTAAACACAAATAAGGAAACAAAGAATATAAGTAATATTAGTAATGATATATAACTCTTAAAGTGTTAGATTCTAGAGATTCAAATAAAGAACAAAATCCCATTCCTGTCTCTGGTTTGGACAAGAGTGTCTCCAGCCCACGAAGATGAAGAGCTCTCCCAGGATCAACTTGATGGTTTCTCCTGCTGCCTGGGTAAGGATAGAGAGTGTCAGTCTCCTCCCAAGCAGAGGCACAAGAAGATGCTTCCTGGAGCAGGGGCACTTGCTATAGCATAATCCCCCTTTACTGAGTTGGCTGGGGAAAAAAGGCCCTCTCTACTTTTGGTCCCCAGTGCAGGAAGGAGTAGAAGCCCCATATGCAGGAGATAAGCCATGCAGATCAAAATAGCATTACTAAATTCTAAAAATTAGATTGTCAAAGCAACCACAGATCCTCAAAAGTGGTCCAGGATCTACATGATAAATAAATTAATAGCCTGCTAAAAATAATAACACATTTAAAAAAATAATTAAATAAGATGCCTCTAACATAATAGCCACAATGTCTAGGATAAAGCTGAAAATCATCTATTATACTAAGCACTAAGAAAATTACAACCTGAGTTAGAAAAGAAAATTAACTGGAGTTGAATAAGATAATCAACTGAAGCTCAGAAATGGAATTAACTGAGAGCAGTTTTAAAATAGACATTATAAAAATATTTCAACAGTCAAAAGTTCTCTTGAAACAAACAGAAATCTTAAAAAGGAAATATAAATTATAGAAAGAACCCGAATTTAACATATAGAACTGAAAAATATAGATTTTTTAATATGCTGTATGGGCTTAATAGAGTGGAGGTGACAGAGGATAAAAATCAATGAACTTTTGAACAGATCAATAAAATTTATTCAATCTGAACAACAGATTAGAAATAGACTGAAAAAAATAGGAACAGAGCCTCAAGGACCTACAGAATAATAACAAATTTTCAACATTCATGCCATAATAATTCCAGAAGGAAAGGAGAGAGAATTGGATACTAAATTATCAAATAAATAAATAAATAATGGAAACTTCTCAATTTGGTGAAAAATACAAACCTCATATATGCAACAAGGTGAGTAAATCTAAAACAAAATTAACCCAGAGAAATACAAACCAAGATATATCATAATTGAACTTCCAAGACAAAAACAAAGAAAAACATTTTGAAGGAGCCATAGAGAAATGGAATGTTACTTAACGGAGAAAATCAATTCTAATGACAGCAGACTTCTCATTTAAAACCAGAAGAAAGCGGCATAATATTTTCAGTGTTGAATAGAAAAGAACTATCAATCTCAGATTCTATACCGGGGAAACTATGCTTCAGGAAGATTTGAGGGGAAAGAATGACATCCTCAGATGAAGTAAAACTAAAAGAATTTGTCTGTAGTCAACCTAACCTTGATGAACAACTAATGAGAGACTTCCTAAAACTGAAAGGAAATGATAAATGGAGTCATGGGACATCAGATAAGAAAGAAAATATAATTGAAAGAGCAGAACTATTGGTTATTACAATAGACTAATCCTTATTCTTTTAAAAAATATGTGATGATTGAAACAAAACTATAACACTACCCAATACACCAGATGATTGTATTTAATAGTGGGAAGAATAAATAGACCTAAATGGAAATAAGATTTCCACATTCCACTCCAAGTGATAAAATGATTGTGATTAACGGCTTGTGTAGAGTGCAATGCAAAAAACAACCACTAAAGAAACTATGTAACTCTAACGACAGAATTGCCCCCATATTGTCTAATAACCCATAAAAAGCAAGAAGAGAAACCTTCACTCATAGCCAAAATCTGAAAACAAACCAGATATCCTTCAGTGGATGAATTGTTTATAACTGGTATATCCATACTATACTTAGTAATAGAAAAAGAACAAACTATGATACATGCAGCAACTTAGATGAATCTTCAGGAAATTATCCTTGGTAGAAAAAGTCAATCCCAGAGGTTACTTACTACTATATGATTCAATTTATCATTATCAAAATTTTACATTATCAAAATGATTTAATTTTAGAAATGGAGAAAAAAAAAAAGACTAGTGGTTGCCAAGCATTAGAAATGAGGAAGGGGAGGTAGATGTGTCTATGAAACTGGGGCAGGAGAGATCCTTGTGAGGATAGAACTATCCTATATTTACACTGTTACAAAGTTCTAATATTGTACTATAATTTTGCAAGATGGTACCACTGGGGGAAACTGCATAAGAGAAACACAGGAAATCTCAGTATTATTTCTTAAAACTGAATGTTTCATGATAATTGGATGGAGTGATAGATACAATTTACCTCCATGTTTTCATGAATTGTTTCATTTTACTTTTATGTTTTTACTTTATATCTTCATGATATCAACTGAACATCCTCAAACATCCTCTATTGGTGAATTACAGATCTTTCTGAATTTGGGCACGAAACTGCAAAAGCTATTGATTTTCCACCAAAAGCTTGAAAATGCCATCCCAAATCCCTGAGAAAGAGATGTCTGGGGACGTAAATGTAATTTTTCATAAGTCCAAACATTTGTTGAAATTGAGGTAATTCTATGAACCGAACATGAACTCTGACTTTCTTTGCCTCTCCAGTGAAAACAGCTATTTTGAAAGAATAAAGCATATCTAGATGAAAAATACAGATGGAGACCTAGAAAGGACACTGAAAAAATGTTGAAATTAATAACTGTCTCGTATACTCTGTAATTTTTTAAAAATATTTTTTAATTTACTCATGGGACACACACACACACACACACACACACACAGAGGCAAAGACACAGGCAGAGGGAGAAGCAGGCCCCATGCAGGGAGCTCGACGTGGGACTCGATCCCGGGTCTCTAGGATCACACCCTGGGTTGAAGGCGGCACTAAACCGCTGAGCCACCCGGGCTGCCCTACTCTGTAATGTTTTAAGTAAAACTGTTTTATTATAAAATTGACAATAGATGAATGCATGGATTATTGTAAAAATATGACTTATCTTTTTTATATTTTTATCGAAAAGTACGAGTAATTTAGTAATCTGAATAAGCATTGACCCTCCCCCCCACACACACCAAACTTTTTTATGCCCCATGATTACTCAGAAGATAATCATCCAGATCTTAAGTAATCTCTACAACCAGAATGGGGCTCAAACTCACAATCCTGAGATCAAGAGTCACACTCTACTGACTGAGCCAGCCAGGAACCCCTCATCCAGCTCTTTAATACCAAAAACTGAACAATCAAAGGTCTTACATTTCCATATTAGGAGAACATGCAGCATGTGTCTACTAATATCTTCAACTAACCAAATAAATATGAAAAATATGTTTTAAAATGCCTTTCCTCCCAGATGATACTTGGGGAGACAGCTTCTATGATCTGAGAGATGATTCACTCAGATAATATTTTCTTTATTACAGTAGATTTTCTAATGATTTCAGCCATTTTGCTACTGCGTAACTCTAGAGGAATCTTGAAGGATTACTACCTTCATGTAGTTACTGATTTATTTATGCCATCATTTGTTAAGCAAATATTTATTTGCTCAGAGCAGGGTGTTATGTTATGCCAAAGAGACAAAAATAAATCAGACAGGCACTTGATCCCTAAGGAGCAGAACACTAGATGTACTTTAGGAAGAGATTAATTTATTTTAAAAATAATATTTGAGAAGCACCTGAGTGGCTCAGTTGATTAAGTGTCTGCCTTCGGCTCAGGTCATGATCACAGGGTCCTGTGATTGAGCTCTGGGCTCCCGGCTCAGCGAGGAGTCTGCCCTTCCTCCCCACGCCCATCCCCCTCTTGCTCTGTCTTCGCTTTCTCTGTCTCTCAAATAAATAAGTAAAATCTTTAATATTAATAATAAATATATTTCATGTGAATTGGGCCTGAAATTATCAAAAACAATTAGGTTTGGAGGAAATCTTAGGAAGACATTTGCACAAAATTCTCTTTAGTGGTTTCTCAGATAGATAAATTTAAAGGTCAATGGCCTCAAATGTGTAATTAGTATAAAAATATATGCAATATATGCAGGTATATATACTTTTCTGAATGCACAGATACACATGCAGTGATCTAATGCAGTTAAAGTATACAATAAAATATATTTGTTGTACAACTTACAAATATGTCTTTATTTAAGAGGGAGTAAACAATTAAAGGTGACTTTATAATAACTAAACAAAGAAAAAGTCCTAAAATGGCAAAACAACTACCAGAAAGTCTCATTACACACGGTGTCAAAATCTATGGTACTTACATATTAACCTTTGATAGTTTGGGGAGGGAGTCTGTCTACATTACATCTGCATCTTATTAAAAAAGCAAATTAAATAAAACTACCCTTATTTAAAGTAACTATAATAAGTGATGTTCTTTATTTTTAGAATAGTTTAAAATTATGCTATATTCATTTTATCAAGGCAAGACTTCTTTAGCAATGTGCATTTCATTGCCATCTTTCTGAATTTTACTATAAACATTTTAATGGAATTATTTAGGATATATTTATACAGAAACAGGGAAATGGTTTTCCTCCTATTAAAAAAATTCATAGTGCAATATACATTATTTCAAATTGGCAGTTCTTCCCCCATGACATCCTACCTGAATGATCAGAAATTAAAAGGAAAAGGTAATGTAAAAGACTTCTCCCCACCCCTAGACATAGAGATATGCAGCTGTTCTAGCTTGAGGAAATGATTATAAATTATTAGTGTCAATCAAAGACGTAGATTTCCATCTCCTGATTAAATCTATACAAAAGATCTTCAAACATACAGTTCCCCTGCCACCAAATGACAAATCAATCAAGAAAGACAATGCAAGTGAGTGATTAGGCTACAGGCAAAGGATAATAGTATGTGTGGGTGGCAATTTCTTTCTCATTCAAAGTCCTGTTATTAATCAGAAAATGGGAGTGGTCATTATTGCATCTACTTTTATTTAAACATTAAGATTTCAATATGAGCATACTGTACCCTGTAAACATTGAAACAACAAGGAAAAAAGTCCTCAAAGGCATTTAAGTATGTTTGCTTAAGAAAAAAAAAATACTATAAGTTTACTCAAAAACACTTCATAAATGTGGGTGGGCAAAAATTGTTTTGAAGCAAAAAGAAAAAAGAAAAAAAAAAACCCAAACTATAGATCACTCAATTAAGCAACAAAAAAGTCGAGCTTTTTTCCACATTTTCTAGATTGATATATGCTCTTATCAGGTTGATTGTCATTTCCAATAGAGTTTGATTTCCATCACTAAAGTCAAAAGAGTTCAGGCAGTAAGACAAATGAAACAGGAAAAATGCTGGTGACATTGAATTCATAGCTAAAAGAGAAACTTTGATTTTAAAGTTTCTCATGAAATTCATTAAATTAAGCATGTATTGTTTTTATCGTTATTAGTTAATATTTTTGAGAAGTCCTTACCCATCTGACATATTTAACATCATTTATGATTGGAATTAATATGTCTATTGCCAGCTAGTTTAGTGTAGAGGATTTTACATCTATTACTGATATAGTCATTGTAGAAACTCAATATTTAATAACTTTATTTTAAAATAGGATAAGTATTTTGATATCTAATTTTACAAATAATTTAAAATTGTCTTCATAAAAACATTGCCAACATATCAACACACAAAATACTTTAAAAAGTAATCAACTTATGAATTTCTATTCAAATTCATGAGTATGAAGTACTGTTGCTTTTTTAAAAAAACTGTACACTTTGTGATTTTACGCATAAAATATATTGAGAGATCATAATATTTATAAAATTACTTTTGGATATTTGCATGTAATAAAAAGCATAATAATATTAAGTATGTGTAGTAATCCATATTAGCAATACTTCAAGGTAAATTATTATTCTCATTTCATACATGAGATGCCTGAGGTACAATGATATGCGTAGTTACACAGCTACCTAGTGACTACTGCTAATTTTTCAAATTACCCATACTATTTAAAAGTCCTTATTTTCCCTAGTCACACAAATTGTATTGTCTTAATACCAAAATAGAAATTGGCTGCATTCACCAATACAAAAGTACATATTTTGGTGCGTGTTGTGTGCTAAGAATTAGAATAATAATTTAAATCACACAAAATGTACATGAAGAAGGAGGTATGATTAAGATTAAACTTGGAGATTCTTTGGGATGGTGGTTGGATATAAGATGGAAAACTCAATCTTGTGGGTGTTTATTTCCCCAGTGTTTTACCATAGAGCACTATTCCACACATAAATGTAGTTCATAATTAGAGTTCTAATTAGAGTTCTTGGGCAGCCTGGGTGGCTCAGCAGTTTAGCATCTGCCTTTGGCCCAGGGTGTGATCCTGGAGGCCCGGGATCAAGTCCCACGTTGGGCTACCTGCATGGAACCTGCTTCTCCCTCTGCCTGTGTCTCTGACTCTTTCTCTCTCTCTGTGTCTCACATGAATGGATGAATAAAATCTTAAAAAAAGAAAAACCTAGAGTTCTAAGCTCAAATGATTGTAGGAAATCTTAAAATAGGGAAACGGTGAACAACTCTGTGCTGAGTTTCTCAGATAATTTAATATACTGATATACAGTGTGAATCTCCACCATGGAGATACAATTTTCAGTTTTTCCTAAATTTAACGGCCACAAAACAACTCTATGCATCTTTATTAACTGAAGTGGAACTCTTTGGAACTCAATTCAGGAAATACTTGCAGCATAACTCTCAATATAGTGCTTAATTGTCTACGACATTGGCTTCCAAACTTTTGGGCATGAGAATTTTTTAATAACAAAAAGTTTCATGGATCCCCATTAAATATTAGCTGCACCACATAACTATTAATTATATAATTAAAAATATTCATAGCTAAGTTGAAGTTTCTGAGTTCGAGATCCTAATGTACTACTTAGAAGACTCTACTTATAAGACTCCGTATATGTTATTTAACTTCTTTTCAGTTCACCTTCTCAGCTGAAAATTGAAGGTGGCAATTCTATGTTTCATTTTCTGTGTGTTTGTAGGTCAGTGTGTGAACGTGCTTTGGTGGGCATATGTGTACGTGTGCATGTGCCCCAGAAACAAATGAGATTAATCTATATCTGACTGGCACAAAATAAAAGCTCAAAAATAAGACTGCAGTTTATTGAGAAATATGTATAATCTCTGAAATTGAAAAGTGTAATAGCATTTGAAATTAGTATTTAATTAATATATTTTTTAAAGATTTTATTTATTCATGAGAGGCACAGAGAGAGAGAGAGAGGCAGAGACACAGGCAGAAGGAGAAGCAGGCTCCATGCAGGGAGCCTGACGTGGGACTTCATCCTGGGTCTCCAGAATCATGCCCTGGGCTGAAGGTGGGGCTAAACCACTGAGCCACCCGGGCTGCCCTGAAATTAGTATTTAATTAACAGCAATATACATTTGGAAAATACAAGTACCTCTTAGTGTGAGATATTTATTTACTGCACTATCCAGTATGTGGTGTCTATGTGGATTTATAATCCCTGTAACACTCCAGGAAGTAACTGTTCTAGGATCTGTAGAATGACTGAAGGTTTATAAAGAGAGGAACAGCAGTAAGAAAGGTATATTTAAGGATATAAATTTTGTGGGAAGACTATAGAAAGGATTCAGGCAATGAGAGAAAGGTAGCAACAAGATCTGTGAAAAGACTGGAATATTCCCTAAGGACTGTGCATGTAAGCATTATTTCACTAAAAAAGTCAATAAATGGCTTCAAGGTAAGAATTTTATCATATGCTTTAAAAATGCTCAACTATTTTCAGCATAAATCTAATAAATCAAGTCAGAAAAGTTCTATAATGAAACACAAATGGAGATATAGAAGAAAAACCTATGAGGTACACAATTCTTTACATAATGCTGAAGTTATTTTTCATTGGCACCCCTGGTGTTGCTGCAGTCCTAGGGTCCTGTGTTGCTGCAGTCCTAGGGTCCTATGTGGCCTATATCAGATCAATGACATAAACTTTGACAAGGAATGAAGGATAAGGAAAAGTGTACTAGCTCTAAGACCCAAATTGAAAAGTGCTAGCATAGATTCCTGACAGATTACTTACCGAAACTGCAATCCAAGTCATTGGGATATTGTTCACATTCAAACTATTTAGGAAAGGCGGGGTTCATGCACCATACCTGCATTTAGTATTTTCTCAAAGCATCTTCTAAAGTAGATGATTTGGTACAATGCCAACTTTCATTTGAGGATGAAGAGTGTATGACTGATCCTCTATCCATTTTTAGTGAGATGTGGATTAGAATCAAAGAATAGGTTGAAATTCAGGGGGATTCATAGTAACTGAGATTTATATAAATAATGTAAAAAGCTGTAACACCTTCTCATAGAAGACACAACATTATGCTTTTTGCCCTATTGCTAAATCCCAGGTTTGTTAATTACCAGATAAAGCAATCTATCTTAATTGCATCTAATTAAGATCATTTAAACTCCAGGGTATTGTTGTTGTTGTTGAAAAAGAAGGAAAATGAGAATAAAAAATAATATCGAGGAAGGTAGTTCTCTTTGTATTTGCAGATATTTGTTAAAACTAATAATTTAAAAATTAAATAATTGATTTAAATGAGAAAATGGAAGAATTCTTTTGAAAAATAAATACATATGCAGTCTATATATTAATATAATGAATGAAAATTTATTTAATGACAAGTTTTTAATTATTTCTATTATATTAAAATACCAGTCTTTGCTGACAATTCATCTCACTGTGTTCTGGAATACAAAGGGAACCTGGAGATCCATTTTCAATAGATATCGTCATTATTCATGGTCAATGGTGCTGTCTCACAAATGACTTATAAATCTACTCTTCTTCATTGGCCCTTTCCATATATTTGTCTGCATCATATATATATATATTATTATTATTTATTTATTTATTTATTTATTTATTTATTTATTTATTTATTTATAAGAGACACAGAAAGAGAGGCAGAGACATAGGCAGAGGGAGAAGCAAGCTCCCTGGGGGGAGAGACTCAGGATCGTGACCTGAGCCAAAGGCAGATGCTCAACCACTGAGCCACCCAGGTGCCCTGTCCATATTATATTCTTTTTCTTTTTTTAAGATTTTATTTATTTATTCATGAGAGACACACACACACACACACAGAGAGAGAGAGAGAGAGAGAGAGAGAGAGAGAGGCAGAGACACAGGCAGAGAAAGAAGGCTCTATGCAGGGAGCCCGATGTGGGACTTGATCCGGGGACTCCACGATCAACGCCCTGAGCCGAAGGCAGGCGCTCAACCGCTGAGCCACCCAGGGATCCCCTCATATTATATTCTTAAATATATATACACACACACTTTTGTTTCATACTAAATAGGTTTGCAGTGTAACATGTGGACATGTAATTCTACCAATTCAGGGGTAGTTGTGGTAAGCACTATTCCTTAAATGAAGTTGTGGTTACAGAATATTCCATAATGAAATGCCAAATATATGGTTTTAGCAAGGTAATAAAAAGATAATCAGTTCTTTATTGTATACATACAATAAATTCTGATGTTTTAAAATTCTTCATTAAAAGACCTTCTTTATTCCCATTAGAAATGTAGTTCCTAAAACCAGCACTGCTGGTTTTTTTTTTTTTAAATCCTTTTTATTACAAGAAAAACCCAAGAGTCAAATTATTCCATTAAGAAATTTCAACCCAACTAAGAAAATGAATAATCTTTCAGAATTTTACTTTTGATTCAAGATGTAGATGCATGCCTAGAAACAAAACCAGACACCCCCACCACCCACATTTGTCTTCATTCTCTCTGATAAAGAAAAAAAAATAGAGTTTTGTTCTTTGATTTTAGCCTTATAAAGCAGGAAGATCTCTCAGAACATCTCATTCAGTTTCTTTATCTCCATGTGATAAAAGAATGTGAAGAGTCCTGTAAACCTTATTAGAGATGTGTTATAATATTGTTTAACTAATAAAAAAGGCAAGTGTTAAAAAATAATAATAATCTGATTTCTTCCAAACATTAAATTCACACACAAAAGAGGAAATCATCATAAACATCAACTAAAGAATGGAAATGTTATAAACAGAAGAGATCATAAAATGCCATTTTGATATATTCCTTTCATTGTATTTATTCAAAAATGGTTATTCATAATCTATTTTGTTCCAGACACTGAGCCAAGCATTTGGTGTTATCATTTTCAAGCCTCACAACAAACCAGTGAGGTCGTTAGTTTTCTAATTTCATAGATGAGGAAACTAAGACTCAGGCATGTCTCACTTGCCAATATAATGAATTGGTGTGTGGAGCCAAGATTCATTGGGAAGTCTATGCCAGAGCTGATTAATTCTCCACCATAGTTTTTCTTATTCCCAAGAAACACTGATAGAGATAGTGAGGGGTTTATAAACATAAGGCTTTGTCCTGTTTTGTAGGAACTGACTATGTACCTAAGAAATAAGAAAGGCTACTCAAAATAGCAAACTAGTGTATCTGACCCAAAGAACCCACAGTGTACAAAGTGTGTGCTCTGAATCTGAAGAGCAGAGATAGTTGCTCAAGGTGATTTAAGGGAAATTTCATGAATAAGATGGTTGTTTCTTTGTATTTTCTTTTTGCCCAAGACTATACATCAAAAAAAAAATGTGGGATCCCTGGGTGGCCCAGCAGTTTGGGGCCTGCCTTCGGCCCAGGGAGCAATCCTGGAGTCCCGGGATCGAGTCCTGCATTGGGCTCCCTGCATAGAGCCTGCTTCTCCCTCTGCCTGCGTCTCTGCCTCTCTCTCTCTCTCTCTCTCTCTCTCTGTGTGTGTCTCTCATGAATAAATAAATAAAATATTTTAAAAAATGTTCCTCAGCTTTCAGGAAGCATTGTTTATAGATTTTATTGTTAAGAGTTAATTGACTAGCTGCCTCTTAAAATGAAGCACGAAATTGTAGCAACTGTAAGATCATTGCATGGACATTTGCTGTTTTTTATTGAGGGATCTCATCTCTGCTGCATCCTACACTCCATACCCATATCGCCCCGCAGAGAAATATACAAAAAGCCTCACAATAACTTCAAACTCTGGACCATTCTGAGGAGAATTGAGGGGAGCCTGCAAGATGAGGAAATGTCACTGTGAATCATTTAAAAATGCAGGGAATGGAAAGTAGGGTAATGGTATTTTAACTCTTAGGCTTTCAGAGCCTCTTTCAAAAAATCGCAGTGATAGTCTGTCAATATCCTATAATTGCAGATGAGGAATTAGAGAAAGATGTGTCCATGGGCTTCAGAAGTATGGTAGAGAATATTAGGGGGCAATGTTATACTGTTAATTATACTATTATTACATGATATTCTAACTGTGTATTGCTTGTTTTGATTTCTTCACCTTTCTTAATCAGGCTGTGTGTAATCAAGACTGGTTCTGTGGATACAGGTTTGGAGCTTTAGAGAGGAAGCAGTGCTCATGCCAACACTTCCCACACAGGACAATGTGGGGTTGCAGGGGCAATCAGTGAGAGGTCCTGGGGAGAAGATGGTTTGGAATTAGAGTTAGTTTTGTGAATCTCAGCAATTATTCAACATGGAGTTCTTTCACTGGCAAATTTGGGAACCCTTCAGTGTGGGTAAGGAAGGTGGTGGCGTCTTTTACTGCTAAAAATAACCAGTGCTCTCTGGAAGACCAGAGTTTCAGAAAATTAATTTTGTTTTGTTTTGTTTTAAGATATGCTTTTACCTCAGTCAATCCCAACTCTTTATTAGCGAAAGAGCCATCATTGTGCAACATTTCCAGTGTTATAGTAAGATAAAAGTATTTTAACAGACAAGCTTGGTACCTTTGCACTAGTTTTTCTGTAAAAGATGATACTTTAAGGTATTTTTTAGAAGCTGAGGGATGATAACCTTTGATAGAGACCTTGTATTTTAAATCAAATTTTAGATGGAATTATCTAAAATGAATACGTGGCTCATTCAATGTCACTCCAGGGTCTGGCAAATATCAAAGGAAAGTTATATAATCAACAGGGTTCTTCCAAAACTTATTTGTTTCAAACTAAGATACTTAGGGAACGCCTGCTCTATGGAATTCACTTCCAAGTTTCGTTAATGCAGAGTTAGATGCGCTCTGAAGCAGCAGCTGGAGGTTTTACTTTTATAGATACCTAAACTAGACGGACTGCCTTTGGAAGTAGCTATTGACTTTCTGTATCCTGGGCAGTTTCATATTGATCTTGAGGCAACTCAATTACCCACACCTGGAAGAGGCAATGAATTTGAATAGTGTTCATGGCTTTTTTTATACATCTTTTTCCCTCTTTGTGAAGGGCAACGACTTACGCTCCACAAACTGAATCAGCAAGGAGATACTCTTGTTATTTTCTTGATTATAAAAAGAAAACCTTTAAGATAAAGCACTTGCTAGTCCAATATGGAGGTTATTTATGAATACTTATTCTATTCAACTTTCATAGTGTAAATGATGAAAGCATTTTTCCTTTTTTTTAAATTCTAGGCTAGTTAAATGTTAAACTTCAATAGTTGAGATTTCAAGAAGTAATGTCTCATTGTCCAAAATTAATAACAGAGAAAACATTATATACAGAGGGAAGGAGAAACATACTGCAGGATAATTGAATTACTTTTTATTGAGCAATGGCAAGATTTTATATATATATAATTATATATTATTATATATTATTATATTATATTATATATTATATATTAATATTATATTATATATTATTATATATTATATATATATATTTCAGACATTAGAGGACATAAGAGAGTGGGCTTTCCGATAAGAACTGAGATGCAATCTTGGTGGTGATTCCATCAGATACTACAAGTGTGATGTCTGGTAAATTATTTGACAGTATGATTCAAGTAACTTTAGGGCTCCTGGCATAAATTCGGATAATTACCACACCGTCTCATAAGGGTTGTTATGAAGAGTAAATTAAATAATGCATACAAATGCCTTATACCAGAGCCTGGGTCAAATTAAATGACCAAATCTGTTATTAACAAGTTCAACTCCATTGTTTCACAGGTAAAGTAAGGCATAGTAATGCCAAATTACGTGATTAAAGTAACAAATTTAATTAACAACAAAATGGATTAGAAGTACTGCTTCTAGCGTTTTGAAATTTGTCATTTTAAATAGAAGTATGTTTAATTCTCCTATTCATATCTATCTCTACTTTTCATGTTAAGCACTATGCATATTTATTGAGCCCCTCTTCTGTTCAAAGCATTGACCTAAACACTGGGGGAGATATACTCATAAATCAGCACTCTCATATACCTTATCACTTAATAGGAAAAAATAAGAATATAAGATGATTATAAAAAAGGCACAGCATTCTGTAAGAGGAAAGATCACTTTTAGTTAAAGGCCATTGAAAAAGATTCCTAGATAATTTATTACTGAGAAGTATTTTTTAAATGGATTTATATTCTCTTTGACGAAAGTTTATTATAGCTCATTGGGCTGCTTACACTTCCTCCTAAGAACATGTTAGGTTGATACTGCTGTGCTACCACTCACACTATCCCTCACACCTCTTTGTTGTTGCTGTAAGTACTTTATTTCTGGATGAAGATATAATCACTTAGGAGTTTCAGTGTTTAAAAGCCACAATCACATCATGTTGTGAAAACATTATAAAAATGAATAGGGCAGCCCAGGTGGCTCAGCAGTTTAGTGTCTGCCCTGTGCCCAGGGCGTGATCCTGGAGACCTGGGATCGAATCCCACATCGGGCTCCCCGCATGGATCCTGCTTCTCCCTCTGCCTGTGTCTCTGCCTCTCTCTCTATGTGTCTCTCTCATGAATAAATAAATAAAATCTTTTTTAAAAAATGAATAATAAAATTGCTTGGTTTCAGTAGATTTTCTAGCCTTTTGTTTGATCATACTGATGTTTACACCACTATCATTTAACCAATTTAAAAGAAATAACCCTTCCTTTATCTCTGATTATCTGTCCTTATATCTTAATGGCCCCATATTTCATTTTATTTTTTTAAGGTTTTTTAAACTTCTATTTATTCATGAGAGACACAGAGACAGAGAGAGACGTAGAGACACAGGCAGAGAGAGAAGCAGGCTCCATGCAGGGAGCCGGATGTGGGACTTGATGCTGGTTCCTCAGGATCAGGCCCTGGGTTGAAGGTGGCGCTAAACCGCCAAGCCACCTGGGCTGCCCCATATTTCATTTTAAAGTAATTTTTAAAATAAGAGAGTTTTTCATAGTACTTGATTAACTTTCTAATTATTCTGTACTCCCTAGCTCAGCTTTAACCATCTGTCTGTATCACCCCATCTTCCAGAGCTGGTAGGGACTCATCTGAGTTCTCTCAGCACTCAGGACCATGGTACTTACCACAATAAACGAACATCGTAAGTATTTCCATTTTCTCCCTACTAGAAAATGAGTTCCTGGAAGGCTAAATCTGAGTCTTTTACCTCTGACATTCAATAAATGTTTTCTGAATGGATCAATCAAATGGAGCTCTTTTACAAGAAGGAGAATTTACCCTGTACAAAGGAGGTTAAAAAACAATCAAGAGTAGTCAAGGAAACGATTTATACATTATTTTGAAAAAGAACATAGAAAAAAAATATATAACAGTGACTGACTGTCCTGAGGTAGGAAAAAAAGAAGACCAAAAACATGAAGGAATCTAATGTACTAGTAAAAATTCATTAAAATGGTTCACTTTCTTTAATTTTCTCATTTAATTATAATGCATCTGTTTGCTCAACACAGTTGGATGAATAGTATTGTTTAAACATGTTTCATAAATACGAAAGCAGAAGATGAGTGATAATTATGAAGGGAAAAAAGTTTAAAAAATAAAATTCACTGTAAAGGAAATTTCTAGATTTGAGTAAAAGCTATGATGCCCTCTGGTGTGCATATGTTTTAAAAACAGTCTAATACTTCTTCATATATATTCTCTAAGCATTAATTGCTAAAAATTTCCATTAGTAAATATAACAATTCACAACATATTTAACTTCAAAAGACCCAAAATACTAACATATTTAATGAATTTTAAAAATATAAACGCAAATTAGCCTAATATTTTTTTATGTGTGAGGGTAGTAATTTCTGACTAAAACGCGAAAGCCTTAAGTTCTCTATGAGCTTGTCTACAACTCATCACAGGATTATGAATAAACATGACTGGAGGAGTATGCAGATTTCCTAATAGAAAAGCCATGAATGTTTTAACACCCAGGGGTTCAAATTATAATAAAGGGATAGCACCTGTCACTGGAGGCAAACTACAAGATCACCTTTGCAATCCCTGGAGCAATTAAATCACTGACAATTTAGCCTTTCTCTGGCAAGTAGAATCTCCAAAGACTTCCAAGTAGAATCTTCCAAAGATTATATATATAGATATATATAAGATATATATATCTATATATATCTATATATATATATATCTCAGAGGGCCACATGTAGTACAGTTGCCTTACATTACACTTGTTCCTTTTTTAAGCACTTTTTTTCCAAAATATCTTATTGATTTTTCTTCAAGGAAGCTTATGGTGATATTCTATATTTTATTAGATTATGAGAGAAGAGATTACATGTCCACTTCTAATCATTAAGTTGATCACTAATATGATATGACCTCTTCATTTCAGTAAAATATCATTTCATGTGGTATGCATGCAGATGTGATTTCTGCATTAGAGCTTTTGTAAAAATATTTCAATTCATTTACCCAGTGGCATACTTTTTACAAGAAAAATAGAGAGATTATACTAAATGCTATGGAGAAACTATGTAGCAGTTTTACTACTTATGTTTATCCATCTGAGAAAATGCAGGAGCTGATCATGCTTATAGGCTGATTCTTGAGGGATTGTTCCTGCAGAGCTTCCTATTCTTTCAACATCAATACACCACCACCCTGACCACAGCTTCCTACTCTAGCTTCCTGTGATGAAGGCTGGTACCCAGCCTCATGGCTGAGTGGTATGAAAGTGGAGAATGCTGGAAGCAGAAGTGCAGGGTACAGGAATCCAGAAGTAAGTACAACCCTAAGGTAGAAAGGAAAGGATCCACAGCAGTAAGCAAAGACATATATCGCTTAATTATCTCAAGGAGGAACACTGCAGAAAAGAGGGGAAGTATCTTCTGAGGAAAATCTCTACAGTTGCAGTAGGGCCGCTGAGCTTCTGGAATATGACTTACATCACTGTTCCATTCAGAACAACCTCTACTCTTAAGTGCTGGCAGGCTGGCAGGGCAGGTAGTTTTCTTCTTACCATCCTCAATAAACTCGCATTAACTGAAGTTACCTTAGCAACTATCTGTTCTTTATAGGCTAAGATGCTGTACTCTAGTGACTTCACTGTTTTTTCATCATATATTTAATAGCATCATTTTCAAAGATGGTCCATTATAATGGAGAAAGAAAACAGAGAGAGAGAGAGAACTTAAAATATTAGGAAGTTAGTTCTGCGAGAACAAATAATTAATGATTATTTCCCAACACTTGGTACTGAGAATATAAAGTTTTAAATTCTATAGTGCTGGTCAATATCCTGAATAGATGATAGAGGTAAAGAATTGCAATCAGGAATGAGTCCATATATCCCATAAACATTTTTTTTTAAAATCTCCTCTTAAATCAGACTCTTTGTATTAGTGACCGAAAATTGAAATATTAAAAGATTATGTCCTACACTATGAAAATTCATATATTAGTAGAATAAGATGTATAGAGAAGTATATAAAATGTAAAAATTACTAGTGAAAGTAGCAAAGGCACAATAGAAGTAGATCTTGAGGTCATTTTTGAATAAAACTCTATATAAAAAAGTATAAGAGGAATATATAAGAATATGCCTTACAAGCAACCTAAACAATTTTCATTTTTTAAAAATAAAAGCTACAGTTTTTTCATACTTGCCTAAGAGGCTGGTAACTAAATAATTGCCCTTTTAAACATTGTTATTTAAGAGAAGAATAAAGCCTTGATTTAAAAAAAGAAAAAGATGTGAAGGTGTGTGTGTGTGTGTGTGCCTGTGCTCTTGTGTGCACAATAAAACCACTTCATATTCAATTGCTATTAATGGGAAGTTGCAGATTTTGTTACTTAGAAACAATAGTTTAGCTGAAAACATTCAGCCACTATGGTCGTAAAATTTAACAAAGACGCCTTGCTTTGTATTTTATCTACTATCTAGACAAAATGAGGAGCATAGTTATATATTCCAACTATATCATTTAAAAATGCTATTTGGAGTATAATAACCCAAGTTTATGGGCAATTATAAATTCCTAAGATTTCTACTAAAATTCTTTATTGCTGTGCTCAATTTCAGGTTATTGAACGAAAATTTTCAAGAAGGAATTGCGATTCTGTATTTGTAATTATTTCTCCAGATAAGTCTTATACTCAGATTAATTTGGGAAATATTTTTCTAAGGAATATAAATACATAATGATTACTTTTTGGTGGTTGCTTTGATTGCTAATAATTAGTAATGTGTTGGATGAGAAGGGGAATTGCAATATTGCTTCTCAAATCTGCCTGTACATTGAGAATCACCTGGTAAATTTTTAAAACACAGATTTGGGAACCTTGTTACAGAGTATCTGCTGAAGAAACTGAAAGGATTTTCATCTTTTAAAAGCTTCCCAGATAAGATATTTATTAGCACTCTCTGGAAATCTTCAATTTGAGGCTTTTTTAAAGAGCTGAAGCAGAGAGAAAGGTCCTAGTAAGCAAATAACTAAATTTTCATTGCCTAGGACCCTAACAGTTTTTAATTTTTTTCATCTATTTTTTTACTACCTAACTTATATCCTATCATTGCGCCTTTCATATGTTTTGTTCTCTACACTACCCTCAAAGTTATCTTTATAAAATACTAAGCAGCTCAGCTCATTCTCATTCCTTTCTTAATAATTTTCTAAGAATTTTCAAAATTTATCAAAAAAGTCCAAAAACAACTCTTTTTTTGCTCACCAATATATCTATTCTTTCTTCCTTTCCCCAAAGACCTATTAAATATCTACTAAGTTCCAGACAATGTTCTGGGTGCCACATATTGACTGATACGCATACATACACACACACATGCACACACACACACACACACGCACACAACAGGCCCATGATCTCAGGAAACAGCATCTAAAGTCCACTGAACTCTAGGAAGTCCCTTAATGGGTATGCTTGGGGGTGTGTTAACCTCTGAAACCAAATGCAAAAATTTGTGTATATATGCATGTTCAGAATTTTTTAATCTGAATGTCCATCGTTCCTATCAGGTTGATCAGAGGAGTGGTCACTGGTCCTCAAAAGTTTAAGAATTATCTTATTGCATATGTATCTGACAAATTAAAAAGATTTCAGATCTCAGTCAGAAGGATACGTGAGTTTCCTATTGCTGCTATAACAAATTACCATAAACGTAGTGGCTTAAAACCAAACAGATTTATCCTCCTATAATTCTAGGGGCTAGTCATCTGAAATCTGTTTTACTGAGCAAAAGTCATGGTGTTAGCTAGGTTAGTTTTTTCTCGAGGCTCCAGAGGAAATATATTTCTTTGCTTTTTTTAGCTTCTAGAGATTTACTTATAGTTCTTGGCTTATGGCTCTTTCCTTCATCTTCAAAATACATCACACTTAAGTCCTTTATTTCTTTCATCCTATCTCTTATGATCCACTCTGATCTTCTGTCTCTCTCTTATAAGGACACTTGTGATTACATCAAGGGCCTACCTGAAAAATCAAGATAATTTCTCCCATCTCAAGATCCTTCATTGAATCACAACTTCAACGTATTTTTTGTCATATAAGTAGCATTAATAGATTCTGAGGATTGGGATGCGGATATTTTGGGGGGACATTATTGACCCTATAGGGAAATATTTAAGAAAGGTTGTTGGATTATTGTGTAATCCCTAAAATCACAAATTCTAAGTGGCCATTTCCCTTTTGTAGATGTAAAGTCACCCAGTCCCTTTATACACAGAATCTTATATAGCACAATATAGCTTACATTCAGGGGTTTGCAAACTCTTTCTGTAAAGTAATTATGTTAGACGTTGTGTTGTAACTACTCAACTCTGTTACTATACTGAAAGCAGCCATAGACAATATGTTAAGTGGACAGAGATGTGTTCGAATAAAACTTTATTTAAAAGAAAAAGCAAGCTGTGAACAGAATTTGGCCTATTAGTCTAGGGGTAGATGACCTTTGGTTAAAACAGTACAAATGTGTTAAAAGCATTTATTAAGCTTTTATATGTTTTAGATGAGGTTGTTTGTTAATAGAAGTGTAACACATTATATAGTCTGGTGTTTGGACACTGACAGACTTACTACATATCATTTCTCTCACTTATAAGTGTCGCAAAATTAAAGAAATTAATCTCTCTAAGCAACCACACCTGTACAATAGTCACATTTACTTAATTCAGTTGTTTTTAGGATATGACATATATAAAGCACATGGTCCTGAGCTTGGCACATATTAGGCACTCGATAAATATTATTTTAGATTATGTTCACAAATAGTTTCTGGGGTATCATTATTTCACTTGACTATACAGATATACCTACAGACTTAGTCAATAAAAAAAAATAGAGTAGGGACACCTGGGTGGCTCAGTGGTTAAGCATCTGCCTTCAGCTCAGGGCATGATCCTGGAGGCCCGGGACTGAGTCCCACATCAGGCTCCCTGGATGCACCCTGCTTCTTCCTCTGCCTGTGTCTCTGCCTCTCTCTCTTTCTCTCTCTGTCTCTCATGAATAAATAAATAAAATATTTTTAAAAAATAAAAAAATAGAGTAAATATGTATTATTTTAAACATGAGTAGGTATTCAAAAGGATTAAAAATAAGTCACAGTTAATATTTAGCTGTATGCTTAAGATCTTAAATGAGTTTAAAACATTACTTGTTATTAAAAATAAAATTAAAAATTACTTTTCACTTATTCCTATTATAAGAATAGATACAATTTATACATCTAATTTAAGAATAATTCAAATTTAAATAGCATGTACACTTGACTTAATTAAAAACCCAAATGTACCATTGTGTGTTTTCACTGCTCAAGAAGTACTAATGACATTTTGACAGATGGACTTGGCATCAATTAAAAGTCAAATTAGCTTTCTTATTATTATTATGAAACCTTTCAGATACTTTCAAAGAGGATTATATTTGCATTAGACAGTGCTGATTGGTGATTTGATATTTTAATATGTAGTCTTTTCTAATTCAAATGTCACAGTCCACTTATTCAAATTATGGTATTATTCCTATGAAAGCCCATTTCACACAGCACCAAATGAAGTGAAATTTTGACAATGCCCAATTATTTTCCAAGTTTATAGGATGTATAAACTTACAGAGAAAATACTCACTTTCATAATGATAATATATGAAATTATTTTGCCTAAACTATCTAAAATACCACGACAAGAGAGTAAATAACTTCTCCAGTTTGTCCTGCTATAGAGGGCTATTTAAAAAATGTTGGTATTTTGATAATTACTTAATAAACATAAAAGCCGAATTGTTTTAAGCTTATTTATAGCAAACGGTTTTCTTAACAGAAAATTTCATATCATGTAAAATCTGGTTTGAATATAATATAAATGATGTGGCATTTTTGGTTGTTTTATTTCAAATGTCAGATTAGAGAGCTACATTTCCTCTTTTGTTCTCTAGTGTTTTATGTCATTCTGACAAAGAAGTCCTCATTTTAAAACATTATAAAATATTTGCTATAACTTAAACCCAGTTCAGAAAAAAGTATGAATACATTTAAGTATCTTATAAGAGAGAAAGTACTTGCTTTAGATATTAACTCTAAAATATCACTCTGATAATATTTATTTTCTAATAATGGAAAACTGATAGTTTTAAAGGAAGTTTTATTTAATTTTTGTGTGACTATCAATAGCTCTAATTTTATTAGTGATCATTAGTTTTAAGCATGTAAAAGTTACTAAAGTACAAGCTATTATTTTGACACTCTATTAGATGCTATAGAAAACAAAGAGATGAAGTCATGATCCTTTACCTTAACTCAAAGAGATTATAGTAGCAGAAAACGTAAATTATGCATTATTTTTCATTCATAGTTCATCTGTGAATAAATCATCATTGCTTATCATTGAATGAAACTTTGCATTCGTTGTTCAGCTATGTTGTACTAGAAATACAAAAATGAGAATACATCTGCCCTTGGAAAAGTTATATTCTTTCTTTTTAAAAGATTTTATTTATTTATTTGACAGAGAGAAAGAATGAGTTGGGGGAGCAGCAGGCAGAGGGAGAGGAAGAAGCAGGCTCCCTGCTGAGGGAGCCCCATACAGGGCTCCATCACAGGACCCTGGGATCTTGACCAGAGCTGAAGGCAGATGCTCAATTGACTGAGCCACCCGGGTGCCATTAGAGTTTTATGAAAATAATTTGTTTTTGGCACATTTACAGAGTTATTCATATATGATAAGATGTATGTATCTACAGTGAGTATAATATTGAGAAATATTTTTAAATATACATTTATTTGATAGGAGAGATAAAATATGGAAGATACATGCTAAATATATGCAATATATATATATATATTTCATATATGTGTGTGTGTGTGTATATACACACACACACACATATATGAAAGTCATACACCTCCGGGAGATTTCTGATATGTTTCATGGATGAGAGGGCATTTGAATTGGGGTTTAGAGGGTATAAAGTATTCTTATAAACAAAAGTGAAAGGGAGACATCTTCCAAAAAGAAAAGTTGAGTCAAGAAAAGCAATAAAGGTGAGGGGGACAAAGGTCAAATTCAGGGAAAGTTAAATGGTTCAATTGTATTTGAGTAGAATCCCAGGATATATGGTGTGGAATCAGGACACATCTGATTGAAATAGCTCCTGAGACAAATTTGCGCGTCACTCCATATAGAAGGACAATTCTTAAAGATTATTGAACAGAGATATGACACATAAAGACTGTTTTGACAGCATTTAGTAAGATGGATTAAAGTTTAATAGAAACTAGAGGGGATCCCTGGGTGGCGCAGCGGTTTGGCGCCTGCCTTTGGCCCAGGGCGCGATCCTGGAGACCCGGGATCGAATCCCACGTCGGGCTCCCGGTGCATGGAGTCTGCTTCTCCCTCTGCCTGGGTCTCTGCCTCTCTCTCTCTCTCACTGTGTGCCTATCATAAATAAATAAAAAAAAATTAAAAATAGAAACTAGAGATTGATAAACAATTTCAAAATGCGATACACAATGGATTAAGTTAGTGATAAAAAAGAATGGAGAAGCCCTATAAATGGAGGAGAACAGTTTTGGTAGGAACCCCCACCCTGCTGCCCCAGTACCGTATTGCACAATGGTTCAAACCAACTTGGAGGCAGAAAGTTCAGCATTCAGGGCCTTGCTTTTCATTTATTGTTCATGTGACCTCCAAATTTCATTTCCTCTCTGAGACCAAGAACTAATAATAGGAGCTACCTCATAGACTTGGGGAAATAAAATGAGATGTGTGTGAAAAGTGCGTAGTACAATGTCTTTTAAAGGTGGATGGTGAAGATAGTAGTAGAGTATCTAATGGGTGATTAAATGAATGGGAGAGGCAAAAGAATAAACTGAATGTGACTGAAGTTTCCATTCTAATTGAGTTATTAACAGGAACAGAAAAACCTGCAAGGCAAATGGGTGATAAGGCATTGAACTAAACATAGAACTAAAGATCTACACCTGTTCTTCAAATAGTTTGCATTGTTAGTTCTTAACCATACAGTGACTGTCTTCATTTAGATTTTGCTAATTTCTCCCGATTAACTGAGTTATTCTATTCTAAGATGCAATTTCTTTTATTAAAACCCTCTGATATCTTGTCCCACTTTTACCACCATAGAGAGCAGTTGGCTTGCTTCTGTCCCCACAGGTTTACTTGTCATTCATCGCCTTCTGCTCTATTGATTAAATGACTTTTTGTGAATTTGTATGCAATCTAACACCTCCCTTTCTAAAAGGTAGGACCTAGAAAAAAAGATGCAGTTTCTGGGGCCAAATAGATTGCAGCACAGCTGATGCTTTGTTGAAAATCTATACTGATTGCAATAACTGGATCAATCATGTAGCCATCTGCATTGATCAGTAAGAATGCTGACAATTTGAATAAACTGTCATTTTGCATTAAAAACCATTGCCAAAACCTCTATGATTAAAATCAACTTTCTTTTAAATAGAGGGCAAAAGGAAAACAAAAGCCAAATGAGGGAAAGAAAAAGATATCTATGAACAAGAAAAATAATACCACTACTTTACCAACATTACCATGACAACTAAACATACTTTTATTGCTAAACCTATGGTACTGCTCAAGGAACCTGAATATGTTTAAAACGATAGCTTTGAAAATATGTGGACAGATAATAGCAATGAAAGGTATTTAGAACCGTAGAGCTAACAGAAAATATTCAGTGAAATGTGTACAGATAAGACCTGTCAATTATGAAACCTCAAATATAAAATTGATGAGGAAAATATTGCAGTTGAGTTTGTATCTTTTTTGCTTTTTAAGCTCATGTTCTACCTAAAACTGTGTGTGTTTGCCTCAATTCTAGTATGCAGAAAATAATTTTTCTTATGATAAGATTCTAAAATTCAAAATAATTTTTCGGAAAACTTGAGCTCATATCTTGGTTTCCTCTATTGTGTATTTGTGAGAAATAATAATACATCTGTGAAGGAATTTTTTAGTTTATCAACTTCAATTAAAAAAACTGTTGTGTGAGCAGTGGGACTAGAGTGACATTATTAATTTTTATTGAGGATGTGGGAACTGTTGGTTCACTACTCAGAGAAAAATATCTACCTCTGAGAACAGCAATGTGAAAATATGTATGGTTATACCTTAAGTATTGCCTCCAACATCTTTAAAATAACCAGATATTTCAATCAACAATGCAAATTATTTCCTTTGATTTTAACCCATTTCTATTTCTATTTGAACAATCCAAATGCTAAATCTTTCTCTTCCTTACTTCTAAAGCAATATTTCCATAAATGTTTTGATTGACTTATCAGCAACTCTTTTGCATATAGAAAACAAATTAACTAGATAATTAAATGTTCTGGATTTTTCAGATGTTTGTGAAAAAATTCTCTGTTTGAAAACTGTCCAAAGCTACTTAATCATCAATATTTTAATTTTAAGTAAACAAAAACCATAAATACTATTACTATATTAAATGCTATAATAAATAAATGTTATAGTTGTAGCTGAGAACTAGAGAACACATATTACTGGTAACATAGATTTTATTCAATAATAACTTGAAAAAGGAGCTCTATTGGGTGTCCTACTCTTGGTTTCAGTTCAGGTCATGATCTCATGGGTCCTGAATTCCACTCTGTCAGGCTCTGAGCTCAGTGGGGAGTCTGCTTGAAAGATTCTCTCTCCCTCTCCCTCTGCCCCTTCCCCCACTCACTTGCCTACTCTGTCTTTCTAATATAAATAAATAAATCTTAAAAAATACTAATTTGAAACATTAAAATACTCAAACTATAAAAATTAATGAAAATGAATAAAATAAAATTTTGGTATACAATATTAACTAAATATTAACTATTTATTTCTACTTAAATTCATGTATTTTTTCCTTTTCTATTTTTCTCATGAAACTAAATTCAATTTCTAAATTAAAAATTATATCTTAAAGAAATTTTCTATTAAAATTGATACTGGTTATTCTATAGAGAACTTTGTATCAATTCAATACCTCAAAAACATCACATTATAGATTATAGCACTTATAAAATTTATTCTTAATTAATATATTTTTAAACCTTAAATTTTAAGTTTTAAGGAAAAACATTTTCAAACATTGATATTTTTAGTTATAGATTATGTATCATTATCATTTTTTTTCTTTTTTTTGTATCATTATCATTAAAGGTGAATTTATTTCCTTTATTTAAAAATCAGAATGAAATGTAGAATTGAGTATTAGAAGATTACTTACATTGTTGCTAAAACTGGCAAAGTATAAAGATCACAGTCTAATTATTCATATATTCTTTCATGTGATCTGTTGTAAACAAAGAACATTAAATATTCTTATTTATCTTCTTCTGATGAACATATATTACTATGAAGCCTAATGAATAGATAAAACACCTTTTTTCATTAAATATTTATTGAAATAATATTTTCTATGCTCACCAATGAAGGCACACAGTTTTATTATAAAAAGATACGGCAATTCCAAAACCCTGAGAGATGGAAATGATTTACATGATAGAAGCCTTATGGGTATCAAATCAGTAATATTCACTTCTATTCTTTATTAGATAAATACAAATAGAATATGATACATACCATAGGATTTCACTCGTATGTAGAACTTAAGAAACAAAACAAAGAAAAAGAGAGACAAATAAAAAAATAGAGTCTTAACTATAGAGAACAAACTGATCTCACAGGGGTGGGTGTGGATGGGGGAATGGGTGAAACAGGGGGTGGGGATTAAGGAGTGTACTTGTCGGTGAATGTGCACCAGGTGATGTATGGAAGTGTTGAGTCACTGTATTGTACACTTGAAACTCACAGAACACTGTATGTTAACTATACTGGAATTAAAACTTAAAAAAATACTGATATACAAAAATAAAATGCTCTTGGCTTAGACACTTGAAAATATACACATATATAATATAAACTGAAGGCAGTTATTTAAAGTTAAAGGTACAAAGCTGTAATTCCATATTAGATCCAAATTCTTGATTTTAGTGATGTGCTAAAAAGTCATCATTTGCATTAAAGTCTCCATTCTTTTCCTTTAAATATATTTTAAGAAAAGTCCAGTAACATCAGTCCATCAAAAATGGTTTATAGTTGTAAAATTCTCTCCTCCTTCCCCCCTCTGTCTCTCTCACACACACTCATGAGGACATACACAGTTTTAGCTATGCATTTATGTAAAATAAATAAGTATAATTGTCAAAGCTAAAACAAGTCATTTTTATTCAGTTGTGCTACATATTTTCAAAGACTATTATCAATAATTATACACAGATTATATTAATTGTGATAAATGTAACTAATTCTAGACATATACATATAGAGAAAATGTGATTGATAAATTTTAGATGATAGATAAATGATTGCTAGATAGCTAGACAGATGATAGAGAGCTAGCTAGCTGGATGATAGATAGGAAGACAGATTTTGTACATATATTTTCTTGTACATGTATTTTCTTTAAAAACTGTTCACTTTGAGTGTTTTTCTTTCATAATTGCTTCCACTTCAGATATTTTTCAGTTCAGTTTCTGTTTTGGGGGAAAAAGCACATACCATTTCTTTTTTCATTTCTAAATAAACTGACAAAGCAACATATGATTATGGAAAAATGTACACAGGGAATTAGTTCAGTTTTTCTTCATAGCAGGAAATGAGTGCCCTCTGCTGTCAATTTGTAGATTATTTTAGACTGTATTTTCCTGCTATCTCTGTAAATATTGAAAACTAAAAATTCATCCTTGTACCATGGAATGGCATGACAGATAATATGTATATGTAACATATACAGTGCAATATTTAATTATGTAATTTATTATAAAACTTATCAAATCTAAATTAAATATTTAATTTCCAAAATCAAGACTTGGTGTTAATGTGAGGGAGAGAGATTGAAGAAGTTGATGGAGAGACAGTTGATGTATGTTGATATTTACATGATAGTAGGCAAAGAAAGCACACGTACAAACTTAAATGAAAAAGTAAAGAATTGTTTTAAATGATCATTGGATTAATTTTTAAAAGAATTCTTAATTTTCCACTATGATCAGCACCCTAAATATTACATAGAACATAGAGTATTTTTGTCGAATAGTTTATTAAAATAAAGAGATATTATTCGACTGATTTTTTCCATTTTTCCTTTCCCTAACCATACAAAAGTGTTTTTAATAAAGCAATGTGAATGTTAAATATGGATGTTAAACAATCGATTATAAAACATAATGAAAACCTTTTTTTCATCATCTAATTTTCAGATTTCACAATTTACACTCAGATTTTCTATTACCTTCAAAATATATTATAGATAAGGAAATATAATAAGTCAATAAATGCTTACATTTACTGAAAATTATCATAAAAATATTCAGATACATTTAAAACACTTGTAATTACCTTGTAATTACCCTTTTTTCCAGATACTTATGTATTCATTTAAAAAGTATTAATACCTCTCTGTGGCCTAATTACTTTGCTAAACTTAAGCATAAACCACAAGTAATTAACCTGGCTTCAGTGAGCAGTTATCATAAAGTTTATCTATACTACTTCAACTATTACCAGTCATTGTATGTAAAAAATTAGAATTTTTTTCAGAAGGTTTATTCCAAAAATTTTCTTTTTTTTGTCCCTCAAATTACCTACATTCCATCTGAAGACATATGGATACATAGATATGCATATATATGTGTATATATAGAGACAGAAAAATTATGTTTGAATATAACATTCTACCAAGAATCCAGAAATTCAAAACAACAGAAGATAATATATTGATTGTCATAGTATTAATCCACAAGATTAAATAATATGAATCATTTTCAATGTTGTATTTAATACAAAAGTTAGGAAGAAAAAGTCTTCTCCCATTACTGATCTAAAACGATTTGTCATACATTCAAATAATTAAACCTAACAGAGGTATCTTTAATAATCTTTCATTTTTGAGATATTTGCTAAGACATATTTCTCTTTTTTTTTAAATTTTATTTATTTATTTATTTATGACAGTCACACAGAGAGAGAGAGAGAGGCAGAGACACAGGCAGAGGGAGAAGCAGGCTCCATGCACCGGGAGCCCGACATGGGATTCCATCCCGGGCCTACAGGATCGCGCCCTGGGCCAAAGGCAGGCGCCAAACCGCTGCGCCAGCCAGGGATCCCAAGACATATTTCTCTAAACCAGAAGAAACTGTTTCCAACATGATCTTACTCATCTCTCTTCTTTTTTGTATGTCCTAAGAAAGGGGTCTTCAAAAGTCACTGCTCATTTATTTTGATGTACTTATTATGTCTTGAGATATATTAGATCCAAAACCCTGGTTTCATGCTGCGAATAATTCATATAAGAATTATGGACTGTGAGTTAAAATATTTCAAACAAGAATCATTTAAAAAAGATATTTGAGTAGCAGTGGAGAGAAGTTAGTTTTTTTCTGATAAGATACTAGTGTGTTCCAGCAGCAGAAATAATGATAAATGACTGGCAAAAGGATATATGCCTCAAAAATTCCAAACAGTGAAAATCCAGAGATGACCTCATCATGTTTGAAAAATATTTTTTAAGAGAAAAGGCATATTTGAATGATGTCCCATTATACCTGTAGAATTAAAATTGTGCCTTTGATAGAGATTTTATAATTCTCCAAACGGTTCTCTGAGAAAGATAATTGTGTGTGTAAGTGTTTAAGAGGGTAATACTCTTCATTTAACTTCTTGATATTATTTGATGTGGTCACACTAATATAACTTATGGTGTAAAATAATAATTTATCTTCTTTTCCCTTGTTAAGTTGCTTTTAGGGAGCCTCGGTGTCCATCAAAAGATGAATAGATAAAGAAGATGTGGTCTATATATATAGTGGAATATTACTCCGCCATCAGAAATGAGGACTACCCACCATTGATAGAACTGGAGGGTATTATGCTGAGTGAAGTAAGTCAGTTGGAGAAGGAAAATCATTATATGGTTTCACTCATATGGGGAATATAAGAAATAGTGAAAGAGATTATAGAAGAAAAGGAGAGAAAATGAGTGGGCAAAAATGAGAGAGGGTGACAAAACATGAGAGACTCTTAGCTCTGGGAAACGAACAAGGGTGGTGGAAGGGGAGGTGGGTGGTTGGGGTGCTGGGTCACAGGCACTGAGGGGGCACTTGATGGGATGAGCACCGGGTGTTATACTATATGTTGGCAATCGAACTCCAATAAGAAAATACATTAAAAAATATTTGTTATACAACTTTTTATTGGTACTTAGATAAACTCTGTGCCTTGAACGTTAATCAAAAAGAACAGAAAAAGATTTTTTTTTGCATTTCTAACAATTATTTGATTTTTACAAAATAAGGTCCTTTAAAGAAATACTGCCTTAATGTAATAGCTCATGCCTATAGTAATTACTTTCTATGATGGTAGGAGCTAGAAGTAGAGCACAATTCCAATTGCTATTATCTCATATATATATATTTTTTAAAGATTTTATTTATTCATGAGAGACACAGAGAGAACGGCAGAGAAGTAGGCAGAGGAAGAAGCAAGCTTCCTGCAGGGAGCCAGATAAGGGACTCCATTCCAGGACTTCAGGATCAGGCCCTGAGCCAAAGGAAGATGCTCAACCACTGAGCCACTCAGGAGCCCATATCTCTTATATTTTCTTAAAAAGTTGATATATAATGGCTTACACAATATTAGGCTTCGTGTAAGAAAAAGTAAGAAATTTTGCTTAATATATTCATTTCACAATCTCATGTGTCACTATTTCCAAATATAACTACCATTTGAGCAAATTCTTTAGTCTTCATTTAGGTCTTTGGTGTTTTTTTGTTGGTGGTGGTGGTGGTGGGTTTTTTTTTTTTTTTTTTGGCCTGCCTTCGGATTTCTAGCAGTCTTGGGGGGCTAGTGATCAAGATGACTACCCAAGAATCCCTATCAGCCAAAACAACAGGGTGAAATCTAAGTAAGACAGTGAGGCAGTGTCCTTGGGAAGCAGAGGCCTCTCTAGTGTTTATTTAAATGCAAAATGAAAATAAAGGACCTTTTGAGTAACTGTTAATAACCAGTTGTCTCAGGACAGCCACACAGAGCTCTGGCCTGACCTCCATACTTATTCCCCCTGCCCACTTCTACATTCTCAATGTCTTGAAGTCAAGGAGCTGTCCTGGGAGAGACAACTGTAGCTTCCCAATTGTGGGGAGTTATGGCAAATTTTACACACAAACTCGACATCACTGGTACTACAGTAATATCGTTCTCAGACTGCCTGCCTCAGAATCCTAGCTATAATGTTTACTAGCTGTGACTGTGAACATTAAAAAAAGATAAACAAACAAATAAGTAAACAAAAATACCTTTCTGAAGCTCAGTTCCCATTTTTGTAAACTCAGGAACTGCTATGATGTATTTTCTGTAAACCTTCGAACACAGAATAAGCACTTAATATATGTTAGCCATTATTAATTAGTGTTTTTCTTATCAGACCTTTAATTTGTGAAATGGATACAGATGATTAAATCAACTGAGGAGATTTATTTAAATTGGAAATAGATGGTAGAACCCAAGGACTTTCTGAAGTATTAGATATGAGAAATTAGAAAGTAGAAGGAGGCAGTAACGTTTCCCAAATGTGTTGACTAGTTTGATGTTAATAGGATTAAAGGAAAATAGCTGAAGTTGGCCTTTGGGTTGGGATAGAAACAAAATAAACATGTTTGATATGGACTAATTTGGGTTTGACAACATCACAAGACATCAGTCATCTGCAGTAAATATTGGGAATACTTGATGGGAACACTTGTGGAAGTGTTCAGTTGAGAACTCTCCATAGTAAATGAGTTGCTTTCTTTTGAGACACGGACTATATATTTCTACTTGAATTTCTTCCATATATCTCTACCTTATAATTATTATTATTATTATTATTATTAATGAATTGTGAGTTGTCATGCTTAAGAAAAAAATCCTATTGTAGTCCCTTGGACTTGATCTGAGCCTATCTTATAGGTAACTCCAGTATCCTCTAGGTTCTAACAGCTAAAACTGTTCTTTCTGATACTATGTAACTGTAGGAATATAAGCTCTCCAGGCCTCCAATTCAAACTTTTTTCCTAATTTCTGTTTGGGACCCTTGCGGTGTTTCATCCATCTCTGGGAAGAAGTAGCCAGAAGAGCCTCCACTTCGGTTTATTGCTCAAGTCTTCCACCAGTGTTTCTTCTGACCAGGCCAACTGGAAAATAATTACTGTGTCAGGGAACATAACTCTAAATTCTCAAAATAGGAAAACTGTTCTGAGACTGGGATGTGGAGGACTGGAAATTTGCCTCCTCTCCGGTCTGTGTCACAATTTCTCCCTTAAGCTCCAGAGCTTTACTGTTTAATCCCAGAGTATCATAATCTTTCATGAATACATAATCTTTTCTAGGTCCTAACAAAAATGTTTAAACACATTAGATTTCCAAGCAAAGATGCATTTCATAATGAAAACATCATCTATAATGTTTCTGGGCCTCTGATAAGCTCTGGTTAAACAACACTAAACAAAACATGGTAACAGATTCTTATTATAGAACTAGCCTTGTAGAAATGAAAAACAATGCTAAATAATACTCCTTAAGTGAATATTTATCTCCACAGTTTACTCAATACATACTTATTCATTCCATTTAACATATATATTTGGCTCCTATTCCAGATGCTCCCTATACAGATATGGTTAAAACAAAAAATCCCTACCTATATGGATTTTAAATTCTAGTGAAAAGGCAATAAACAAGTTAACAAATAAGAGAGTGCTCTAAATGAAAAAGAAAAAGCATATTTTGAAAGAAAAACGAATGATAAGGAGAATTTACTCATAGGGGATAAAACAGTGTATTTTTTCCACTTAGGTTCAGACCATGAATCTCTATAAACAATTTCTTATCATGTTACCTCTGTGACAATATTCTTAAAAGATACATAGAAGTTCAATACCTTTTGATGCCATCCGGAATTGTGAGGACTAGACCCAATAAGCAGTCACTTGAGTGTAGCACTGCTAGCTGCGTAGTACAGGTTGCATACTCTCGCTTCTCCAATGAAGATTTCTTGTTCTAGTTCCTAATCTGTCATAGAATGTATCTAGACACTTCCACTAGTCTCATAACTCTCTTCTCCCATGTGTCTAGCTATAGCTTAGCAGCCAGACTCAGTTTAGAGTCCTCCCTAGGCTATCCTATTTCTCATTCAAAGTTGTTTATCTGACCTCAATTTCTAATTGTTTCTTTGTCTTCACACTTTTGTTTCCCAAATGCATCTGTGACTCTATCCTTAACGAAATTGGTTCTTACTAATCATAATGAGATTGTCTATATGATAATAAATCTGAAAGGCCTTGGATGCTGTGGTCATGAAATGTCAAATTTTATCTACATTGCTTAAAGACGTCAACTCAACTTTCATCTCATTTAATTATTCTCATTTTTTAAACATTATATCTTACTCCTATGTGGCTTGAGGGCAGTCTGTATTCAATAGTAAAAACCCAAGACTTACAGTCCCTGACTATCTAGGGAGATGTTTGTTCCAATTGCATTTTACACAAAATCCTATTTGATTTTTCATTATAGTGCCTTATAATTATTAGGTCCCAACTTTAAAGGCTGAAATAATTATGTCTGCAATGATAGATGAAAGATAAGTGTTGTTTAAATTAATAGATGAATAATCAATGCACAGAAGAAATGAACTGCCTCCAAAATTACTTCCTCTGTAGTTTGAAATATATTTTTTTAAAGATTGTATTTATTTATTCATGAGAGACAGAGAGAGACACAGAGCCAGAGTCAGAGGCAGAGGGAGAAGCAGGCCCCATGCAGGGAGCCTCATGCGGGACTCGATCTGGAACTCCATCCGGGACTCCAGGACCACGCCCTGGGCCAAAGGCAGGCGCTAAACCGCTGAGCCATCCAGGGATCCCCCATGTAGTTTGAAAGATTATCTCAAATAACTTATTCTATACTGTTAAAAAAAACTCGCAGCCACATAGATTTCTCTTATTATGGCTACTTAGGTGCATCTCTGTGCTTTATCGATAAAGTTTAGCAATCAATTAAAAGCGTGAGGATATGACCCTGCCTGCGAGTACAAGCTTAAGTGTCAGTGCCTAGAAACCCAGTGTGGGACATGAAGTTTGGAAGAATATCACTACCGCATTTTGATTTTTAATCAACTGTTCCTACATTACTCCCACCCTCCTATGTTCTCTCCCTACATATGAAGGCTGTCTGCTTAAGCTAGGTCAGAGGAGATAGTTTCTTTATCTTGCCAGTGTGGTAAAAGGACCGCCTACATGGGGAAAGTGTGAAATTTGGCATTTTAAATGATGTTTAAGTAAACTTTCAACCAATCTTTTTAATTTCATATCCTCTCCCTTTAGAAGTACTTAGGAGTTCTATTTGCTGAGACATACTATCGCTTTGTGTAAATAAGCTCGTTTTTTTATTGCAAGCAATTTGCTTTCAACTTTCTCTTCCCTGCAAAAGTACTTGTCTGCTTGCTCCCAACATTTTACTGACACCTTTTATTTGCTATAATAATAGCTCATTTTATCTTTCCTTGTGGGTTTATAATACTTATAATTTGCATTTTTTTTTCATTTTAGTTAGAGGAAGCAAAGATGTAGGTGTATATCCAATCCTCTGCTTTATAGATACAGAATATGAGCCATTGATGACCAGTTAACTATTTGTATGGATTTTAGCTATCACAATCTCATTTTTGTGAGTCATTTTCATAGATGTTTTAGAAAAAAGAATATTCCCATAACTTCATCTCATTTTTCCTTTATTTTATATGCCAACTTGAGTGAATTACAAGATGCCTAGATACTTTGTTAAATGTTATTTCTGGGTGTATCTGTGAGATGTCTCTGGAAGACATTGGTATTTGAATTAGGAGCCTGAAGGAAAGCAGATTGCCTTCCCAGTATGGGTGGGTATTATCCAATCCTTTGAGGACCGAAATAGAACAAAAGAGTAGAGGAAGGGAGAATTCACTCTCTCTCTGCCTGGCTGGTTGAGTGGGGACATCCATCTTTTCCTGTCCTCAGCGCTTCTGGTTCTCAACCTTCAGAATCTGACTGGAATCTACATCATCAATACCCTTGCTCTCCGGCTTTTGAACTACACCACAGCCTTACTGAGTCTCCAGCTTGCAGAAAGCAAATCATGGGACTTCTCAGGCTCCATAATGGAATGACCTAATACTTGTATTCATTCTCTCTCTTTCACTCCTTCTCTCTCTTCTTTCCTCTCTCTTTCTTTCCCTTTCTCCCTCTCTCATTCTCTCAGTCTAGAGAGAGGGCATATACATGTATATGACTTTTATTGATTCTGTTTCTCTAGGAACACTCATTAACATAGTTCCCCTCTGCCAGGACTAGAAACGTGATAGATATATTTGTATAGAGTTACCAGCAGTTAGGTAGGCATTATCAGACAAATATAAATATCAAATTTACTAATTTTCTCTCTTCTTCTCCTTTCTGGGAATTTCTGACAATTTTGAAACAAGGGTAATAAGCGTTGCTCTTCATTATGTTTTAAGGTATCCAAAATACAATTTTTTTTAATGTATGGGTCGATGTAAAAATAAATATGAAACACTTAGGTCTTCAGATCTTATTAGTATAATATATGTTTTATCATATATGTATGTGAAATATATATGATATATGGCCATTATTATATATGTAATCGCCATAGTTTAAAAAAAAAGTATCTCAGTAAAGACCATAATTCTGATTTATTTATTTCTAAAATAGAAGGGAAGATGTACAGAATGACAATGCTGTTCATTCTTCTACAGAAATATAACTTATTATTATTTAAGTTAAAATATGCCTTAGCTCTGGAGAGACTTAACATCAAAGCATATGATAAAGCTTGCTACTTATTTCCATGTACTATAGCATGCTAGGTGAATAGTCACATTTTTATCAATTCGTATTTTTCAGTATTAAATTATTTCAATTTTCAATTCTCCATAGAACTCTTTTTTCTGTAAATTACCTCAGTTGGATATTTTAATACCTACTTAATAAATATTTTTGTAAATAGAATTTATAACATTGACTATAACATGGTGAACTTCAATGAAAGCAAATCTTTTTTTTATGATAATATATGTGTAGATTTTCTTACATGCCCAATTATACTCCAGATTATATTTTTGAGATATGAACATATGGTGTTATACTAAGAGAATTTGAAAGTTACTGGTGCTTCAAACTTTTAATTTGTTTTTATGCTCATAGTAACAGAATAATGGTTTCATTCCTGCTCTTTGGTTATTTCTCCACTGAGTTTTATTGCATTAGAGAAGCCTTATAACCTCATTTTGGTTACCTACTGCTAAGCGCTATTCATGTATCAAAAAAAATATTTTTTGAACATGTCAAACATAAAATGATCAGGATACAAAGGAAGAAATTGTCAGTGGTTTAGGCTATGGGTCATAGTTCCAGAAACTGCTGACTCATGAAAAATTTAACTTTGCAATTATATTGTTTTATCCATGTCTCTAGTGTTATTCATAATAGGAACATTGTTTCAGAATTGTGATCATTTAAAACTTAATTCTAGTGATAGATACTAGATTTATATTCTTTTAACTAGTGATGATTCTTCTTTAGGGGTGACCTTATTTATTCTCTTATTCTTGTTGGAAGAATACATCAATAATCTCAATAATTAAGGATCTTTTAAAATACATTCTTTACTTCCAAATACATCATAAAATAAGAAATTAAGCCATCTTCATATTTTTAGATTCCTTTCTTTTTAAAATCAAATAATATTCTCTGATTATTTCCCTCTAATTTTAATTTATGCACCATGTAGTTTAAATCAAACCTGCATTAAAAAATGAAGATATCATTTATATTTCAAATCCTCTTTCTAGAAATATGTGTTTGACAATAAACATGTATTTGTGAACTCTATTCGTCACATCTCATAGGATTTGGAAATGCAAAGAAAATAGTATTTCACCCATGCCCTTGAGTATGCCAAAGTGTAATGAAGTCAAGAGTTTTCCAGAATGCTATTGAGGAGGTCATGAAGGTGTACCACACATCCTTCTCATCAAGAGAATCTGCTATGTGGTGTGTAAGTTGGCATGTACTCTCCACCTAGTAGGACCGTTGGATCCACTATGCTTCATGTTAAGGCCATAGTCTTCCATGGATGCCCCAGCCAATGAACAAGGATGGTGGGTTAATAGAACTGGGTTATGTCTGCTGAATGCAGGAATCATGTAACTGGAAATCTTTTTTTCTGGGGCTCCCCATGGACCTGGGAAGAAATCCCATGGAGCTGCCTAACAGAGTAAGATTACTTTTAACATTTTCTCCTTCGTTTTTTCTTTCCTCCATACATCACTGTCTGAAGTCTTACCTGACTCACTCTGTCTCCTCCCCTTTATTTTTCAAAACCAATTCTACCAATAAATATTGTGTTTGTTTAATGACAGCTTGGCACCTGTTTATTAAAAGATCCAAATTGATGAGGGTTTTATGTAGTTAAATTCTAAGGTATATTGAGACAAGAAGGTATGAGTGTTATATTGAAGAAAATATGTCCTTACTAAAATTATGAAAAAGATTAAAATTGAGAAATAGCATATTATGGAATGTAGGGAGAGGACATTTGAACATTTCATATTATAGGTTTGAGGAGTACTCACCATCTACATTAATGGATCTGATGGGGATTTGGTTCACCACTGTATTTCCATGTGACCCTGGGCTCTGTTTGTTAACCCTTTTAACCTCTTTAAAATTGCTATGGGCATTTAAGATAATGTATATAGAATATTAAGCTCAGTTAGACACCTAATAACAACTGTTCTAATTATTCCTGATTAATGAATGTAGTCATAATTTTACTTGCTTTCATGTAAATAAAAAACAACTATGCCTAAGTACATATATGTGTAAAATTGAAAGAATATAAAGAACAACCAAAAAACAAAAGGGGTCAGAAATTTTTAAACTTTATTTAAAGAAATGTAGGGGAACATTTAAAATGTTTCCTGGGCCCTCATATATAGATTTTGTTAATTATTTCTGGGAAGTTTTCCAAGAATTTGCTTTTTAAAGAAGAATCAAAAGTGTTTCTGATGTTGGTATTCTGTGGAACAAATTTTGACCTAAAATATGTTCTGTGCATATAGTATATTGAAATACACTAATTCCTTTATTAATTTAACTTGAATACCTAAACCAGTTTTCAAGTTTGGAGCTATCTGGAAGTAATACATATATTTTCATGAATAAAGCTCATCTTCACTAAAGAAGAAAAATCACATTATCAAATGTAATGCATCTTGCAGCACTAGTTAGATTAGTACACAATTTCTCTCTGCTTATAATCTCAAATAGGATTTGAATGTTAACTTACTCATTCCAGGAAGCATAAATATTTTTCTTTAAAAAAAATATTTGAGAGAGAGAGTGCAAGTGAGGGGAAGAGCAGAGGGAGAGGCAGAGAATCCCAAGCAGACTCCAAGCTGAGCATGAAGCCTGACACCGGGCTCTATCCTATGACCCTGAGATCATGACCTGAGCCAAAAACCAAGAGTCAGACATTTATCTGACTGAGTCACTCAGATACTCCTAGCATAAATACTTTTAATTGTCAAAATCTATGACTTAATATCTATTTAGCAAAATGCTAGCATCCCTTATGATTTAAAATTCAACAATTTATATCATTATAATTTTACTTCTTTATCTAGAAGTACTGAAAATATCCATTTAATTTTTTGTATTAGCATATAATTATGGGAATTTAGAAGTGTTAATATAGAAGCTGTTAAAATTATTTATCACCATTCCTAAATTTTTCTTTGTGCAGGTAAAAATATTTTGACTTCAAAATTTTAAGTAGGAGATCCCTGGGTGGCTCAGCAGTTTAGCGCCTGCCTTCAGCCCAGGGCATGATCCTGGAGACCCAGGATCGAGTCCCATGTCAGGCTCCCTGCGTGGAGCCTGCTTCTCCCTCTGCCTGTGTCTCTGCATCTCTCTCTCTCTCTCTCTCTCTCTCTCTCTCTCTCTCTCTCAAATAAATAAATAAATAAATAAATAAATCTTAGAAAAAGGATTCTTAAAAAAAATTTAAATAAAGTGGCTCAATACAAAATGACTATAACCTTAAATCATAATACACTAAAATTACTTACAAATTCTACAGAGCTGAAAAGATCCCCCCAAGAACCTGCAAATGAATTTACTAAACAAACAGAATCAATTATAATTCTAAACAGAAATACAGAAATTAATTCATCCTATAAATAAATCAGACCAAATATTTTTACATGGTTGGGGGAAGGGGAAATTGGGGATGATTTGAATGGACTTTTCCAATACCATCAACAACTTATATTCATTAACTATCTACATATATCCTCTTTGAGGCACTCTGATAAAACCTGTGAAGACAGTGTTTAACAATGTAGTTTTTAGTTAAGAGGAGTTTGGAAAACAAACCTCTAAAGAGCATATAGAATCCATTTTGCATCAGGCAATGCTATTGATTATACGTCATTCATTTATGAAACTGGATGACTTTAGTGGGTTTTTTCATTATTTTTTTAATATAAATTTTACGTGGTTGACATACAGTGCAATATTGGTTTCTGGAGTAGAATTCGGTGATTCATTACTTGCATACAACCCCCAGTGTTCATCATAATAAGTGTGCTCCTTAATACCCACCACCCATCTAGCCCACCCCCTACCCATCTCCCTCCATCAACCTTCAGTTTGTTTTCTGTCCTTAAGAGTCACTTATGACCTGTTTCCCTCTCTCTTTGTTCTTTCCTCCTTTCCCATATATTCATCTGTTTTCTTTCTTAAATTCCCTTAGTGTTATCTGATGACAGGTGTATGCTACATTCATGGTCACTAGTTTCTGCTTTTTTTTCAAGGTCAAAAACATTCACTGTGGATTCTACAGGTAATGTACAGGAGGAAATACTCAGATTTTCTTATATACTGTCACAGACTTTTCAAATGAAAGACAAGTATGAAAACTATGAAATGTTTGCTGTTCGTGATTCTTTTCCCTACAATTTGTATGAGATGATTATTCAGGTTGACCAACGTATTTAATACAACAGAATGAAGCATGATACTACAGTTTACTAATGATATTCTTAGTGTGAACCATGTTGAAGGAGATAATGGTAGCCTGAGAATATTTCTAAATGAGCCAATACCTAGACAATCCAGGTAATGGTGTACATATATATCTTGACATAGAATAGTATAAGACATCTTTGCATAGAATAGTATGTCTTTTTTTATATGAGTATATTCATCATTACTTGAAATTTAATTTTTTATACATCATAAAATATTTTTGTTTTTAAGGTTTTGTATTTGTTTGACACAAGCAAGTGGAGCAGCAGGCAGAGGGAGAAGGAAAAGCAGGATCCCCATCTGGACAGAGATGGACACGAGGCTTAATCCCAGGACCCTGGAATCATGACCTGAGCTGAAGGCAGACACCTAACCAACTGAGCCACCCAGGCACCCCTATAAGCCATAAATTTTAAAAGAAACTTGCAAAATTATACTAATATTCCCCAAATATAAAAAATAAGGACTTTTGTGGACCGTATTTTCATAGAACAAATAGAAGAAAGGGAATATGTGTGGTTTACAATGATAGATTTGAAAAAGAAGGAATATAACATTTAATATTTGAAGTGAGAAGAAGAGTTTAAAATACGTGCCTCAAGTCTGTTTCAACATGTGACATTAAACTACTATCTTGTGAAGAGTAACCTACAGATAATCCAACATTAGAAAATTCAGTTGCTTAAAAATCAGAACAGAGTTATTATCCGCTTTACAAAAATACCACATTGCTTACCACAAAACATCTTTTGACATATGATCCTTGGAGTAAGGCTGAAATTGTTACTAAAAGAAACAAACAAACAAACAAATGCATCATCAGACTCTGATGGTGGCTGATAAAAACAACTGATATTCAGAAAATTGTGAAGAGAGCATAGATGCCCATTAGGGGCAAGGTACAGAAAAAAGTAGTTTATTTGTTTATTTATTTGTTAAGTTTATTATGGCATTAATAAATAGGTTGTTGCATTCCTGGAAAGCTACTGATATTAAGTATTTGTCTGTTTATGTATGATGGCTGAAATCGCAAAGAGAGAGGATATAATTTGCAAAGAATTTACAAATAATTTTACCTGTAAACAATTTTGCTTCTAGGGATGCTGGGTGACTCCGTGGTTTAGCATCTGCCATTGGCTCAGGTTGTGATCCCACAATCCTGGGCTCGATTCCCACATCGGGCTCCTTGTGGGGAGCTTGCTTCTCCCTCAGCTTATGTCTCTGCCTCTTTCTGTGTTTCTCATGACTAAATACACAAAATCTTAAAAAAAATTGCTTCTAAAATAGATAAATTTTGGGATGCCTGGGTGGCTCAGTGGTTGAGTATCTGCCTTCAGCTCCGGGAGTAATCCTCGAGTCCCCGGATCAAGCACATCTGGCTCCCCACAGGAAACCTGTTTCTCCCTCTGCCTGTGTCTCTGCCTTTCTCTGTTTCTCTCATGAATAAATAAATAAAATATTTTACAGAATAAAATAAAATAGGTAAATTTATTTGTTTCTTTACTAAATGTCTCCTTTATGGCTTGAAAATAATTTTCTTAGCTTACTGCAAAAACACAATTTTATGGCTGTATGAGAGTTTAGTATGATATTCATTCCAGTAAAAATTAATTTGAACTTTGAAATATAAATTAAAATTTTAAATAATCCCCTTCATATAAAATGATTCTAATTATTACGAGGCCATACTCAATATATTTAAATGATCATAGGTTCAAAATTACTGCTTATAATCTCTCTTATCCAATGTCTTCTATTCCTTTTTTTTTGTCTCTATTTAACATGGGACTGAACATGGGTCACAAATTTATGTTAGTAAGATAATCATTGTATCATAATTTTTATGTTTCTCGAATGTACCTTTCAGAAGCATAGCCAGGACAAATCTCTATTGTTGTAGGAACCAAGTATTTCAAAATCCATCCCCTCTCTCAAGAATAGAAACATGAGAAACATGCAGATTTTCTTTCCTTTAAATTTAACAAAATAAGGTTAATTGCTAAAATAATAAAATGAGGAGAAGGAGTGAAGAGTGGCAATAGAAAACCTCTTAGAGATTGTCAATTTAACAAATGATTTGTAAATTACAAAATCTTTCATTATCAAATGTATTCACCCTATGTCCTGCTGAGTTGTAGCTGTTTGAAAGTAGTTGCTTTAGAGAGTCTGCCCTGTTGGTGTCATCCCTGCAATCACACAAAAATAAAATCCTTCCGTGATTAAGAACCCTAAATATGAATTACTTCCGAGAGTTGTTTTGGGGAAAAAATATTGGAAGAATTGCATGTGAATATTCAAGAGGGAACAATGATGCTGAAGGATTACATAGAGAGGAGAAAAGAGAATTCAAGAATGCTAATTAAGGACTTTATGATTTGCATATTCTGTAAATAACTCTACCCAAAAGATCAGCCCAAAGCATTATTACTTGCAGAACTCTGATTGCCATTAGCCTGGTGCTGGCATCACCACCCTCATTAGGATACAGATGGCCTGGGAAGATGGCATAACCAAATGTTCCTATGACTCTGGCCACCACTGGTTTCTACCAGTCAGACCAGTGGTATAATTAAGATAATGCTCCTCCTGCCATGGCTTCAGCTGTTGCCTGGCAAAACTATCTTATGTTTCAATTTTTACAATTAAGCAATGTGGAAAGAAAACAAATTTTATTTTAAAGATAACTTAAAGGAGGAATATATGCTCAGATTAAAGGGTCCTGGTATTCACTTCTGGGTTGAACTCCTCCTGAATATCTGTATCTTTACCTATGTCTCTATGTATTTATCTCTAAACATAGATGCAGACACATATACTCTCACACATGCACACATACCCCTATTTTACTTTTCTGAGAATCAGTTTTTACAAAGTAAAAAACATAATCACTTTCTGCCTCAGATCCTGTGTGAAGAGTTTATATTAACTAAAACATGTAACAAGAACAATTCAAAAGTGTAATGTGTTATTTTTGTATAGAGGAATTTTCTTCAAGTTCCACAAAAAAAGAAATGATCAATCTTTGTATGTTTGCATTTATCTGTTTCTAGGAACAGGGAGAAATGATTTCTTTTAACCCCTTTTTTGGAATATTTATGAATGCATACACACCTTTGCTAAATAATGAGTGAGTGATTTCTATGCTTCAGCTACTGATTGGTCCCAGGATACCGAAATGAGCAAGACAAAGTCCTTGTCCCATGGAATTTAATTCTAGAGAGAGAAACAATAAGCAAAGTGTCAAGTGTTTCCTAAAGTGTCTGGTCAAAATTACTAAGAAGAAGAATAAAGCAGGGTAAAAGAATAATGATAACTTGGGATAAAACTGAGGGATGCATATTTGAAATATCTTTCTTAGGAAAAAGCATTGAATTCAGCAAGGTTGAGTCACTCGTCCAAGGCCAAATTCGAGGAAATTATAAATCTGACTAGAACTCAGATATAGCTACCACTACAGCAATGGTCTAACCATTGTGTGGCATTGGACCCCAACACAATATTGATAAAATATGAATGGCCATGTGAATATTGAAATGATAAGTCCTCAAATAAGAAAAAAAGTAACATTTCTATATCATTACTTTCCCCTGCTATCCACTAATGGCTTATTTTGCCAGATATTTTTTTTAATTTTATTTTTATTTTTATTTATTTACAATAGTCACAGAGAGACAGAGAGAGGCAGAGACACAGGCAGAGGGAGAAGCAGGCTCCATGCACCGGGAGCCCGACGTGGGATTCGATCCTGGGTCTCCAGGATCGCGCCCTGGGCCAAAGGCAGGCACTAAACTGCTGCGCCACCCAGGGATCCCTCCCCTCAGCTTTAAAGATGCTATTTCATTCTCATCTTGTGTTATTCATTGATAATGAAGTCATCATATGTTTGTAGGCAATCTTTCTCCACATGCATTCCCCTGGCAATTTTTAACATTTTGCTTTCTTTCCTGATGATCTGAAATTGAACTATCACTTACTGTGGGTGTCAACGAATGCTAGTGTGTGTATGTGTGTACATAGGACATATATATATATATATGCATGTGGGATATATTTAGGATATTTAGGATATATATGCACGTGAGTTTGTATATGCTCATGCATAGGTATATGTATGTGTATATATACATATATATATACATCGTCATATTCGCGTGTGTGTATATGTATATATATATACACACACATGCATGTGGATGTCTATATTTGCATTTATCTGTACTACTGCTTGTCTTTGGGGCCCAGAATATACTTGGCTATACTTATTCAAATATTACTTTTCATCTATTCTGTATATTGTCTTTTCTGGAAGTCCTATAAGATTGCTGTTTTTAAATATCTAGACTATGTTGATTGGAGAAGATATTTTTCCAAAACTTTGATATATATTGCCATGTTGAAGGGACTAAATTTTTGGGATGTGCCTGGGCACCTTCAACACTTCTCTCAGGAGCAGTTTACCTGATATGTTAGTTTTAGATAAGACCTGGTAATCTCTTCTCTTTCTACTTGGCATTTAATCTGACTGCAGAAAACATGTTCTTTGATACTCTCAAGGTACCATAAACTGTCAACGAAGCTGAGTTTACAGGAGATGGCCAGCAGTCAGTGTCCCCTGTGTCTGGGTGCATAAGAGGCCTGACTCTAATGTTCTCATAGCAATTACAGCTAGCTTGCACATTAAATTCCATATCCATCCCAGTTATTATCAGTGAAAAAGGTAAAAATATGGCCTTCATCAACTTTATTCCTAGTTTCATTTCTCAATTGTTTTGCATTCAGAGAGAGAGAAGAGGGAAACTAATTATTGGACAATCTTAAAGATGCCAAATATTTGTCTGTTAACTCCCTTTTAAAACATTTTCTTATTTTTTCCTTTTAGTATTGCTTTCTAAGTGAATTATTCCACCTAACCTTTGATCTCTACTTCAGCTGTATCTATTTTATAAATTGTATATACAATGCCTATGATATCTAGTTTCATATATTATATACATATATATATCCTATATTTCTTATGCATCTATTATTCTGTGATATGTGCAATGTATCTTTATCTGTTTCTGATAATAATTTATTTTGATGTTCTCTTCTGATTTATTATTTCTGTTTCTAAAGTGTACCCTTCAATTTTTGAGCCTGTTCTGTTTGTCACAGTATTAATTTTTTCTTATGAGTTTGTGCCTCTTGCTTTTGAAATTTTAAGATCAATTGTTAGACTGTATGGAATTCACTGACAATCCCAGTGGGAGAAAAAACACAAATATCCATGCCCACAAGTCCACAATTTCAATTATCTTGCTAAGAAGACATCCCCTATCCTCAATTTCATAAAAATAAATGTGTTACCAGTCACCTGTAGCTTCATTCTAGTTCTTTCATCCAACCTCCTTGTCACTGTTTGTGTGTGGTGACAGAACTCCTTCCTTTTTATTAATGCCTCCCATTACTGTAACCAAACTAAGTAACTTATTGGGCTTTTTAATTTTTTTCCACCCATCCTGATTTTATGTTTCATCACCTCCACAGTCAGAACTCCCTTGCTGTTGAACCTACATTATGTGGCAGAAAACTAAAATGTTTGCCCTGTCCTATGGTTTCTATTACAAATGGTCAGTTTTAAAATGGCCTTTTAAGAATGACTCACAATTTCTGGCTTTTAAAAGCTTCTTCTTTTTATTTCTAGTGTATCCATTTCTTTATTTTTTATTCATTTTATGTAATTTCTAGGATGTGACATAAAGCAGAAAGACTGCAATATATACTTAGTTCACCATCTTGAAATCAGAGGATTACTTCAGGTTCATAAAAAGTTCATTTATGCTGACTAAATTAAAATAATTTTTTTTGTTCACCAGTAAAACATCACATCTTTTAATTCCACGAGAAAATGAACAGGATACATTCATCTATCTCATATCACAGTAAAATTCAATAAAAGTATATACTCTTCTAAGAACATTATGTCAGTGACTTATATTCAACTACAAATAACTAAAATACACTCATATATATATATATATATACAGCAATTATGTAATATGTCACTCTCACATCATTTTTTTATTATCTTTTAAAATGTTGCTATGGAAGAAGTGTCCCTGTTACATGCTTAAACATTATACAATTTTATTTTCAGCTGCTGAATTAAGCAGTAATCCTAATTAATCGACTTTAAGATACGATAAAAATGTACCTCCAGGAAAAAATAATCATTTTAGATTTACAATATTTGAAAGCTGATCTGTATTTTCTATTTTGTACTTGTTGTCCCTTATACATTTTTTCTCCTTATTTCAGGTGAGAACCTTGAATTATATTTCCCAGAAATCCCTTTAATTCTATCCTTCCTGGTTAGGCGTTGCCATCTGGAAAATTGCACACAATTTGGAAGTTAGAAGAGAAGGATAATGCATTAATTCATTTTCAGCAGGTAGCTAAGATCGTTGACTGTTGCTTCCAGCCATGGAGTCCTCCGAAAATTGGTTGCAGATTTTCTATTGTAGATCATGGTGGAAGCTTTCTGGCAACGATTGGACTTAGGAATCTCCTAAAAGTGCTTCCTGATATTTTTTCCAGAACCCTTCCAACTCTTGAGTATTCCTCTCATCCCTTATGCTGTATTAAATCTCTCTCTACTGGAAGTACTTAGAATGGCTTTTGTCTCCTTAATTGAGCCCTATATATTGTAAATATGTACAACTTGTACAAACAACATTAATATCAGGTTGATGTATGATTACTAAATCCAGTGATTAAAGTAAATATTACAATTATCTTTTAACTGCTTCCACCTTTCTTTAGTAGTAACCTAGAGATTCTATATAAGGACAAAGAACATTGAGGTAAAGTTGTCAGAGGAGAAGCATAGGGTTCCACTTAGCTTCACATTCACCCTGCATTGTGTAGTTCAATTAAAGTAACATATAGTTCACACAGATTTTATTTGGATTTCAATTTCAAGCAGGATTATAAAATCATCATACTCTTATGATACCTGGAGTTATTTATTCAGAAACTTCATTCATCTGATGATTATTATAAAGCCAATGAAACTTAACACATGTTCATATAGTGCAATCAAACGTGAAGAGTACTTATTTCAGGAGTAATTTATGATAGACTCCTCCAAATAACAATCACTAAAGAATGCTGACAATTTAAAGTGTGTTAGCAGTATGTTCAATAATATATGTAGTACCTAACAATAATTTCAAAATCTATCCAGTGAGGGAACATATGAAAAAATAAGCTTTAAATAGATGGAAATAAGATATATATATATTATATATATAATATATATATATATATATTAATGTTGAATGAAAGTAAACAAATGTATCAATATAATGATTTTATTTCATTAAAAATTATATAAAAAATGTGAAACATACAATCACAATGAGTATAAGTGAATTCGAAAGTCAAGTGGTTAAAACAATGACCCCTTAAGAATTATGAATTGTTATTAAATAATTTATTTTTCCTGTAATAAAAATAAGAAAAGAGGGGTGGGTGCCTAGGTGGTTTATTCAGTTAAGTGTCTGACTCTTGAGTTAGGCTCATGATTTCTGACTCATGATTTCCTGGGTCATGAGACTGAGCCTGGAGTCAGGCTCTTCATTAGGAGTTAGTATGCTTGAGATCCTCTCTCTCCCTTCGCACCCCCCACCCCATGCTTGCATGCTCTCTCTCACTCTCTCTCTCTCCCTCTCTAAAATAAATGAATAAATCTTTAAAAAAATAAGAGTAGAAACTTAGGTTTTAAACATATTTTTAAGAAGGAGTTTTCTAAAACATCACATATCAATATTACCAAACAGTAAATTAGAACTTATTTGAGGAATAAATAACTAACAGATAATACCTACTTTTCCAAAGCAACTTAGCATAAACAGCATTCACATTTCATGAAAGAAAATAAATCATTTACATTACTATTTATTTTTTTCTTACAAATAAATGTTATGCTTTTAACCAAATTTTAGGGGTTGAGAGATACAAAATCAACTTAATATTAATATTTTCCCAAGTGTATACTTGCACTCACACACATAATAAAGAGTTTCAAATAATCTATATCCATTCAAATCACCTTCTGACTTTCCTCAATAAACTGCATGGCTGAGTCTCCAGTAACTCTGTGAGGAACAGGCAGTTCTAGTTGCAGGTTTTTTTCGAACTATGGCTATGCTCAGTTTCATCTAATTAAAAACCCTATTAGAACAATTTTAAACTCTTTACAACATTTATTGGATTTTTTTATTATGATTTCTCAGATTGTAACACTTATGGGCCAGAATGCATTGTGCAGATATGTAAAGCCAAAGCTTTAAATGTTCTTTCAGGATTTTTTTTTCCTGTAACATCTTGATAAAGTAAGTGGGTCACCAGGATTCTTAAGAAAAGATTTTTCACTATTAAATGACAAGAAGTACAAAGATCTATGCTCAAAGATAGTCTCAGAATTTAGGTAACCTAGGGTCTCATTTTTCCCACATTCTTGCATGAAATGGGAGAACAAGAAAAAAATCCTCTAGTGTAGTATATTTTATTTTTTTTTTAATTTTAAAGATTTATTTCTTTATTTGAGAGAGAGAGAGAGAGAGCAGGAGGAGGGACACAGGGAGAGGAGAGAGAGAATCTCAAACAGAGTCTCTGCTAATCAGAGCCCAACTTGGGGCTTGATCCCATGACCATGAGATCATGACTTGAGTGCAGAAATCAAGAGTCAGATGCTCAACCAGCTAAGCCACAGAGGCGCCCATCTATTGTGGTAAGTTTTATGGTTGTATTCTATAGTTGCCTTCAGGAAACAAATTGTTTATTTGTTTTGGTAAAACAGTACCAAGTAGAAGAGCTTAATAGTAGCATTGCTGAAGTATATGTCACTGCTCTTACTGATTTGCTGCAACATCCAATTTGCTCATTGTTAACACATTTCATGAAGTTAATATATAAATTTTAAAGTACAGATCAATTTGTGTGCAAAAAATTATGCACATTGCATTATTTTTACATTATTACTTAACATCATATTAAAATTATTTTTAGCAGCTCTACCTAAGCATTGGCATCAAATGGCACTGGAATTTTCTCAGTGTACTCTCCTCTATACTTTCTGAAACAGATTCTGAAGTTTTGTTTGAGTATATTTTCCAAAACTTAAATAGATCACAAAAGCCTTGGCTTTGCTTTGAAATAGTTATGTTTTTTTGTGTGCAGAGAATACAATTAAAACTTTTTATTTATTAAATGGTATAAATATAATGCAAAAATGATTAAAAATAATTGTACACACTGGTGTTATCTATCATTTAAGTCTGGAATAGCACTTTCCCAAGATCCCAAAGGACTCTCAATATTTTTCCCAGCGACAGTTCCTTTTCACCACCCTAAAAATAGGCATTGTCCTGGCTTTATGAGTATCATTATTTCTTTTTTCTTAAATAGCATCCATGTTTACATTTCTTAATACTACATATAATTTTACTTGTTTTGGAAACTTTATATAAGTGGACACATATGGTTTGTATTGGAAGGTGTTTTATGTGTTCAACTTTATTTTTTTAATTTATTCTTATTTTTTTATTTAAATTCAATTATTTAGGATCCCTGGGTGGCTCAGCGGTTTAGCTCCTGCCTCTGGCCCATGGAGTGATCCTGGAGTCCCGGGATCAAGTCCTGCGCCAGCTCCCTGCATGGAGCCTGCTTCTCCCTCTACCTGTGTCTCTGCCTCTCTCTCTGTGTGTGTCTCTCATGAATAAATAAATAAAATCTTAAAAAAATAAATTCTATTATTTAACATATGATGTATTATTAGTTTCAGAGGTAGAGGTCAGTGATTCATCGTCTTATATAACACTAGTGTTCATTACATCATGTGGCCTCCATAATATCCATCATCTAGTTACCCTATCCCCTCCCTCCTCTCCCCTGTAGCAACCCTCTATCTCCTATGATTAAGAGTCTCTTATGATTTGTCTCCCTCCCGATTTTGTCTTATCTTTTCCTCTTTCTCCTAAGCTGCTTTGTTTTGTTTCTTAAATTCCACATAAGAGTGAGATCACATAATTGTCTTTCTCTGAATGACTTATTTCACTTAACAATACCCTCTAGTTACATCGACATAATTGCAAAAGGCAAATTTCTTTTTCTTTTCTTTTTGATGGCTGAGTGGTATTCCATTGTATATATATATATACCACATCTTCTTTATCAATTCATCTGTCAATGGGCATCTGGGCTTTTTCCATTGTTTAACAATTGTGGACATTGCTGCTATAAACTTTGGGGTGCAGGTTCCCCTTTGGATCACTACATTTGTAGCACTGGGGTAAATTCCTAGTAGTGCAATTGCTGGGTCATAGTGTAGCTCTACTTTCAAGTTTCTGAGGAACCTCCCTACTATTTTCCAGAGTGGCTGCACCAGCTTGCGTTCCCACCAATAGTGTAAGAGGGTTCCCCTTTATCGGGATCCTTGCCAACATCTGTCATTTCCTGACTTGTAATGTTAGCCATTCTGACTGGTGTGAGGTGGCATCTCATTGTAGTTATGATTTGATTTCCCTGATGCTGAGTGATGTTGAGCATTTTTTCATGTGTCTTGGGCATTTGTATATCTTCCTTGGGGAAATGTCTCTTCATGTCTTCGCCTATTTCTTGATTGGATTCTTTGTTTTTTGGGTGTTGCGTTTAATAAGTTCTCTAAAGACTTTAGATACTAGTCCTTTATCTGACAAGACATTTGGAAATATCTTCTCCCATTCCGTCAGCTGTCTTTTGATTTTGTCAACTGTTTCCATTGCTGTGCAAAAGCTTTTTATCTTGTTGAAGTCCCAATAGTTCATTTTTGCCTCTGTTCTCTTGCCTTTGGAGATGTTTCTAGCAAGAAGTGGCTGTGGCCAAGGTCATAGAAGTTGCTGCCTGTGTTCTTCTCTAGGATTTTGATGGATTTCTGTCTTTATATTTATATTTATATCTTTCATTCATTTTGAGTCTATTTTTGCATATGGTGTAAGGAAATGGTCCACTTTCATTCTTCTGCAGGTTACTGTCCAATTTTCCCAACATCATTTGTTGAAGAGACTTTTTTCTATTAGACATTCTTTCCTACTTTGTTGAAGATTAGTTGGTCATAGAATTGAGGGTCTGTTTTGTGGGTTCTCTATTCTGTTCCATTGATCTATATGTTTGTTTTTGTGCCAGTACCATACTGCATTGATTATTACAGTTGTGTAATAGAGCTTGGAGTCCAGGATTGTGATGCCACCAGTTTTGATTTCTTTTTCAACATCACTTTGACTCTTTGGGGTCTTTTCTGGTTCCATACAAATTTTAAGATTGTTTGTTCCAGCTCTGTGAAATAAGTTGATGGTATTTTGATAGGGATTTCATCGAATGTATAGATTGCTCTAGGGACCATAGACACTTTAACAATATTTGTTCTTCCAATCCATAAACATGGAATATTTTTCCATTTCTTTGTGTCTTTCTCTATTTCTTTCATGAGTGTTTTTATAGTTTTTGGAGTACAGATCCTTTGCCTCTTTGCTTAGGTTTATTTCTAGGTATCTCACGGTTTTTGGTGCAATTGTAAAAATGGGATGGACTCATTAATTTCTCTTTCTTCTGCTTCATTGTTAGTGTATAGAAATGCAACTGATTTCTGTTCGTTGACTTTATATCCTGCTACTTTGTTGAATTCTGTACAAGTTCTAACAATTATGAGGTGGACTCTTTAGGGTTTTCAACATAAAGTATCATGATGTCTATGAAGAGTGAGAGTTCTTTGTTTCTCTTATTCAGAAGCCTTTTATTTCTTTTTGTTGTCTGCTGAAGCTAAGACTTCTAGTACTATGTTGATCAACAGTGTTGATAGTGGACATCACTGTGGTATTCCTGACCTTAGGGGAAAAGCTCTCAGTTTTTCCCAACTGAGAATGATATTTGCTGTGGGGTTTTCATATATGGCTCTTATGATATTGAGGTATGTTCCCTCTATCTGTACACTGTGAAGAGTTTTAATCAAGAAAGGATGCTGTGATACACCACATTAATAAAATAAAGGGGAGGGATCCCTGGGTGGCGCAGCGGTTTGGCGCCTGCCTTTGGCCCATGGCCCGATCCTGGAGACCCGGGATCGAATCCCACATCAGGCTCCTGGTGCATGGAGCCTGCTTCTCCCTCTGCCTGTGTCTCTGACTCTCTCTCTCTCTCTGTGTGACTATCATAAATAAATAAAAAAAATTTAAAAAAAAATAAAATAAAATAAAATAAAGGGGAATAACCATATGATCCTCTCAGTAGGTGCAGAAAAAGTATTTGTTCAATTTTATGTTTTTAAGGCTTTATACTTTGTTTTATGAGACCACTGTATATTCATTTTCATTTTGAATGGTATTTGAAGCCTTAATTATACAGAAAAATGATAACTTGGTCAACCATGTGGCTAATGTGTAAAGCAAACACCTTTGCTTTCAATCACCTGTTTGGAATTCTGTATTACCTAATAACACCCTTCAGCTTGACTGAAACAATTTATATTAAACTTACATAAGTGAAAATGCTTTCATTTAATTTCTCTAGAGTTTCATCCATAATTACTGTATCAAATAAGGGCATCAGAAATTTATATACCTGTAATGTAACATGCCAGTTCCCCCTGCATTCGTAAAATTTAGTTTGATATTTTAAAAATGTGCTTAGAATTAATATAAAAATATTAATAAAGTAATTTCATTTTCCCCAATCACTCTGATTTTGCTTTTCTTTATGTGTATTTTATAATAGAATTTAATGTACAAAATTAAAATTTTAATTATATTATCTGCACAAAAGTAGAAAAGTATTTCAAAGCTAAATTTATAGGTCTATTTAATTAGTTTATGCATCTTTTGTTACAAATAATTAGAATTATTTTGCATTTGGCAGCTAGGGATATCTAAAACATGTTTTGTATTTACTTGCAAAAACAATCTGAATCATCTAGTGTTTCCTTTTCCTGTGCTACCTGTTATTTATCATCTTTTTTTAATTTAATGCTTGCTTACAGGTTATTTTATGTGATTGTGTGCCTGTGTGTGTAAACTATAAAGTCCACGTGTATATATATATATAATCTCATATACATGTGTATGCTATATATATTTATATATGTGCATATACATATACATAATTTTTGCTTATATCTGTGCTCACAAGTCTCATCAATTCCAATATTTTGTGAGTGTAAATATAAAAAGTTAAATGTGATATTGGATATTAGAACTTGATATTTTATTTTTAAATCATGTTAACTGCCTATATGCTTATATAGATACCCTAGAAGAAAGAGTCATAATAGAAAATAATTTTGTCCTCTACTATACCTATATAGACAATTTAAATCCATAATCTGTATTTTTTTACTTGGCTTCACATTTTGTCACAGACACCAAGGAAAAAATTCCCATTGGTAGGTCATTTTCTCACAAACTTGCATTGTTTTTTTTTTTTAGAGATCTTATTTCTAAATGGCATATTAATTTGAAACCTTCTGATTTCAACATACCAAAGTCCACCCCAGATGTTTCTCTCATTGGTAACTATCTCAACTTGAGATGTTTTATGATTAATAAACTTTCAAAATCACATTCCATTGACCTTGGTTCACTCTTTATTTTAACAAACCCTTCCCCAACAATTCATACTGTTCACCACCCTCACATTTCACAATTCTGCCCTCAAATAGTTTTCATGTTTTTCTTCATCACCTATAACATCTTTCTGCAATCCTTCCTTGGGAGTTTTTATAGGTTAAAAAAATAACACAATAGATATTTTGTCATGTGTCTTATTATTTCAGTTATTTTGCTTTATCTTTTAGTACTCCTATCTATTCTTTTAATTTTATTAAATCCTCAGTGACAGTTATTATTAGCAATATCATAATATTGCCATTTTAAACACACTTTGCATGTTTTTTTTTGTTTCTCTGAATATTTTTTAAACTCTCGGAGTATCTATTCTTCATGTATTTTTTCTCTATTGCCTATTATAGTGAGCAATACAAGGCAGATCTATGTTTTATTAAATGGTTATGGCAGGGGTTAGTGCCTTAAAATTATCAGGCAATTACTATCAAACCTCACCATTCACGTTCAATCTCTTGTTATAGAATAAAAAATATATTGATCTGAATTGTTGATCTCTTTCTAATCCAATCTGTGGTTGGCATGAAGTCTACATAAGTATAATCAGGAAATTGCCAGGCCCCATTAGAATAGCTGGATGAATTAAGCGTTTTAAAATATAACAGGATTATTGCCTTATTCGTCTTAAAATGGGGGAAAAACACTTTTTTAATTGATAATATTGACTTTAAAATTATTCTAGTTTATCATGCAATCAAAATGATAAAATCTTAAAGCTCATCAATTTAGGATTCAATTAACTCCAAACTTTTGTTTTCTACATGAAATATTAATAAACAATCTACTGCCAATTTCTGAAATACTTTACATAATACTTCCCAACAAAGAGAAGGAAAAGTAATAGAGCAGAGAGCCAATTCTCACAGAAAAAAGTTAAAGCTGTCCAAGAATATTTTCCTCTTCATGACCATTTCATGTTCGTGGAAGATTTTATAAAGAGTCTTGGGACTAATTTATGGCTAACCACATGACTTTGCTGCCCCATGCACACAAGGTTACCAAGGTTTATCTCTCTCTGTGACAGGGAATACAGCTATTAATGAGATTTACAGTAAAAAGTATTTGATCAGGCTTCCATTGGGGGAGAAATAAACTACTATAGTTTTTTCAATTAAGAGAATATAAAAATAGAAATTTATTAAGCAGGACATGGAGAATTGAAAAAGGCAAAAGACTGAATTTACAGAAGTAGTAACTGCAAAAAGTAGCCATTTCCCAAAGGTCCATTTCCCATAGGTTCAAGAGCACAAAAGAGACAGGGTTGTGGTATTTGAATCTAGAAGACTGGAGAGAGAGACCTGTATGTTGCAAATCAAATCTCTGAAGGGTGCTGTGTGGCTACCTGTGGAGTTTGGAGGAAGGGGTTCCCAAACTGGAACTTAGGCATCCAGATGGCAACACTGCAGTGATGCTCTTGGTGCCTCTGGGAGTGCAGGGCACTGACTAGCTCTGTTAGAATGAAAAGAAACAACACTAGGGCAAAGTATTGCTGTCAGGGAGAAGGTTTTCACTAGGGCAATGACAACAGGGTCAGAGACACTCTTTCAGCCTCCAATCTCCCTCCTTGACCTCAACTGGCGGACCCTAGTAGGAAGCCAACTGCTAAGAGATGCCATTTGTAGATGCCAGTGCCAGCATGACAAAACAGAGTTTAGAAAGATACATTTAGAGCTGGGAAATCATAGTTTAATAATTCACATAAAAACTTTAATTTTACAGTTATACCTAGGTGCTCTGCTGATGTAAAGCTGAGGGTGACTGGAATTGATAGAGGCAGCAATCACAGGTAAGAAACAATTTAAATGAGGAAAATATCAGTACATGATGATAGAGTATAAAATTTAAAATCCTCAGAACCAAAGTCATATATCAGCTCCCAGTTTCATGTAGATTTTTACCAACTCCAAAGAACAATTTAATCACAATTTTTAATTATGCATATAAATATTATAAAATTTCCTCGTACTAGTGAAGAGAAAATTTATACAAACAGAAGAATAATTTTGTTTAATTTATACTTACTAATTCATGAAAAAAATTAGTGTGTATGAAGATGCAAATTGCATATATGTGCTTTTGAAATCATATGAAATATGAGACAATTTCATATGAAACAATTTCACCTTCTGTATGTAGCTGGAGTCCCAGAGAAGTCATTTTTCCCCAAAGTTACTTCCAGATGTACTTTTGTTTATGTAGACAAGCTTTCTCTAGAATTTTCCTTTAGAGTTCTCTGAAAAGCAACTTTTAATCTTGCAAAGGGAAGCACAGTAGTCGTCATAGCATTCCTAAAGAAAGGCTATCATAACTTCTTGTGGAGTTAGCAATTATAAATTATATGCTGACTGTTCACTGAGAAGGAGAGGGGCACAGTTTGGAGGCAGCCAAACTTGGAGTTGTCTCTGAGGAATAATTAAAATCATTTCCTTTTTAAGCTTTAATATTACTACTGCAAACTCAGATGAATTGAAGTGGTTCCAACTGGTGAGTATTAGCAAGAAAGAATAAAAAAAATCTCAAACAGGGCATACCAAGAAAGAAAATCATGTATACTGACTTTAAACAGGATTCCATCCACAAGGAGTTAAAAATAGAGCTACCCTATGACTCAGCAATTGCACTGCTGGGGATTTACCCGAAATCATACATACTGGTAAATCATAATTTACCGTCATTTACATACATATGTAGTGAAATGACGGGACACCTGCACCCCAATGTTCATAGTAGTAATGTTCACAATAGCCAAAATGTGGAAGGAGCCACAATGTCCTTCAACAGATAAATGGATAAAGATGATGTGGTCTATATATACAATGGGATATTATTAGGCCATCAGAAAGGATGAATACCTACCATTTACATTGATGTGGATAGAACTGGAGGCTATTTCGCTGAATGAAATAAGTCAATCAGAGAAGGACAATCATCATATGGTTTCACTGATATATGGACTATAAAGAAATAGTGAAAGGGACTATAAAGGGGAGGGGAACTGAATGGGCAAACTAGAGAGGAAAACAAACCATGAGAGACTCCTAACTCTGGAAAACAAAGAGTTACAAAAGGGGAGGTGGGGTAACTGGTGTTGAGCACTAAGGAGGTCATGTGATGAGAGAAGCACTGGGTGTTATACTATATGTTGGCAAATTGAATTAAAATAAAATAAATAAAATAAAACAAGATTCCAAGCTTAGAGGTCTATAGGAAACAGCTAGATCCAGCCCACAGAGGTTGAGGTAGAACACCTTCAACATCCAGATATACTGTCACTGAGTTAAAGGTTTGGGAATACATGCTGAGCATGAGTGTGTAAATTAAGAACACTTCAAACCTTGGGATCCCTAAGGTCTGAGCAAGAATAAGGAGGGAAAAGAACAGGGATGAGTCAGAGGTTGTAAGTACCAAGTTTTCAACAACAAAAATGAGAGCACCATAAATATGAAAGCATTTAAAACCAGGACCAAGGATATTAATAAAACTTTACTCTCTACATTTGGAAATAAGATGCTAGACTAATACCATCGTCAAAGTAAGTTCTGGCATTTTTAGATAATTTTCATTGTGAGGACTTCTAACAAGATTATATGGTGGTGACTGAATGATTAATAGAAAACATAAAGAGATATTGTATTTCAGTCTGATAAGAGTATGCCATGCCAGCTACTACTTCATAGTAGTTTAAGCATTGTAAATTTTTGTTGTAGTGATTTAAAATATAAAGAATCCTCATATTTTCCAAATTTGTAAGTAGATACACAGAAGTTAAAAGCCTGACCAAGAGTCAAATACCCAGTCAGGGTATTTGATGTCATCTATAACTTTTTCCAGAATAGTCAACTAGAACTCAATATATTTAGCAGACACATATAATTTAAAACTGCCATTCAGGGGATCCCTGGGTGGCTCAGTGGTTGAGTGCCTGCCTTCCGCCTAGGGTGTGATCCTGCAGTACGGGATCAAGTCCCACATCAGGCTCCCTGCATGGGAGTCTGCTTCTCCCCCTGCTTGTGTCTCTGCCTCTCTGTGTCTCTCATGAATAAATAAATCATAAATAAATAAATAAATAAATAAATAAATAAATAAATAACTGTCATTCAGTGCCATCATACTTTGACATCAAAAGGAAGAGTGATGATATAATACCAATTTAATATTATATGTTCATTAAATTTAGAGGATATGTCCCATTTATCTTCTGATTTTATAAATGCTTACCATGCAGAAAGTTATCAATAAATATGTGTGGAAGGAAGGGAAAAGAAAAGAAAGGTCATATTGCAAGATTATCACTGCCAATTCAGGATCAATCCACAAACCAAAATAAGTGCAGTTAAGAATCACTCCCTGAGTTTACATGTAACTAGAAGCACTAAATCCTTATGCTAAATGCATTCATGTGCATTTGATTTCATTTTAGAACTATCACCCTTATTACACATTGAATAGCTGGAGAAATAGTACCAAAGGAATAAAGGAAAAAGTTGATATACCTTATAAAAACTCATATTTTTGTTCATAAAATTTTAAATACCATGAAATAATATTAAAGATGAAAATTACAAACTGAATAAAGATAATTGCAAAAGATATGACAGGTAACATGATAAAGCTTTCATATATAAATAGCTTTTCCAATTCAATAAGACAAAAGAAACAAAATAAAGGGTATGCAGAGGAACTTCCTAATAATTAATATATATAGATAGGTATAGATGACAATTAAATCTTTAATATTTATAAATACATTTATGATAAAATATCAAGTAAAAAATCGTTAAGCAGTATTACAGCATCACACATGCATACACTCACAATAATCTCTGGAAAGATAAAATATCATGAGTGGGTGAGTAAACTTAAGACTATCATCATCATCATCATCATCATCATCTGCATCATCATGATTATATTTATGTTTGTTGTCCCTCTCTCTACTGCGTCCTCCATATCTCAGCAAGTTTTCCTTTACTGGGGGAGAAAAGTAATAAAATGAAAACTTTAGGAAAGAAAAATGACTGAATACAAAAGAAATTTCAAAATGTAGCCATTTATCAGTATTGAATCAATATTCAAACAGATGGGCTAGACATAGAGAGAGCTGCATATTAGAGAAGCATTGAGCTCTAATTAGAAAGAACAATGGATTTGGTATCAGTTAAAACTGAAATCAAGATATATTTTTGCTCTGCCTAACTGTTTGGACATTTGTACACACCTAAAGTTCCTGTTTAGGTGTTACTATGTCCCTAAGCTTCAGCATTTGTATGGGGTAGGAGGGGAGGAATGGGGGGTGAGAATGGTATATTCAACTTTTTGTTTTTGTTTTTCCTGTTCTTTACATTTAGTGTGTTTCCTTAAGTTTGTTTTGTTTTGTTTTTTGTTATATTTGTTCTGGTCTCTATTGTCTGTAGGATTTTTATTATATGGCAGTAGAGTCTACCCATATTTTCCTTTATAATTTAGTCTTTATCTTTTTTGTTATTGTTATTTGTTGTTTTAAGAAAGTCCTTCCGGGTTGAAAGACAGAAAAAAATAATTGCACAGTGCTATTGGGTTTTCATGTTTTACATTTCCCTCCAGTACAAATATAATTTATTTTCCTCCATGGTTAGGAACCACATACTTTCTTATTTAAACAGAGAAATTATTTTCTAGCAGCAACTTTAAGCTAATCTTAGTGATTTCAAAATGTATTAATAAAGAAGAAAATGATGCATATCTTATAGAGTAAAAGGACTAAATTAGATAATGTATGTAGAGTACATATTTGAGTACCTGGTACATAATACCATTCAATTAATTGTTGCTATGTATGAATGACTTAAACAATCTTACAATGATCAATTACTTGTCATTGGTGATTAATAAAATGTTTTATATTTAATATCTAAGTTTTGGGGAAATAATAGTCCAAATCCTAATGTATTATTATTTACTTAAAAAAAGCAGTGCCTAAATTCTTTAAAGATAATGAGGCAGCCTATCTTTTACTAAAATAATTCTAAATTTCCTTGAACTTCGGAATCTATAATTTTATAACTGTTTTGACATCAAAACTTTGACATATTCTGAAATATTTTAATGAATTTATTTTTAGATATATTTATAATGAGGCAAAATGTTCCCTCTGTACTTTGCCTGGCTGTGTGACTATTGATAAGCATGTATAAGTGGCCATGACAACACCATAGGTATGTGAATGCAGTCTCTAATAAACACCATGAGAGAAATCTTTCCAATGACATTATTAAGTTAAAATAAAAGAGAAAAAAAATTATAAATGAGGTTAACTTTCTGGATAATAAAATTATCTCTAATCATAGGACAGGATAAATTCTTTTAACTATATTTAGATTTTATATACATTTTATCTTATTTTATTCAACAGAATATCTACCAAACTTTATAACTTGAAATAAAAATTGAGATTTTTCTACTGATAGCCACAAATTCTTTGCCACTACTTCTATGAATAAAGGTGATCTTCCCCTAACTGTTATATTTAATAGTTTGGTGACAAAGACACCATATCAATTGCAGGCTAGTTTTGAAAAGGACTAGTAGCTTCAGCATTGGGATCTTGGAGACCTTATCCACCATGTAAGAAAAAATATGGAAAAACCTGAAAAGGACATTGACAAAGAAAGTTGTCCAGCTCAGTTCAACCTTTCAGTCATGTTCACCAAAGCACTAGATATGTAAAGGAAGAAATAATAATGAAAATGGACCTTTTACTTTAAGGCATTCAAGTTTATGATGCATAAATTAGACAAAACCCATCCAGCCAAACCTTCCCTGAATTATGAACTCAAAAAATTGTGAGCAAGTTTGTCCAACCCCAAAGAATGTGCGCCACAAGATGGAACTATAATGTGAACTATGGACTTGGAGTGTTTATAACTTGTCAGTGTAGGTTCAACAACTATAATAAGTATACCTGTTTGGTGAATGATGTTGATAAAGGGAGGAGGCTTTGCATGCATGGAAGTAGGGGATATGTGGGTTTACATAGAGGGTAGATGTCCCTTCCTCTCAATTTTTCTGAGAACCTAAAGCTGCTCTAAAACAAACAAACAAACAAACAAAAAACAGTATTAAGAACAAACAAACAAATCTTGTTAGCAACAACAAAGTGATTCTGAAACCAAATTTCTAAGGTGTGTGTGATCTTTAAAATAGTCTATTCTTGTTGATACATATTAAAGGGTCAAATTTTGAAAGTAAACAATAAATGATAATTGTTTTTTGATATAAATTAAGCAAAAGATTTTATTCATTTATTCACGAGAGACACAGAGAGAGTGGCAGGGACATTGGCAGAGGGAGAAGCAGACTCCCTGCAAGGAACCTGATGTGGGACTCCATTTGGGATCCTGGGATCATAACCTGAATCAAAGGCAGATGTTCAACCAGTGAGCCACCCAGGTGCTCCTGAAGCATTTTCTTTTCTTTTCTTTGTTTTTTTTTTTTTTAAGATTTTATTTACTTATTCACGAGAGACACAGAGAGAGACAGAGACATAGGCAGAGGGAGGAGAAGTAGGATCTGTGTAGGAGCCCAATGCGGGACTCTATCTGGAACTCCAGGATCACATCCTGAGCTTAAGGCAGATGCTCAACCACTGAGCCACCCAGGCATCCTAGAAGCATTTTCTTAATTCAAAATCTGAAATGCAAAGATTACCCTGGACACCTACCTAGAGTATCTATTCTTATAATAATGTAATGCAAATATTTAGATATATGAAACTAGGTGTAACTAGTTTATCTGGTATAGTTCGATATATTTACTTTTACACAATTAGCAAGCTAAGTCAAACATATAAATCACATATAAATCTACAAAACATATACCATTGCAAGTAACATTAACACCACAGTTTCCAAACTCTATGTAGACTCTAGCTTAAGAAACTCTGTTCCAACTAATTTGGCTGATTTCCAAAATGAAATTATTGTTACTATGTAACATTTTCCAAATTAGCAGAATCTCATTGCTTATAATGCTAACTATAAATCAACATGAATCCTGAAATGCTTCCAGGCTGTGAACTCTACATTTTGGACAAAATCTCCCATCAAAGTATTTCTTTTTTTTACCTCCAGTGGCTGACAAGATACTGGAGGACCTTGCTGATGGTAATGACTAAAGATAGATATTCATTAACTCATAAAATACATGTAAAATGACTGGCAAGAAGTAGAGTTTAAGAATGTGGTCCATACAGAAGTGACCCTACAGGAGTGCTAAAATAAATAGAGATGGATAGATAGCTGATCACCCTGATGAGAACAGGATGGCAGAGAAATGACAAGAGAAATATAATGCATTCATTTTAAAGGCTGCTTCTCTTTGTCATTGAATTTCACATGAATATTTATGTCAAAGAAACTGTGTTTTTAAAACACAGAAATCCAAAATCTAGAAATTTTGTATAAAATAAATGACTACTACATTAATTTATTGGAACATACTGTCCTAATGAGAAATGCAGAATTGTTTTCATCATTTTTTTTCCATCTTAGATAATATTAAGACCATAGTATAATTTTAACTGTATTACCTATATGACGAAGGGTCATAGTCACACAATTTCTGTTTGCATATGTGTGTCATTAACTACTTTCTAATGGGACTAATGCATTCAACAAAAGTATCTTGATTAAAGCTATTATTTAATCTTTTTTGTTGTAGAAATTATTAATTTGCTTTCATCACATATGATGCTGATAGAAAATTAGTAATGTAAATTATCAATGTGGGTCTCCTAAATATGAGTATTTTTTTTTTAAGAAATCATATTCTAAGTACTTTGGCAAATGTATTTCTCCCTTCAGTTTTCTTTTTTTTCCCTTCAGTTTTCTTAGTAACAGCTAACAAAACACATTTACCGACAAATTATTCCTGGAAGCATTATATATCTGTTCATATGATAAACCAAGCTGCAGCAAAGAGATACATATTCTAATAAGGTGTTTAGATTATATTCCCATTGCATACATGCAAGTGTTTGCCAAAGTAAATTACGGTGGAAAGCTATCATTTTCTTGTTACTGATAGAGTTCATCTATATTCAGTTGCATTTTCTTTTTAATATACATTTTACTATCAAATTTCTTCCCTTTAACTAATCTTCCCTCTCTCTCTCTCTCTCATTATAATGGTCTTAGATAGTAGAGCATATTTTATGAAACTTTATAAGAGTGGTGAGCATGATAATAAACTTCAAGATTTTTTCTTCGAAATGTTAATAGCCATTTTAATAAACACAAACACATGTGTTTTATTTTCCTTTAATTATCTAACATCCCCTAGACTTCCAGAGTGTCCAATTAATGTCCAGTATCGACGGCACCTCATTTTGCATAAAGCTTTACAAGCATTAAGAAAAACCAAAGAACTGGGCAGGGGACTGTGTGTATAATATAGTTATAATAATTATCATATTGTTTTCAAATTATTTATCTGTCTCTCACATCTTCACTACCTCTGACCTCTCCAAAGAAGAGACCATATGTTATTCATAATTGGAATCACCATGCAAACCTCAGTGTCTGCTACAAAGATAATTCTCCAAAACTTATGGCTGAATAAATGGGTGGGTGGGTGGGTAGGTGGATGAATAGATTAGTAAGTGAATAGAATAATGCATTTGTTCCCCCTAAATAAAATTATAATAGAAAGCTAGATACAAAAAAGAAATTCTTTATAGTAGTATACATTGTCAAAGAAATAAAGTGTCATAATTCTTAGCATAAATTTTGCCCACTTTTGTTCAGCATAAGCAGAATAATTATATATGAAACGGTATTTGAAATAATTTTGAAAGGCAATCTAAAATAAAATCTTAAAATTCATTGATGTCATCTCTCGAAAAGCAGTACTTGGACACACAAGCAATTATGAAAGTCAATCATTTACATGAAGAGGCATAAAAGCATCCTGCAGTGACAGAAAATTAATAAGAATCAACAATTAACTTTATATCATCTATTCAAACATCTTAGATATTGAAATATGTTACCATACCACACAAAGTAATTTGGACCTTAGAGTGATGGCATCAAGAAAAAAAAGACCATTATTCTCTTTATTCAAATGTATTGAAAGCAAGAGCACAAATCAGAGTTAAATGTCGATTTTAAACACGTCACATCAGTGCTTTTCAGCTAGCTGCTGAGCATTCTTTTCACATGCAGTGTTGTATGGCCCTCTCATTCACTTTCACCTGTATTCCCTTACTCCTCACATGACCTTTAGGTAGAGTTGCATTCTGCTGTGATAAATTCTCATTAGTGACAATACTGGCATTCACTGAAAGTGTGATCTCTCCAGATTTTACCCACAGAGCAGCCATTACAGTCATTCAACTTTATATCCAAGGAGAACACCTATTCCTACTTTTATGTCAAATCGTGCACCAAGTTAACACTGTTTTGCCCCCAAATCTGAGAGATCACAACTGACAGCCTGCCACCCCTATAATGTATTCATTTTCTTCATGAAGCGTCTTCTCTCTCTAGAGATTGTACACAAGTTCTGCGAAGCTTGGCTATTTGTTTTTTTGTTTTTGCTTTTTTTTTTTAATGAACTATCCTCAGGCTAAACAACGTTGTCATCCTCTCTCAGCTATAATATCCTTATGCAACTTGATTCAGAAGAGGTCTAATCAACTAAATTGACATGCACACTTATTTATTTAACAAACACTTAATGCTCTATCTCTTGTATCAGGCACACAGAACACAACAGTAATTAAGAAAGATCATGCCTTTGCTTCCTGGAGCTTACATTATTGTGACAGAGCAAGGATGATAGTTAAGTTAACATACAAAGAAAATATGAGATGGTGATCAATAATTGGAAAAGGGGAAACAAAAGAGTAGAATATCTTTGAGAAAGACAGTGTGTATACTATGGTCTAGAAAATACAAGATTTCTATGCCATAGCCATAAAGGAAGGGTGATTCCCATACATAGTCTACCCTCAGGAATACATTTCACATGGAAAAAAAAACAAATTTTAAATCAGAGAAGATGAGGAAGGGCTGTTTGTTCGTAGGAAAAAAATCCAGGACCATTGCCAGAATTTGAGGATCCTCAGCCACAGGAATGGAGAAAATGTTTGTCTAAAGAAATAAAGGGGAAGTCACCCCCTTCCCTCCTCAGAGCATCGCCCTCAGATAGCCAATGAACCTAGGTGGGATTACAAATATTCAGATGTATAAAAGAGGAATATTTAAGCTGAGAAATGAATGACTAAAAAAAATGAAGCTATACCTTTAGAAAATGAGAAAAGACCTTTCAATAGAGAGGGAGAGAAATACAAGGAACCTAAGTAGGAATAAACTCAATGGATTCAGGAGCATGAAGAAGACTGGTGTGCCTACAGTGTGATTCTTCAGAATGGAGGGGTATTAAAAAGACTGCAAGGGCAGGCTAGGAGTTCAGCGGTTTGGCGCCTGTCTTCGGCCTAGGGCGTGATCTTGGAGACCCAGGATCGAGTCCCACGTCGGGCTCCCTGCACGGAGCCTGCTTCTCCCTCTGCCTGTGTCTCTGCCTCTCTCTCTCTCCTCTCTGTGTATTCTCATGAATAAATAAATAAAATCTTAAAAAAAAGACTAGGAGAGTCAGAAGAGACCCATATATATTAGGGTGAATGGGTGGGGTTTATTTTAGCGGGATGGGAAGCCATCGGATAATTTTACACGACGTTGTGACACAACCTGAAGCACAACTCCTTTTCTGACTGATTCTGACACTGTTGACTCCCTCTTTCTCTTATGAGATTCCTTTCGATTTTATTGGGCTCACCTGAATAATCCAGGATAATCTTCTCATCTCAAAATCCTTAACTTGGTTACATCTTGAAAGTTCATTTTGCCATATAATTTATTCACAAGTTCTGGGAATTAAGATATGCATATCTTTGGAGGCATTATTTTGACTACAACAGACAGGTAGTAGAGTCTGGATTCAACTACATGGATTAATTCAGAGTCCATATACCAGAGTCTTTCTGGTTATCATTATCCTTGGAAATTACTGCAAAGAGGGGCAATTTGGGGTAGAAATCGTACTAGACTTGAGCACTAAATTTATACTCTCTCACGAGATGTTATTGTGGTCAAGTCTAACTCAGAACTATATAAGAAAGGGGGTTATGGGAAACATATTCTCTAGTTTAATCAAGACACAATTATCTTTGTGTCTGGTGTAAGAGAATGGTCCAGTTTCATTTTTCTGCATGTGCCTGTCCAATTTTCCCAGCACCATTTATTGAAGAGACTGTTCTTTTTCCAGTGAATAGACTTTCCTGCTTTGTCAAATATTAGTTGACCATAGAGTTGAGGGCCCATTTCTGGGTTCTCTATTCTGTTCCTTTGACCTATATGTGTCTATTTTTGTGCCAGTACCACACTGTCTTGATGATCTCAGCTTTGTAGTATGGCTTGAAATTCAGCATTGTAATGCCCTGGCTCTGGATTTCTTTTTTCAATATTCCCCTGGCTATTCTGGGCCTTTTCGGACTCCACACAAATCTTGAGATTATTTGTTCCAACTCTCTGAAGATAGGGATTGCATTAAACGTGTAAATCACCCTGGGTAGCATAGACATTTTAACAATATTAATTCTTCCAATCCATGAGCATGGAATATTTTTCCGTCTCTTTGTGTCTTCCTCAATTTCTTTCAGAAGTGTTCTAGAGTTCTTAGGGTATAGATCCTTTACCTCTTTGGTTAGGTTTATTCCTAGGTATCTTATGCTTTTGGGTGCAATTATAAATGGGATGGACTCCTTAATTTCTTTTCCTTCAGTCTCATTGTTAGTGTTTAGAAATGCCACTGATTTCTGGGCATTGATTTTGTATCCAGCCACACTCCAAATTGCTGTATGAATTCTAGCAATCTTGGGGTGGAGTCTTTTGGGTTTTCTATGTACAGTATCATGTCTTCTGTTAGGAGGGAGAGTTTGACTTCGTCTCTGCCAATTCGAATGCCTTTTATTTCTTTTTGTTGTCTGATTACTCGGGGTAGGACATCTAGAACTAAGTTGAATAGCGGTGGTATGAGTGGACATCCCTGTCATGTTCCTGATCTTAGGGGAAAGGCTGCCAGTGTTTCCTCATTGAGAATGATATTTGCTGTGGGCTTTTCATAGATGGCTTTTAAGATGCTGAGGAATATTCTCTCTATCCCAACACTCTGAAGAGTTTTGATTAGGAGTGGATGCCATATTTTGTCAAATGCTTTCTCTGCATCTATTGAGAGGATCATATGGATCTTGGATGAAAGATCTAAATGTGAGGCAGAATCCATCATAATCCTAGAGGAAAACATACGCACACCTTTTTGAAACTTGGCCACAGCAACTTCTTGCAAGATATATCTGTGAAGGCAAGGGAAACAAAAACAAAAATGAACTATTGGGACTTAATCAAGATAAAAAGCTTCTGCACAGCAAAGGAAACAGTCAACAAAACTGTAAGACAACCTACAGAATGGGAGAAGATATTTGCAAATGACCTATCAGATAATGGGCTAGTATCCAAGATCTATAAAGAACTTATTAAACCCAACACCCAAAAAACAAGCAATCCAATCATGAAATGGGCAGAAGACCTGAACAGACATTTCACCAAAGAAGACATACACATGGCCAGCAAGCACACGAGAAAATGGTCCACATCACTTACCATCAGGGAAATACAAATCAAGACCACAATGAGATACAACTCACACCAGTGAGAATGGTAAAAATTAACAAGACAGGAAACAACAAATGTTGGAGAGGTTGTGGAGAAAGGGGAATCCTCTTGCACTGTTGGTGGGAATATGAACTGATGCAGCCACTCGGGAAAACTGTGTGGAAGCTCCTCAAAGAGTTAAAAATAGAGCTACCCAGCAATTGCACTGCTGAGGATTTACCCCAAAGATACAGATGTAGTGAAACAGCAGGACACCTGCACCCCAATGTTCATAGCAGCAATGTCAACAATAGCCAAACTGTGGAAGGAGCTTTGGTCTCCTTTGACAGATGAATGGATAGGGAAAATGTGGTGTATATATATACAATGGAATATTACTCAGCCATTACAAAGGAAGAATACCCACCTTTTGCTTCAACGTGGATGGAACTGGAGGGTATTATGCTGAGGAAGTAAGTCAGGTGGAGAAAGACGATCATTATATGGTTTCACTCATACAGGGAATATAAGAAATAGTGAAAGGGATTATAGGGGAAAGGAGAGAAAATGAGTGGGGAAAAATGAGAGAGGGTGACAAAACATGAGAGACTCCTAACTCTAGGAAATGAACAAGAAGTAGTGGAAGGGGAGGTGGGCAGGGAGTTGGGGTGACTGGGTGATGGGCACTGAGAAGGGCATTAGGCAGGATAAGCACTGGCTGTTATGCTATGTGTTGGCAAATCGAACTCCAATAAAATATATATATGCATAAAAAATAAAATAAATAAATAATAAAAGTAAAAAACAAAACAAAAAGACACAATTAAAAAGCCCTTTGCATTTACACTGGCATGCATACATTCTCTTAAAAGTGATAGTCTGGGGGATCCCTGGGTGGCGCAGCAGTTTGGCGCCTGCCTTTGGCCCAGGGTGCGGTCCTGGAGACCCGGGATCGAATCCCACATCGGGCTCCCGGTGCATGGAGCCAGCTTCTCCCTCTGCCTATGTCTCTGCCTCTCTCTCTCTGTGACTATCATAAATACATAAAAAAATTTAAAAAAAAGTGATATTCTGATAAATTTGTTACAAAAATCCAGCATTGCAAATTGATATAAACTGTCAATAGATGACGTTCTTTATAATTCAAAAGACCACTTAAAAATAACTTCTGTGTAAGGCACAAATATATATCTCTATCTATGTAAAAAAGTTTTCCCTGAGGAAAAATCAAAGAAGACAACTATTTATATATACAATAACATTGTTTAAAAAATGTTTCATAATTGGGGGAATGTATACTTACATATAACTCTGTCTTTTTTGCTTAATTTCTGTTTTAAACAAAGCACATTTTTCATCAGGTGAAATATTTTAAAAATCTCAGTTACTAAGATATAGAAATGCCATCTTATGCCTTACATTTGATGATACAATATTCTCTATGGTTTCTCCAAAGATTATTTATTTGCAATTCACTTCTCTAAATATAGAATGAAATTGGATTGCTATAATTTTTCTCCAATGTCCAATTTTTGTTCTAAAACACTTTGATTTTTCTATGAAATCAAGCAATGCATGAATGTTCTATTCCTCAGACATAGTTTTAATGGCCTGTGTTTTCTTGTGATCTTTTTAAACCATAGATCTACAATTCTTTCCAATGTGTTATTACAACCTTAATAAAAATAGTTATCTTTCCTAGTACTTACTAAACTTAGAATATTTCAAATGGAAATGTTCACTTTGGGACTTAAAAATTAGATATGTGTTTAGACTCTGAAATTTTGGGAAGTTGTTTGTCACATACAACATTGATTTTTAATAAAATAGTTCCTACCACTATGTTCTTTCCAGTTTCACAAGTTTTGTTCCTAACCTGATATTATTTTTGCTCAGATAATAATAGAGCAAATAAGTACTGCAAAACTTGTTCCTAAAATTAATTTTATATAGAATCATTATATATTCACAATATTTTCTTTTTATGGTGAATTACATTTCCATAATTGAAATACTAATTATCATTCTTTTTTAAACAAATACTGAAACTGAAGATAAGAATGCTCAAGTCTCATTTTGGAGTATGCTCCGGAATGTCAAGTACAGTATAGAATATTCATAACAAGTTTAATATTTTTTATATTGTACCAAGTGCATATTTATAAATTCGGATTTTATTTTTAAATGGATGCTTTGCCTCCATCATAATCACATTGGCCTTTCAACTTACAGAAACAGTGTTTCCTCTACAGATATTTTTACATATGGAACTTCAGGCTTCATTTCTCAGTATCTGTGTACTTTCAGGAGATATATTCACAGCTCACTGAACAACAGCCAAATACTCTACATTTCCTGGCCTCACTTGCAGTATTAAATGTTTTAAAAAGCTTAATATAATCAAATGCTAATTAGTGTACTATTAACTGTGAAATTGGTTGCATTTAGCTAATAATATTGTGGTTCCACAAACATGAATCTTAAAAATTATCATTTGCTTATTTGGGTACTTCTGAAAAGAAATGGAAAATGAGAGAAGGAATAGAAATCATAATAAAATAAAATAAATGACATGTTGAGTGGGCACTGTTCTTAACTGCAAGAATAATCCAGTATTCATAGTTGTTTTCTCAGTATTCTTTCCTTTTTTCTGGCAGATTTTGTTATGGAATATAAAGAAAGGAAACTAAGTATCATCAATTACAGTGTGGAGAATTCTATTTTGCATTTCTGTCTGCCATAATATTTTATTTTGCTTCATCCAAAACTATAGAGCTAAAATTCGCCTGGAGGAAATTTTCTGTGTGGAAACATGATAAAAATCAAAGTTGGAAAGTATACTAAAGTCATCTGGCAAAATATCCTTGTTATTGGAAATGTACATTCCCAGTAGAGCATTGCTACCAAGTGGCTATCCAGCATATATTGGAATATTTCAGGGACAGGAAATTCACTGGTTATGGAAACCCTTTGGTCAGATAAATTTTTAGAAATATTTTGTTATTCAAAATCTGAGATATTTTACTTTGTTTCCCTAGGTCTTGTTTTTATCCTTGCAGATATGTAGACCAAGTTCATTCTTTTCCTTCCTCATGGTTAATTATAGCAGAAATGAAATAATATGTGTGTGTATATTTCTCATAACAAACTAGTACCAATATGTAGGAATGGCTTCCTATAATCTCATCTTGTCTTAATAAAAAGTTTTAAGCAATATTCCAACCAGCCTTCTCATTTACCACCTAGATAGAAAGGCAGATTTCTAATGTTAATCTTTCATTAATAGACTAATAACAATCATCTGTTAAGAAATGTGAAAGAATAGAACACCCTGCTTTATCCAGCAACCTATGCCAACAACAAAAAAGAATAAATATAATTTTTAAAAGACAGAACTGAGATAGGGAACTAAAAGCAGGACAAATTTATGAATTCATTTATGCTTTTGGCTAAAATATATCCCTCTTCAAATCGGTTTGAAGCTGTAAGCACTGTAGGGTTTTTCACCTACTAATGACTTCACAGCTGGCACATGCATGGCATCAATGTTTATTGGCATCCTCAAAGTCAGTTATTTCTAAGAAGCTCTCTTCCAGGCCTCTGAATAAATTATCTATCAAGTGCAGCAGTGCATGACAACACCCAAAATACAATTTGCAGTCTCACACAGGCTCTCATTATTTGGTGTAAATGAAATCCCAAGTCATTAAACATTTTAAAAAATGAAGACCCCTTTTATTAAAAATATAAGCAATTGAAAGACCTCTTAGGTCATTCTTTCAGTCCATAATATGCATGGTAATGAGCCTGGAAATACGATCAATCCCTCCACAATTGTTTACTTTTCTTTGAAAGACAAAAGTTTCTGTCAAACACATCACAGAAAAAGTTCAAGCAGGCTAGTTTCATCAATTCCACTGGGAATATGCTAGAAAATTGGCCAAGGGAAAAGACAACACAAGCAATGATGATAAGAAATAACATACTCTGAAATTTACAAAGCTGTAAGTTATAAGTCATAGGATGCCTGCTGAATAACTATTAGCGATTCACACTTCTTTGTATCTGAAGATTTATTCCCCCACATATGCTGTAAGCTTTAAAAAAATAAAATAAATAAAATAAATGAAGCTAATGGAAAGAGCTTTTCCTTGATCTGCTTATACGAGTCTTATCAATTTCAGGCAAGATGGCAATACTTTTTTGACAATGAGTTTAAACATATCTACAGTCTCTCCTGCTATGTTTACCATGAATTTTGATGATGCTTTATATGAGCCTCAAGGCTATTTGATGTTGCTATACTTTTAATCCATGAACTGAGACTCATAGCCCATCAAAAACATTTAGTCACAAACCAATATGGAGTAAATGTTATCTACCACAGCTTGTTTTGTTGTTCATTTACCAGTGCAATAAATGCATACTATGATACAATGTAACATCTTAATAATGTGAATGTCCAAGAAAAGCATCTATCATTCACTAATAAACTAACCAAGTTTAGATGTGATTTCACTCTGCATTATCAATATGTTTTAAAGACACAATTTAACCCCTTGGTGTATCTGAATCTGTGGAATTAGAGAAGCTGCAGCAGCAGCCACAGCAGGAGCAGAAGAAGGTTCCAATGGGTTTATCCAGAAAAGTCTAAATGCAATTAAACATTTGATTAATGTGATTCTCTCCCACTAATATTAACTTCCATGAATCTGGACACTTCCATCTTTTTCTTCTTCAATATATTTTCATCACTTAACATTTAGCATGGTAGGTACTCAGCAAGTATTTGCTGAACAAATGAAAGAAGGAAAGAAGAAAGAAATGTAACTGGCATACTCAAATTGTTGAGTCTTTCTGGATGCAAATGACCCTAATAGGATACGGGTTACTTTGAAAATGTGTCTTAAATATAATTAAAAACCTTTTCCATGTCCTATTTCAATGACAAATTTAATAAAAAGTACTAGCACTTAAATTTACCCATGAGCCAATATAAACTGCTAACCGATTCTAGAACACTTTTTACAATAACTTTTTACAATAATAATAAGTAGATGGATTCTAAGCAATCCAGTCTTTTGGCATTGATGTTCCTATGTAATATCCTCCCTCTCAGTATGCAATGGACCTGTACTCACTTGCAATTCAGCAAAAGTGATGGAATATCAGTTAGAGTTAGGTTATAAAAAGAATATCTCAATCTCCCTCTCTTAATCTCTCTCTCTCTCTCTAACATACACACACACTCTCGGACTTTGAGAAATAATCCACCATGTTGTGAGTAGTCTATGGAGAGGTTAAGCCTCTTTCTGATCTTTTTTTTTTAAAAAAGATTTTATTTATTTATTTATTTATTTATTTATTTATTTATTTATTTAGAGGAGAGAGCATGAGTGGGGAGGAGGGTCAGAAGGAGAGGGAAAAGCAGACTCAGCAAGGAGCCTGGCAATGGGGGTGGGGTAGGGGGGCGAGGGAGAGGGTCCAATCCCAGGATCTTGAGACTATGACCTAAGCTGAAGGCAGATACTTAACTGACTGAGCCACCCAGGAACCCCAGCCTATTTCCAATCTTGAGATGATAAAGCCCTACCTGTAAGTCTGGCTGCAAGCGAGAGACAGAGTCAGAACCACTGGAGTTGCTCTAAAATGACCCACAGAAACCATGACATAGTAAATGTCTTATTGTCAATCACTAAATTTAAGGATGATTTTTATGCCACAATAGATCACTAATACCTTGAATATAGCACCTAGTCAGCAGTTTAACATATCTATCAAAAGGGAATCCATGGATATGAGACATCTCGATTAAGAAATTTCTTAATTTTAAGTTCAAATATATGACTTTAGATTTCTCCCTACTGGACCTTAAATGCTGGTAAACAAATAAAACAGATAATTTTCCTGGAATTTTGGAGATTATATTCTAATAAGGGAAACAAGATAGCAAATTTTGAAATGAACAAAATAATTACAGACTCTTTATACACTAGGAGAGAAGAAATAAGGTAAAAGACAAGGAGTAATTAGAGGCTTTGGTAGGTGTAAGAAAGGTTCTCTGAAGAGATAATATTTAAATTGGGTTTAAAGAATAGGAATGAGCTAGTCATATGAAGATCTGGGTAAAGATCCAGTGAGACAATGGAGCAATAGGATAACATCCCAGATGTAAGAAAAATCTTATGATATCTAAGAAATAGAAAGATAAGTTGAGGCATAATAAGAAATGGGACAAATGGCTGGTTAGTGATGAGTAGGAAAGGCTGGCAGGGGCCAGATGTTGTAGAACTCTTTTAGCCAAGAAAAGGGGCTCACTTTTTAAACACAATTGAAAGTCATTTAAAGGTTTTAATCAGGAGAATATCATGACTTAAGTAAAACCCTTATAGTTGGGCCAATTAAGATTCTTCCATAGGTTGCATTTGGCTCTCTCAGGTATATGAGGTGCTTAGGAGTTAACACTAACTTGGATTATTACATAGAAATTAAATTCTCTGCTCAGGCTATTAGGGGAACTTTTAGCTCCCTTTCCTGAAATAATTCTCAATCAAAATATCATACTGTATTCAGAAAAAATGATGATCTCATCTCTTCTCTGGAATCTCCTGTCTTCAGGTAGACTCTGGGAAACTACTTTTATTATTAACTTAAAATCCTGTGCTAAATAAGTGCTGCTGAAGCAATCATTACAATATCAGAAACTTAAAGTCAGGTGTAGGTTCTGGAGTGACCACCCAAGATGAGTGAGAAGTTCTGACCCTGGCACCAGAAAACATCAGTCTACAGCAGGACAATGTAGAAGAGTGGCATTCTACAGCTGAGTGGTATTCCTGGACTTCTCACATCACTCTTTGTCTTTGGTCAAACATAAGAAAAATGCAATAAGGCTGATACATCTGGATGCTTTGTTTAACTAGTACTCTTAATTATAAGAACAAAAAACACATGTAAAAGTCTCAACAGGATAAACAAAAACAATAATGCAGGTTACCTGGAGCAGCTTTGCTTCAGGTTGTGAGTCTGCTTCATGTGTGTTTCCTTCTGGGACCAGACTTAATGGATGGAATTTACATGGGACATCTACTCATTGTAGACATAGGAAGCAACACACAGGAAGATGAAATATATGATACTACCTCGCTTGCACTACCATATATTGCCCTCTCCATTGACCAAATCATGCCGTATGACAAAACATTATCAGAAGGACTATACTTCCCTATAGAGAAGAAGGTAGGAGAGGGAAAGGGAAAGATTATTTTCTTTTTTTTAAGTATTTATTTATTTATTCATGAAAGACACACAGAGAGAGGCACAGACATTGGCAGAAAGAGAAGCAGGCTCCATTCCCCCATGTGGGACTTGATCCTAGGACTCCGGGATTACGTCCTGAGCCAAAGGCAGACACCCAACCACTGAGCCACCCAGGCATCCTGAAATATTATTTTCTGAATATTAATCTAACTTACTGCATTGTAGGTGACTCATAGGAAAGCACTGTAATTTTATAAGACTGTATGACTGGGTACAGGTGGCTTTTCAGGCTACAGATAAAGTGAACTCTGAATGTTTTCTGGGACCTGTAGGTATGATGTTTATTTTGACCTCTTTCCTTTAATTTTTGTTACCTAGTTCTTCTATCCATCCATGTCAACACAGATCACTGCCTATTTCAGCCTAGTCTTCATCCACATGTATCCTATATAGTGCCAATTATATTGATCAGTACATGAATTGTTGGCCTAGGTAATGACATCTCTAACAATTCTAAGCCTTAAACAAATAATGATAAGCATGTGGTTTACTGATTAGATTCTTTTTTTTTTATCATAGAAACAGAAAGTAGTGTTGTCCATTTCCTAGCAGAGAGAGGTTCTACGTGTTTAGTGAACAGACTGTATCTTGAGGAAAGTATCTTGAGATCACATAAGGACCTGTTCTTCTGAGCATGGGTAAATTTATTGCCATGTCACTCTCCAGAACTGTCATTGAGGTTTTTGGTTGTGTTGCCATTAAACTTGTTTTGTGTCAGGAGTGGGAGAGTGATAATAGGGCATGTACCACTTTTTAAATAATAAAACATTTAAAGTATATATGTTGTTTCTCGAATTAGACATTCCATACCATATACATTCCATATCATATACATTTTGGCTATTTTTTTCCTGAAACTTCCCTCTATTTTCTGGAGAGATAGTATTTGGAAAATATGTAAGAGAATCAGAAATGTTTGCCCTTGATACCAAACTTGAGATTAGTTAGCACTTAGGCCTCTATTATTAAATCACTATCTCATAATAAAAACCACCTTGAAATGTCTCACATAAAAATAAATTTTTGTGTATAGAAAAATTTCCTGTTTGTAGAAAATAACATTCTAATTTGTGCTCTTAGTACAATGCAGGCATTATATAAGGTTCTGTTAAGCCACCATCCTATGTAACAAAGTAGCCATACATGAAGCATATAAATGTGAGGAAAAAATCTTTCAAATTTCTATATTATAATTATTTGTTAAAATTTTTTTGTCATGAGCAAAAATGATATATAAAAAACCATATATTTGTTTCTGAATATTGTTTGGAATGGAAAATTTTAAAACTGTTTTATATATGGATAAGAAAAGCTACCTATGTTTTCATATAAATGTTGATGGTGGTACTTGAGTGTACATTATTTATTTAACAGTTTCTTAATATAGTTTACCTTCAATGAACCTACATCAAGTCAAGCCTTCAAATGTTTTATACTTTCTATGGTAAGCTACCTAGTGTTTAGAAATTATAGGAGTGAATTATAAGGAAAACTGACATGTATCTAACATGCTATTAAAAGAGACTTTAGATAAATTCTTCTGTCCTCTGCCTTGTGTGTAGTTATTATAAAGGTTAATTTGAGGGAAAAAATCAAATTTGCATTTGATAGTTGTCTCAATTGGCTTGTCTTTGTCCTTTTATATATTTTCTGGGAGGAAGCAATTTTTTCTTAGTCTTGAGGTGCTAAGTAAATTCTCTACTTTTTTAAAGTTTCCAAAGTATTTTAAAGTCTATCTTTCTACTTTGGAAACTCTTATGTTGAAGATTAAATGATTGTAAGCCTCTAGCTGAACCCTAGAGGACAAGTTCATATGGCATGTTTTTACAGATGAGGAAAAGGTGGTAAAGATCAGCTAAAGGGACACGAGTCGAGTTCCTAGCTGAGCTGAGACAAATGGAAAATAATCTTTTCATTATCTTGTGCTGTTTATAGTTTCTCCACAGATTCTTTGTGCCATTCTATCCCTCTCACACTCTGGCACCCTCTTCTGTCACTATCATTATATTCATTAGCACACAAGGGCCTCCTCAGTTGAGAGAGTGACTAGAAACACTGATTATGTTTTTATCAGATGCTCTCAACAAGAAGGAGAGGAAAACACAATGTATAAGTATTCATTCAGTGAATTATTGGATCTCATGTACATAAAAATATATGACGAGGTCTCACAGCCCTGGACCTAGTAGTCCTTGAGCCTGTTCAGTTATCTACTTTGAGATCCAACACTAGAATCTCTTGAAAGGTCTTCTACATTTTTTACTGTTACCTCAAAATTATTTACTAGATCATTTTTTTCCTTCTTTACATCCAGTCAACCAAAGAATTCCCAAGGAATGAATTCTCAACTTTCTTTTCTTTCTTCTGGGACATATAATCTCACAGCAGAACGTAAACACTCCCATTTTTGTGAATTACTTTCCATTTCTATATGCCTAGCCTTCTATTCTCCTATGTTACCCCTGCATTTCCCATTGAAATATCCGTTATAAATATTCTGAAAAGTTATTCTAGATGTCTCACTTAATTATGCCTTCTCTCGCTCTCTTCACACACACACACACACACACACACACACACACAGGCATATATACCACCACCATCACCAAATTTGTACTTGTTGATTAAAAAGTTCCACTATCTCCTTTGTCATAGAAATCTCCAAATAACTTGCTTTGTATCTCTTTATTGACCATCTCATCTACCAATTGCTAATTCCTAACAATTCACACAGTATCTTTCCTCTCCATCCCTATGAGTGCAACTTTAACTTAGAAAGGAAGTAATTTGTCATTTACTCGATACAATATGTTAAAAAATACATGCCTTTCTGTAACCTCTCTGGACTCTAGAATATTTTACATTTTAGTCTTCTTGAAGAACATATTAGCTTCTTGCTTAATATCCTCCCTAGCCATAAATAACTACTGATTTACTCTTTGTCTATATTAGATTTGCATGTTCTAGACACTTCAAATGAATGTATTTCTACATTATGTGGTCCTTTGTAGCTGGCTTTTTTGACATGGCAAAACAGTTTATAAAGTCATATATATTGTAGAATGTATCCATACTCCATATCTTTTTATTACCAGATAATATTACTTTGTATGGTATAGTATACTTTATCCACTCACCACTTGATGAACATCAACCTCCATTTTGCTTAGGAATCCAGAGGGAAAATATTAGTGAGAAAAAATTGTAAATGTTTAAATGTTGATACTTAAAATTTTTTAATTTGCCCACAAATTTTATGAATGTTTTCTCTTTTTTTTAAAGATTTGATTTATTTATTCATGAGGGATACGGAGAGGAGAGAGACACACAGAGAGAGAGGCAGAGACACAGGCAGAGGGAGAAGCAGGCTCCATGCAGGGAGCCTGATGTGGGACTCGATCCTGGGACTCCAGGATCATGCTTTGGGCCAAAAGCAGATGCTCAACTGCTGAGCCCTCCCCACACACACACATGTGTCCCTATGAATGTTTATTTATTTATTTTATGTATTTTTATTTTTTTTATTGGAGTTCAATTTGCCAACATATGGCATATCACCCAGTGCTCATCCCATCAAGTGCCCCCCTCAGTGCCCGTCACCCAGTCACCCCCACCCCCCGCCCACCTCCCTTTCCACTACCCCTTGTTTATTTCCCAGAGTTTGGAGTCTCTCATGTTCTGTCATCCTCAGTGATATTTTCACTCATTTTCTCTCCTTTCCCCCTTATTCCCTTTCACTATTTTAAATCTTAGTAAGTGTGTTCCTTTGCGTAGTGTGAGGTTGACATCCAAGGGACCCTCTGTTGACTGTGTGGTGGAGAAGCGGTTTCATCAGGGCACAGAGGTTCCCAGGGAGGGGTCCTGAAGCCAGCTTGCATCGCTTGGGGATGATCCCCTTTACAGACAGACCCCGGGGTTTCTGGCAGCCGTGCCTGACCTCGCTTGTTAGGAGTCCTGGTGAGGCTCCTGCAGTGTCTGAGGATGAAGCCTGGGCGAGCCGTCCTGGGAGGTGGAGGTGCTTGACTCCAGGGATGGATGTTGTGAAGTTCATTTGGAAGTGACTTCCTTGTGCAGGGCCCCACTGTACCTGACTTGAAATAATGCTGTATATCCACACACACTGACATAGAAACACATATAAATGTATACACATATGCAGAACTAGAAAGTTAGCAAGGAGAAGTAACATCATTGAAGATAATTAATCAAAAAAAAAAAGAAAGAAAGAAAGCTGAATCTCTAATGGAGAAAATAGAATAATTAAAATTAAAATGGAATAATGAAAAATAATTCATCAAACCATTAAGCAGAAAGAGGGATAAAGAGGCAGGGGCAGAATGTTGACACAAAACACCAAGCGTAGAATGTAAGTATGATTGTGCATCAGGGCTTCCATGGAATATAAGTAGAGTAACAAGCAGCACATTCCAGCAAACACTGGTGGGCTATCATAACAACTGCCCAAAGTCTTTGCTGTTGACAGGTAGCATATGCAGACTCAAGACACAAAGTCTAAAATAAAAGGATGAGAAAATGAACACCTCACAGACACAAACCATAGAAAGCAGTGGAGCTCTATTCATATAAGCCAAAGCTGACTTGAAGTGAAGAATTCCTGCCTGAGGCAAAGTGGAACATTTCATGATTGAGAGGGTCTGAGCAGCAGAACAACACACAAAGCCTACAGGAGGGTCTTACAGGGTCTGAGGGAACAACCATTTAAATCTGCTGTGGCAGGGAAGTCTGGATATGTGGCACCCTTGCTGGCTGTGAGGGAAAGGCCAGGGGAATCCCTAATAAGCAACACAAGGCACACTGGGCTACCTGCTGCAACTGTGCACTTGGCTGGTGATGCTGACACTCTGGGCAGAGCGGCCTGTCCCAGCATTTTGTTGGTCTCCATCATCATGTCTCCAGTGCTTACCTTTTCTGTGCCCTAGGCATTTATTTTTCCAATCACATTTATCTGAGTTTTTCGGACCACTACCATTTAACTTTATGATATTCCCCAGCGTGCATCTGCTTTCTTTTAATGAAGTTCTGCTTTTATTTTTGTAATGTAGTTGCTTCTACTCTCTTCTGTTCTATTTGCTATTTTTCTCTGGCTTCTTAAAGGAGAAGCCTCTTTACCAGATCTTCAGCATTTCTTCTTCTCTAATATAGACACGTGAAAGTCTGTTTGTCCCTCTAATCTACATTCCACACAAAATTGTGTTTTCATTACATTCAGTTTGGAATATTTTCTGAGTCTTACTGTGATGTGTTCCTCGACCCATGGCTCATGTGCAAGTGTGTTGCTTCCTGCCTCAGCAGCAAGGGATTTCCCAGTTGTCACCATGTTGTGGATTTCCCACTGAAATCCAGTTTTTAGGGTCATAGTCAGTGTGAGGTCAGTCTTTTACTATCTGTTGAGACTTGGTTTATCATCCAGCATACACTCTGTTTTGTTGATCATTCCGTCTGAAATGCCCAAAAAAATGTATATTCTGAGTTACTGTATGTAGTATTGGATCTATAGAGTCCAGGATCAGTCTCTGTTTGGCAAATGGGTTTTCCTGAGTGTTCTGGCCGTTAGCTTGAGAGCCGTGTGTGAAACCTCCAGGGATGGTTGGAGATTTGTCTATTTCTTCCTTTATTTTGCAGGCATATTGTTACATGCGTATAAATATAGCCCATGAATGTTTTAACGGCCTTTGACCTCGGGGTAAAAAGAACAAAACAGATGAATCAGTTTCACTTTCAGTTACTGGTAGTTATAGAAATAATTTTACATGATTGTAGAGCTATGAAAACTGAAAAAGTTGCTCAAAAATGGAGAAATGGTGAGGAGATTCAGTATAAAGAAGTATCAATTATTCACTGCCCCCTGTTCCAAATAAGAGTTTTTAACAGATTAGCCCTTTTTTAATGAAATTACTTTTTACCTTGGAAAGAATAAAGAGCAATACTAAAAGAGCAATCTCTGTAATAAAGGATTGCATTCGTTCTTAGTAGTAGGAGGAGTCATATGAAATTGCCATTATTATAAATGAAAAAATATTGTTTAATACATATAAGCCTACAAGAAATGACTGAAATCCATTGATGGGAAGATAATATTTCTTCATTTACTTTATTAAATGTGGTAGGCTGATACTAAAATGAAATAAATTCATAAATACTGGTATTATAATAAAAATCACATTAGAGACTTTTTAAAAGATTTTACCTATTTATTTGGTAGAGAGAGAGGGAGGATGAACAGGGGGAGGGGCAGAAGGAGAAGGAGAAGCAGACTCCCTACTGAGCAGGGAGCCTAATGCTGGGCTTCATCCAGAATCTCAGGATCATGACCTGAGCTAAAGACTGATGCTTAACCAACTGAGCCACTCAGGTGCCCCCACATTAGAAGTATTTCTAATGTGTCTTTTTCTCTACACTTCTTTCTGAGAGAACTCACATCCCAAATTCCTTCTGTGTGGGAATTCAATCTTCATAGCACTAAATTCTCCTCAAATCCAAAAGCCCTGGATGATAAACCAAAATTGGCTTATTTTTTTTTATAGGCTAGTAGTAACTTATGACTTGACTCAAAAAAATAACCTTGAGTAAATAGATTCACTAACAAGAATTTCAAATAAGAGGATAAAAAGTAATGAGAGAATAGTCAAGCAGAAAGTAGCCCATACCTAGACCACTATTGTCTCTATATTGTATGATCCTATTTTTAGCATCTTCTGAATTCCCATACAAAGTTTATGTATCAAAAGAAGAGAAAGAGAAAGAAAGAAGAAAGAAAAGAAAGAAAGAAAGAAAGAAAGAAAGAAAGAAAGAAAGAAAGAAGCAAAACTCCTACATTTTCTCAATTGACTTATGTTCGTAAACATCCCAAAGTACCTTCATTAAAACAAGATGGCCTATAAAAAGCATAAGGAAAATTTTAGCAATTTTGATATTTTGTCATGCATAAAGTCAAAAGAAATACAACCTCTGTCTTCAGGTATGTTTGCGTCATCCCTGACTGCTTATGCAGATGGTTTATAAAAAAAAATTGCCTCAGTTTTCTTTAGAAAGAAATCCTACTGAAATAAGTTATATTGAGATATCCTATTTATGTTATATTGTAGGACATAAACCTTCAGCATAATCCACATCCAAAAGTATTGCGTTGCAAAGCTCTTGATGCCTTTCAACTTAGTATGCCTTTGAGCTTACTTTATGAACGTGAAATAATAAAGTAAAATAAAATACTTTTTTTTACCATTTTTCCTGCTTGAAATTATTCTTTTTATCAGCAGATGAAAAATAAATTACTTCATAAAGGTACTAAAAAGTAAACCTGGGGATCCCTGGGTGGTTCAGCGGTTTAGCCTCTGCCTTCCGCCCAGGGTGTGATCCTGGAGTCCCAGGATCGAGTTGGGCTTCCTGCATCGAAGCTGCTTCTCCCTCTGCCTGTGTCTCTGCCTCTCTCTCTCTCTGTGTGTGTGTGTGTGTCTCTCATGAATAAATAAATAAAATCTTAAAAAAAAGTAAACCTACTGCTGAATAGCAAGTGTGAAAAGAGATGAATATCAAATACTTTTTAAAAACAAAACTTTTCAAAAAAATAAATATTAATTTCAGAAAATTTAGAAAATACCAAAGAAGGAAAAGGAAACATTTAGATGGACTATCAAAAATCATTTAGTGATCCAGACACAAGTACCATTAATATTCCAATGTATATCCTTTCAATATTTTCCATGCATGTGTACTATTTGTGGGTACACACACACACAGAAATATATACATACATACATATATGTTAAAAGCACAAGAAGATAGTGTACATTGTACTTTGTAACTAGATTTTATAAATATCTCTGCAGATTACCTAGTAATGTAATATATGATACAGGCATGCATCTGATTTATATTTATATATTAAATTGTTATACTAAATATTTAAAGTATTTCATATTAATCAATCTTATAATAATATGTAAATAATAATATCTGGAATAATTTCTTACAAATCTTTTATCATTTCCTTTCAGAAAACCTAAAGAGGACTCTGTGATTCAAAAGATAAAGACTACATTTTGTTACTATATCACTAATCAGAATATATGTATTGATTTATATTCTAAACAAAAATGTACATCTAGAATATTTAATTTCTCTATATTTCATCTAATGTAAGACATTCTTTTTCCCAATGATAAAACTGTGAGTATTGTGTTTTTTCTTTTTTAATTTTTAATAACTGATGAGATTATTTTTTATTATTTATTGTGTAATTTGATGCAACTTTATCTTAGAGCATTCATTTTATTTAGTTTACTTATAAAAGCTCTTTCCATATGAAATATATTTGCATATTACACATATTTTGAAAAAAATCAGATTGTATTTATCTTCATTTTTTTCTGCTATACAACACTTTTGAATTCATGTAGTCAAATATATCAAATTATTTTTTATGGTGTTTACACATGGAATCCAAAGCCTCCCATTTTCCAGAATTATATAAGTAATCATTCACACTTTTTTTAGTAATTCATGATCTCATGCATTATAACAAAGTGTGGTCACTTATGGAATTTATTTTGATTTTTTTAAATTAGGACCTCATTTTATTTTTACCTAAAAATTTCAGATCCAACAATTCTTTTCAGTCCAAAAATATGTTACTCATCTTTTCTGATTCATTTGAAATTTCAATTCTATTTGCAGTTTCATCTATATGAATATATATAGATAGATATAGAATATATATAGTCAGTTTCTGTCATTTATAGACTATTCCATTCATTACTGTGTCTGTAATATATTTTGATTTATAGATGTGATTTAAGATATTTGTGAATGCATAACATAGAATACAATCAACAAGGATTTAATTTACATGTAATTTTCTCATCTTCTGTCTTTTCTTCACCATTATGAAAATGGAATACTGCAGTTGAAGAAACATAGATGTATTAGAAAAAGATTTCTGTGTGTATGTGTGTGTGCACATATCTATTACTTTTCCTGAATCAACTCTGATAAAACTTCTAAACACCTCACTCTTCCATCAAACATTGTACTAAACATGTTCCAAAAACTCTTACTCATTTATATATTTATTTCTTTGAGTTATGGTTAATAATTCATCACAATAAGGGTCAGGTAAGTTTTCATAATGCCAGGTTCAAAAGAGTTTTTAGATGCCATTTCTTGTCTCTGTAACTACATTAAAAAAAGACATCAGAGTTTTGCAGCAGACAACATTTCGCTTTCCTTTCACGTGATCCACTTAAAATTGAATGTGCCTTCCTTGGTTAGAAATAATTAGTTCAGACACTATTGAATTTTTGACATGATTAAAAGAATAGAGCTTTTAAAATCCAAACAGATCTTTTCTTAGTAAAAAAAAAAGTAAAAGAGAAAGAAAAGCTTATATTCCCTTCATACTTCTTTTTCTATTCCAGGATAAGTTTTCTCAGAGACATAGAAAAATAAGGATTATAAATAAAATATAAAATTTGCACAAATTTCTTTGACCAAAACCTCTAAAGTTTGGAATTAATTTAGTAGCTAGTACTAGTTTACAAAAATAAGTATAATATACAACTCACCCAATGGACAGAAATTGTAGAAAGTGTAGAGAACAACCCATGGGAATTTTGTCTCTATGAAGGACTGAATTCATTAATTACCTATGGAATCATCCAGAAGAGCTAGGATTATAATTTCAGATGATTACATTAGCAAATATGATCAGAGAACTGGTGCTTTTTTATCTCATAAGCAACAGGAAGAAAATTCTTCAGATAATTTGTATTTGGCTCTTGGTATATTTTGTTTGTTTTGGTTCATTTAAATGAATATTTCTAGTGTCTAAATTATTTTTTCAAGTATAATAAAGAAAGACCAAAAGGAAAAGATGACTCAGGAGGCATTAGAAATGTATGTATTCTGTCCTCACTCCTATTCATCATCCGTATTTACCTAATTACATTATGAAGAAGATTGCTCATTTCCTACATGATGGCAAAATCTTTAATAAAGTTAAACTGCATTTCCTCCAAACTATTATTTAAAAGCTTGAGAGCTTCCAACTGGAATAAAGGCAGAGAGGTTAAAAAATGGAGGGGGGATTGAAAATAAAATGCAAATAAAATAAGTCATTTTGCAGAGTCTGTAATTCAGTCACTTTTAGATTAAAGAGACAGCACATGTATTTTAAACAATCAATGAAATACTATGGTATAGTGAAATAAACAGTTCAAACTTAACTTTTTGAAGCATGAAATGCTTGGGGAAAACAAAAACAAAAACTAAAGGTAACTAATGATCAATGTGGTATCTGATTAAGTGTTCAGGCACACCTTTTTTGCAGGGTTTTGTTAACATACCAGAAAATAATTTCAAAGCATCACTGTAAAAGATTAAGTTAGCATTTGATTGTACTGCAGACTGCAAACACTGACTAGAATTTCCCCAGCTATTTATTCAATCTATTGTTTGTGCACTAATCTATGAAATTTCATAATGAGGTTGCATATTTCAATCATGTTAACTTCCTCTGTTTTTTTTTTTTTTTTTTGGAATGTTAATACAGCCAAGGAAAGGAGGAAAGGAAAGCTGGTGTTATAGTAACATATTTAAACACATTTTAATGGGTGAAAATGTATATCATGAAAATAGTAAATTTATTGTCATTTCTTTTGCAGAAAATTCAGAGACATTTAAAAAAAATCCTTCTGGTTTCTTTTTCCAAAATGATCTGAAACTGAAAACATCAATAGAGGGCACTAACAGGCTGTTCTGGAAAGGCTTTTATTTCAGTGCTTGCGTGACAATGAAACCTAGCTGAGAAGGCAGTACTTTTAAGGTGCATAAAGCAGCAGATGTTGTATTGCAAAGAAAAAAAAATCTACATTATCCTTGAGCCAAGAGATAAATTCACAAACCTAATACATTAGAATGTGACTCACTTTCCCTGTATCTGATCTTATCTAGTAGCTCTATATATTTTCTAACATAGTTTATTTTGTCTGTGGCTCTTTCAAGTGAAATTTATTTCTAGTTTTAGACCTCACTGCAGATAATGAAACACACCCAAGAGGATATTTGGTCATGCAGTCAATTCTTTGGTCATTCTATACTGACAGAAGTATATAGGGATATTCTTTTTTTTAATTTTTTATTTATGTGAGAGAGAGAGAGAGAGATAGAGAGAGAGAGAGAGAGAGGCAGAGACATAGGCAGAGGGAGAAGCAGGCTCCATGCACCGGGAGCCCGACGTGGGATTCGATCCCGGGTCTCCAGGATCGCGCCCCGGGCCAAAGGCAGGCGCCAAACCGCTGCGCCACCCAGGGATCCCTATATAGGGATATTCTTACATGAGAACGATCTTCAAATAATTATTGGTCTTGGTATCCTATGTCTATATTCTGATTATAAAGTCATTTTTTATATTCAGCCTAAAATGATTACAGAAATCTATGGCGATGGATAATTTTTAAAACAAATAGTTTTAAAACAAATAGTTTTAACAAATAGTAACGCCACTCCAGAGAGAGTTGTGGAGCTATATATTTTCTAGCACAACATTTTGGAGCTAAAAAACATATGCATATTAATGAACAGGACCTGCTCTATAGGATGCACTTTTTTTTTCTTCGAAAAAGTCTTTCTGACTTCAAGGGAGTTGAGAAGTCCGAGCCGACAATCGATGTGTTTTTTTATGGTTGAGGAAGAGTGGACTCATTATACTTAGGAAAGTCTTACTGAACTGGAAGTTAGAGAGGTAGTGTATGAATGTAGATCTCTCTGATTCCTCATGTGATTCTCAGTATGGTGTAGTTCTGCAGCTGGTATTGTATTACATGGCTTTTTAAAGAAATCTTATACAATTACTCTAAACTCTAAGAAAAAAAAAATATTTAGGAGTCCTTATTGGAAAGGACAGCCTTTACATAAGACATCTGGGAACAAATTGTTAAATTTACCAAAAGAAATCAAAATAAACCGGTTTTATTGAAATATAAACTTCAACTGCTCTCTAGCACCATCAGTAATTCCCTAACTTCCTGGTAGTCTTTATAGATTTATCTTCCGGTAGTTGTCACCAACACTGCTCACAAATGTTCAATTTCTCCTACTTCTGGACACATAGTCAGATGTTCAACATCACTCATCATCAGGGAAATGCAAATCAAAGCCACAATGAGATATCACCTCACACCAGTTAAAATAACTAAAATCAAAATGATAAGAAATAACAGGTGTTGGTGAGCATGTGAGAAAAAGGAACCCTTATGCACTGTAGGTAGGTAGGTAGGAATGTAAACTAGCACAACCACTGTGGAAAAGAGTATAGGGGTTTTCAAAAAATTAAAAATAGAAATACCACATAATCCAATAATTCAGCAATTGGGTATTTACCCAGAGAAAATGAAAACACTAATTTGAAAGGATATATGCACCCCTATGTTTATTTACAATAGCCAAGATATGGAAGCAATCTAAGTGTCCATCAAAAGAAAATGGATAAAATGTGACACACATATGTGTGTGTGCATGTATGTATGTGTACACATGGAATATTACACAGCAATGAAAGAGGGATGAGATTATGCCATTTGAGACAACATGGATGAACTTAGAGGGTATTATCTTAAGTGAAACAAGTCTGACTAAAAAAGACAAATACTATATGATCCCACTCATAAGTGGAATCGAAAAAAAAAGAATATATGAACAAAGAGCAGAGTCAGACCTATAAATACAGACCTCTGATGGTTCCAGTGGGGAGTGGGTGGAGGCTAGGCAAAATAGGTGGAGGAGAGAGACATACAGGCTTCCATTAATGAAATGGATAAGTCAAGTGGATAAAAGCACAGCATAAGGAATACAGTCGATGACATTGTAATAGCAATGTAACCAGACAGATGGTAGCTATAGACTTGTGAACATAGTGTAATGTATAAACTTGTCAAATCACTAAGTTGTACACCTGCAGCTAATGTAACATTGTGTGTCAACTATATTTAAAAAAGGAGGAGAATCAAAGAAATCTCTAAGATATCCTTGTATGTATGATATTCTAGGCATAATTGCAAATCATATTTTAAAATAACTATAACAAAACAAAAAAGTATTATTTAATTATAGTATGGAAATATGAAATTTATAAAAATAATAAATGAATAATTTACAGTTTGGGGAGAAACAATCCCTGAGAATTGAAGTGTTAAATGTTCTATATTAGAGAAAGTCAGTAAAATAATGAAAGATGAACAATTGATGACATTTACAAACCTGGTTGAAATCTCTATATTTGTTTCAGAAAGACACACTGTTGACATTGAGAAATGTTGTGTGTTCCGAAATTAACATATACTGTCACAAACCATAGGAAAAGGGATTTTTACATATTTTTTCATTCAAATGTTTTCATCAAAATACAAAAGCAATTTTATATTCTCCTAAATAATTTTCAGAGAAGATATACTGTCAAAGATGATACAAATGGCTTAAAAAATTTTGTTCATTGCTATTTCAATGAGTTTATCTTTTTTTTTTTTTAAGTACACAGGAATAGAGACAGAGCTGTGGAAGACACTTAGGAAATAGAGCAATCATATCTATGATGTTAGAAATCAAGGTATAAAGTTACAAAAATAAATCCTTACAGTTTGAACCATAAACATTCCAACAATTGAAAAATTAAATACACTATTAATTTGAATGAAACCGAGGGTATGTGACCAGTCCATTGTATGAAATATGGTTTACAAGAATCTGTGTAATTTTGAAATATATTAAATGCTATAGATAAAATACAGAAAGGTTTATTTTTCCCCAGAAAGCATAAATTAGAGACAGTCTAGCAACTTCCCTAGACACTGATATAGGCTTCAAGATTTTATGATCAAAGTCATTTTATGAGGAAGGATTAAAAAATATTTGAAAATTATTAAGGAAACCACAGTAAATTTTAACATGTGATTCAAGGAGTTAAAATATCAAAAACATATGTATTCTTTAAGACTCTATTATAGAGTTGTATACAACATATCAGAATACGTTACTGTGTTTCTATCTGCTGGCCTCCTTTTTGCAAACTGAAAAACAGATGGCATTTAAGAAGATATATCCACCATTGTGTCAATAATTTCACAGTCTAGTTGGCAAGATTAGCAAAAAGCCAATTTTCATAATGGTTCTGCACCCAGAGCTACCCTACAGAACTCTCAGGAATGAAATTTCCACAGTAAGAAGCCTGCTTTGATTTTGTCTTTGTAATACCATGACTGATTACTTTAAACAAATGATCTGCAGTCTGACCATTCAGAATTGATAGCTTCCCTTTTTGGAATTGTTCAGCTTTAAAAATGTTTAATAATTCTCAAATGAATTAGAATATGAGAACTTCTAAGGTTTAATATTTTTATTCTAATGCTGTCATAAAATCAGTATGTGTTAAATATCACTTTAATGACTACAGGAAGAAATGACTTTGAGAACATGACTTCCTATTTTTATTCTTTTCTAACTTACATTTTAAATAACTTACATATTAATATTTCCTTCATGTTTGTAGGAAGAAAAAAATCACCTTAGAATATAGAGCACAATTTTATGACCTCTATTCAATTTTCTAAGTCCTCTGCTTTCTCTGAAGTAAACACTCAAATACTTATTGTATACCTTCCCAACTTGTTTCTAACATTTATATTTTATATAGTTCCATATTAAAATCAATCATAGAAGCTGTGTCATAGTAGATATATTTTTGTTAAAGCCTTTTTCCCCAGATGACAAGATGTCTGAAAAAATCTTCCATGTAATTTCACAAAAATCTACCTCATACTTTATGTATGAACATTTCATTTTTTTTGTGTGTGTATAGTAGAAGCAGCAAAAACTACAAATGTACATTAAGGTATATATTTGCACATCTATGTATATATTCCTGAATTCTAGATACTTAGAAAGTTTCTGGGTAAAATAATATGCATATTTGATACTTTAACAGAATCTGTTAAGTTGCAATCTCAAAAGCTCATATAATTTTACATTCCCACAGCATCATATATATGAACAAATACATGATGACATATTGTAATATTCAGGTTTCTGCTATTATAATGCTTAATAAAAAAAACAAGCCCTGAATTTTAATAGGTTACAAAAATAGCCATTTGCTTTTTTTTTTTTTTTTTGTTATATATATAAACATTAGCTAGGTTTCGGCAAATTTCGCCTGGTCATAACTAGGCTTGATTCCATTCTGGAAGTCATTCAAGTGAAGGCATCCTTTGCATGCCTTATTCCAGAAAACACTAGCTACTCGGGTATACGGTTCTCTGGGCATGTTTTTCTCATACTGATGACAAAAGTGCAAGAGAACTGTGACCACATAAGCACATTTAAAATCTCTGTTTGGAAAACATATGCATTATATTCCTTCACATACCCTGATCAAAGCAGTCTTATTATAGCCATGTTCAATCATGAAAAAGTGGAAAAGAAAGAAATTTGTGAACAAGTGATCCTATGTATCACTATATTTTGAATGCTTTCTCTACATCAAATGCTTATGCTTTTTTTTTTAACAAGATTTTAAATCTACACATTGCAATAACCTGTTCATTCATGAATTCTGGATTTTGTGTCCTACTTAAGGCTTCATGCTGATCATGAGTAAGTCTTATCTATATATATAAAGTATTGATTTTTGTATCTTTCATTTGCAAGTTTTGTATGTGTATTTTTTAAACAAAAATATTTTCTATGGATTTTAATCTATCTTTGTAATTGCCACAATATAGTTTTTATTAACTAATTTTTTATTAACTAATTTCTGCATGAGTTTGAAATATCATCTACTTCATATACTAAATTGACATGTATAGATTGATTCATTTCTTGGATTTTTTCTGCTAATCTACTTCTGTATTTCTGCACCAAAATCACAGTTCTCATTTCTGTAGCTTTAAAAAAAAATGTTTGACTACATGGTAATCAAGTCCTAAGTCATTGGTTTTGATTGTATGTAGTATGTGTGTATGTATTTAAATTTTTTTTAACAATTTTCTTGGCTTTTTCTGTATATTTTCTCTTGTGGGTGATCTAAAGATTAGTTTTCCTCATTAAATTTAAAAATACTTCATGGTTGTGAAAATAAAATAATATAAAATATGTTATTTAGATTAAAGCACCTGAAATTGCTAATCATTCCCCTTTATATACCTAGAGGAACAATACTTTATTAAGATTCAACCTACTATAGAAAATTAATTTGGAATAAATTACATCCATACAATATTGATCATTCCCATCCAGCAATATGATATATTTTCCCTTCATTATATATTTTTGCATAGTTTGGTTTCATTTTTGCCTAGCTTTTTAAAAAAAATATTTATTTATTTATTTTTAATTCTTAAGTAATCTCTATACCCAACATTGGACTTAAACTTACAACCCCAAGATCAAGTCACATGTTCTTCTGACTAAGCCAGCCAGGAGCCCCTCATCTAGCCTTTTCACCCTTTTTTCCCCTTTAGGTATATTAATAAGATCTCTAAGATTTAATTTGTTGTTAAATAATGGCAATTATTTTGTGTCATATTTCTATATTGTTATTGCTGATTTACAAGAAATGTATTGCTTTTTAAAAGTCGATGTTGAAAGGTAAGTAATTATCGTGGTTAATATAAAATGCTCTAATGCCATACCTCTTTGGTTTAAACCCCAACTTCACTTAGTTAATGAATGACATTAAGGAGTTAGTGCCCTTTGCCAGTTTCTCTCTCCACAAAAATGTAACCATAACACTTTTTGTAATGAGGTACAGTTTCCAAATTCCTCTCTCTTATTTTATTTTCCTCTTTAAAGATCATTTCCTCACAACAGCAGCATATGTGTGTGTGTGTCTAGCGGGAGATTTGTTGTTGGAAGGGATGCGGGAATCAAGCCTGCCAATGGCTACTTTCCGTGAGATAAGTTTATTTTCTTAATTCATTAGGCCCTATTCTGTTAAACAATTGAGTAAATTCAACTAGTAGCATCTGAAAGCTTCCTTAGGGTCAAAATACTAATCTTTATTCAAGTGTTAATATACAAAGTCAAAAACAAAGAATCCAAACATCCATCAATGCACACATTTACAAAAACTCTACACTGCAAATGTAAGAAGGTTGAAATACCACATTAACCACATATAATACATTCTAAGACAGGATAGCATAAAAAGAATTAATGGACAGGATTGGCATTAGTTAAGTAGGTAGAATAAGACAATGTAACTTGAGGAAACTGGAAAAAACTTAGGGGGAAAAAGCCAGATTAATAAATGAGATATAATCTCACACTTTTAATTGGGCAAATGGAAAGTATCTTAATTTATTTGAGTATATCTTTTTTTAATTGCTTTTTTGTTTTTATGTTTTTTAAGTGTCCAGCTCAGTGATTGTTATTATATCCACAGAGCCAACCTAAATAAAGAGGAATACTAAGGTGAACTCAAATTATCAGAAATTGAGCTTATTCAGAAATAGCAGGGAAATTGCATTTGAAACATATAAACTGTATCAAGCTAAAGGCAAATCCGTTTACGTTTGGAGTGGGCTATATTTATGAGCATGGAGTGCAGTGCAAAAATTGGAGTTTAGGCAGCTAGAGTCCAAGCAGCGAGATCATATGTTTGAGGACAGAGACATTCTTGGTGGGTGTTCATCAGTCAAGGGGTAAGTTTCAGTTTTCTATAAATCAAGCATTTGTGAAAAATTAGTGTATCAGCTTTTTGATTTCGTTTTCCTGAGGGCAAATGTGTGTGGTTCTCTCTATATATATCCATTAGTTCCATTTTATTTATTTTTTTAAAGATTTATTTATTTATTTTAGAGAGAGCATGAGCACACACATAAGTGGGAAGAGGGGCAGAGGAAGAGAGACTCTTCAAGCTGACTCTGCTGAGTGTGAAGCCTGATTCAGGGCTTGATCTCACCACCCATGAGATCATGACTTGAGCTAAAACCAAGATTTGGACGCTTAACCAACCACCCAGGTGCCTCTTTAGTTCCATTTTAGATAGAAATCACTTTACAACAGATAAGTGATGACATTAGCACAGTCAGTTTTAGAGCATTTATATCACCTGAAAAAGAAACATCATATGTAACCTTTAGCTATCAACCAACTATACTACACTTTCAAGGACTAAGCAATCACTAATCTACTTTCTGTCTCTAAAGATCTACTGTTCTGGACATTGTATTTAATGAACTAATGTAATATTTATCTTTTGTAACTGATTTTTTTCATTTAGCATAACATGTTCAAGTTTCATCAATGTTCTAGCATGTACTGATGTCTTATTCCTTTTTACAGCAGAATAATATTCCATTGTACATATGTGCAATATTTTTTATCCATTCATCAGTTGATGGACATTTGTTTCTACTTTTTTGCCTATTATGAATAATACTGCTATAAACTTTTATGCACAAGTGATTCTTTTTTTGGATATATATTTTCATTTTTTTGGTATATACTTAGGAGTGGAACTGCTGGGTCACACTGAAACTTTATATTTAATCATTTGAGAAAATGCCACCTTATCTGCCAAAATAGTTGCATCATTTTCTATTTCCACCAGTAGTGTATGACTTTTCTGATTTTTCCACACCTTCACCTTATTATTACCTGTTTCTGTTTTTTCATCATTTTAGCTATCCTAGTGAATATGAAATAATATTTAAATGTGGAAAAACATATTTAAATGTGGTTATTTTTATACTTGGTTGGTAAATGACAACCTTGAGCCTCCTTTTATGTACTATTGGTCATTTGTATATTTCCATAAGAGAAATGTCTATTCGGATCAGTTGCCCTTTTTTTAAATAGGGTTATTTGTATTTTACTCATTGAGTTGCAAGTGTCCTTATATGTTCTAGATATGAATTCTTTATCTAATATATGATTTGCAAATATGTTTCTACATTTTGTGATTTGTCTTTTCATTTTCTGGATCATGTTCTTTGAAACACAAAGGTTGTAAAGTAATTTTCCTTAGTGGTTATTCTGTTTATTGCCTGTAAGTAACTCATAAGATGCTGTAGTCAATTGCCAGGGCTGCCATGACAAAGTACAGCAACATTGGTGGCTTAACCAACAACAACAACAAAAAACTACTATTTCACAGTTCTGGAGGCTAGAAGTCCAAAATCCAGATGTCTGAGGGTTGGTTCCTTCTGACAGCTGTGAGGAAGAATCTATTCTATGCCTCTCACCAAGTTTCTGGTGCTTTGCTGGCAATATTTAGCATTTGGGTCTTGTAAAAGCATTATTCCAGTCTCTGCTTTCATCTTCACATGGTGTTCTCCCTGAATGTGTGCCTGTGTCCAAATTTTCCCTTGTCATAAGTACATCGTTACATTAAAAAGGAGGCCCTTCTTATTCTAGTATGTCTTCATCTAGACAACTAATTACAATGACAGCAACCCTGATTGCAAGTAAGGACACATTTTGAAGTACTTGGGATCAGAACTTCAACATATGAATTTTTCAGGAATACAATTCAACCCACAGCACATGCATTATTAAATAAATAAATACCCAATTTTTACTTAAAACATTACTTAGTAAAATCTTAAAATTAATGTAACTATATAAAAATAAGCAAACTTCCATACATTGTCTTATTTATTTTTCTCATAACCACCTGGTGTGATAAGTTTGTGGACTTGGGTAAAAAATTTTCTTCAGGAGTCATGTCTCTTCAATAAAGGGAAAAGCAACTAAAAAAAATACTTAAATTTTTTCTACATTTTATAGGTGAAACAACTGATATTCAGAGAGATTACTGATTTTCCCCAGTTTATTAGGTTTCTATGAAACAAAACCAAAGAAGTACAATCTCCCACTCTAGATCCTCACTAGGGCCTTTTACACTAAAGATAATGCTTATGACTACATTTATTTATTTAATGAAAGGTGACACCAATAAAAGCCATAATATTTATATACTTCTGCAAATATGTGAGAAATAAATGCTCCAGGAAAATGGCATAAAATTTCATCCAATGAGTCTCTAAGTTTTACTCAGCTAGATCATCTAGGAAATACAAAATGAATAAAAAGCATTATCCTTTGCTTTCAATGTACTTATTGTCTATTAGGAAACTTAAGCATAAAATAGAAAATAATGGATAAGAAAACAAGATCAGAAAAACTATGATGTATTGTTCAATCATGTGATTTAGATAGTGGTCAAAGGAGAATTAAATTTGGGTGGATTGCAGTATTCTGAGATGCCTTTATTATGAAAATTGGACTTGAATTAGGTACTGATGTCAGGAAATGGATCCAGAAGTCAGAGAGAGGAGAAAGCACTATAGTTAGGGGGAAAAAACCATGAACCAAACTAGAGAGAGGAATTGTGAATCCTGTCTCTAAGGAAAAGGGACAATTCAGATTACAGTCACTAGAGAAAACAAAAATTGTAGATAATAATAAAACTTGTTATTCTCGTTTCAATATTTATGTTTGTTGATTAATAAGTGACTACATTAATACCTATACATTTTTAGGTTAATTCTAAAGCTTCATGCAGCAAGAGAAGCACTCTGAAAAATAAGATCAAGTTTTCATGTCATGGTATTAAGTACAATGAGAGCATATTCAAGGTAGTGGTTTGAACTCCCTACTATTTCAAGTGCTTCATTAGTCTTCCTACTGAGTAGGTATGGAGTATGGGCCAAGAAAGAGCAAAGTTCCCCTCCAAAGAAAGTCAACCCTAATCTAGCAGGTCAGTACTTTAACCTTACAGCCTACTCAATCCATCTCTATTTTTCTGGAACTACCAACAAGGCTGCCAAATGTGATCCATGCACTTGTCCACTAGAAACTGAATGGGAGCCATCAACTCATTTCACACAGGTCAGCAAACAGCAATCAAAGGCTAATGGCTTTCTGTCACCACCAACCCAGGGTAGGTACAAAGGCCGACCTGGAGGTTAGAGGCTCTGCATCCCATTACATATCCCAAGGACTATCTGGTCCCCCTCTAAAAAGCAATTTACTTGGTACAAAATTGAAAGTACTACCTGATTTGCTCTTTTCCCAGTGCTGCTTTCAAAAATGCCTAAAAGTTTCTAAAGTGGAAGAACTGATGGGCTGGCCTCCTTGCTAGGTATTTGGCAGGTGTGAGGGCGCAATGGTGAAAAACTAAGAGAAATGTCAAGTTATGTTTCGCCAAGAGGTGAGTCAGCACTCAATACATGGCAAAGACTGTTGACCCAAAATCCTCATCCAACCGTTGTTAAACGCAGAATATAGCCCCACAGAAGTCTTTCAGAGAAAGCTTTTCCTTAATAAAGTAACCATTAATTGATAGTAATGATTAGAGATGGGTTTATTAAAAATGGTAACTTTTCTGGCTACAGCATTAGAAGATTGGAATTATGTAAAGAGTAGCCAACTTAAAAAAACATTTGATACTAGTGCACTATGATTCTAGAAATGTTTATTTTCAGAAATAGTTTGTCCCAAATTCTACAAGTTTCATGTGTCTTGTCTTCAGTTTTTGTCTTCAAATTAATATAAAACTGCCAAAAATGCAAAAGCAAAAATCATGGTTGAATATACTCTGAAATTAATAAAGATTATGCTTTGGGCATTGTCAAGTACATACCAGAAGCTCTAGTACATTTTGTTGATTTATGTTATGATTTTTCTTCAGGAAAGTCCTTCAAATTCTGCAATGAGGATCCAAATATCTTGGGGGCATCTCTATCTACTGACCAATCACATTATGAATCTGTAAAAGCTATAAACATTATGTCTATCTATGCTTTTATTCTTCACAAAACTCACTAGGAATAATGTTCAAAAAGATTCCTCTCTATGGGCCTCTGGGGGGAGACACAGCCCAAAAAGTGGTGGTTGCAGCATTTCCTCATTTTAGTTCTTAGCATAACTACACACAGAGATGCATACCAAATGCAAGTACAGACGCAAATGCAAAGATAAAGGTGGAGTGAAACATATTAAGATCTGAAAAATGCTCAACAATTCTACCTAAGAAAAAATTTAAAATATCTCAATCACTTAGATATATGATTGCTTTCAGCAAGACATAAAATTAAGTGTAGTTAACACAGAAATTACATAACTTTTAATAAAAAATTCCCAGCTTGTCAGTAATGCTTTGTTAGGTAAAATAATTCTCAGAATTCACAAAGACCTTGCAAGACCCTATATCACTTATTTTATATTTTAGCTCAAATAATAACCATACTTATTCATCATAGTCATTGTTTTTCCCATACATTGTTTTTCCCACACATCACATTATTCAAAGTTAATTATGTATTACCAGGAACACACCAGTCATTTTCCCAACACATCATAGAAATCTATTCCTAGAATTATCTTTAAAATTTTAATATAGGAAAAATATCATTTAGAATCAAATAAAAGTTTAGGAATCTCCTGAGTCCTGTTGCTTTAACAAACAGATATAGTTTAAATTCTAAAATAACTTCCCTGAAAAGCAATCTTTTGTTAATACTTCAAAAAAATTTCTATTCACATTTAGAGAAAAGTTGGGGAAAGTGCAGAAGTTTCTTGTATACCTAAATTCCAGAAATATTACTATTATATACTTTGTGTATATATATACAAAAATATTTACATATATTATTTTGTATATGCATATCACATACATGCATGTGTACATAAACAGATATATACCTACATGCATATATACATATACATACATACATACATAAAAATCATAGTACATTTTTCAAAATCAGGAACTTAACTTGAGTCACTATTATGAACTAAACTACAGATCTGATTTAAATGTTACTCATTTCTCCTCTAGTGTAATTTCAAGGGTACAGTCCAGAATCCCATACTATTTTTAGCTTTGTCTACTAAGTCCCCTCCAATCTGCGACAGTCTTTCATTCTATTGCTTCTGTTTTAATAGGGATTTCATTTACTTTCTGAAGCAAAATGATGGACATTGATTTCCACTGGTTGTCTACTATCACAATCATTTTTAAAAAGTAACCGTATTCTTTTTTTTTTTATTTTCCAATGTGTAATTTTTAAAATTTGTATTCCTTTCTTAAAGTTTTTATTTAAATTCCAGTTAGGTAACGTACAGTGTAACATTAGTTTCAGGCATAGAATCTAGTAATTCATCACTTATATACAACACCTATGGTCACAGTTATTTTATTATTATGTCAACCATTAGGTTAAATACAAATCAATAATGCTGTGAAAAATACATATACCACACAGATACTTAGAGTCACATAAAAAAGAATAATCTGAACATGTATATTATTCACATATAATCATATATTTTCCATTATCTCATCACAGTATCTGCTAGAGGTTAATGTGTTGTTCAATCCCATTCTATATGCGATGAAATTGATGCACAGAAGTCACTTGCCCAAAATCACTTAGCTGATTATCAGATCATAATTTTAAAACATCTTTTCCTGTAATTTAAATGCTGTAGATAATCTCCAATGTTTTGCTAATAGCTTCAGTGGTTAGATTTTTGTAGAATGGAAGACCTAAATCCTAAAGAATTTATACACATTTCTGTTCTCTGGCACAGCTTCAACTACCCACTCACAATCAAATGTGACAAAATCTAATAGAACTGTTGTTTGCCAAGCCCTAGTATGATCAATTGACCTTCAACTTTGCACTCATTTGTTTTTCCATTACACAGTGTCAAATATTATGTAAACATAGGTCATGCTAATGTCTCTCATTCAATTTCAATGAGCCAAATTGTTCCTACCCAAAATTCCACAACTAAATTTTCTCCTTCACATCAACTCCCAGTTTTGAGTGGAGTCACACTTAGGGCAGTCCTTCCCTTTTCCTCAAATTTCCTTGTCATAAAGTTACCATGTTGCTTGAGCTGTCCATTATGAATTGAGTGTTATCTGGTTAAGTCATAAAATTGGTCATGAACAACAGCACTCCATCATTAAATGGAAGTGGTATTTACTTGACTGAATGGTATTTTCAAGCCTGAGCAGGGCCTAAAGACACAAATAAGTTACATGAAGAAGTGATCCAGATACCCATGGTTTAATTTTATTTGTCAATTTAATGGGCTACTGCTCAGATATTTGATTAAACATTATTTTAGGTATGTCCGTGAGGAGGTTTCTGGTTGAGATTTAACATTTGAATTGGTAGGCTGACTAAAGCAAATTGTCCATTCCAATGTGAGCATGCTTCATCCAATCTGTTGGAGGCCAGAATAAAACAAAAGGTAGAATAAGGGAAAATTCACTCTCTGTGTGTTTTTTTGTTTTTAGCTGAGACATGTTTTCTCCTGCATTCAGACTGGAATTTATAACATTGGCTCTCTTGGGTCTCCAGTTTGTTGACAGTAAATCATAGAATTCCTTAGTCTCCATAATTGCGTGAACAAATTCCTTATAAATCTCTTTCTTTCCTTTTAAATATTTTCCTTATAAATAGTTCCTTATAAATATATTTTATCCTTGAACAATGCAAGGGTTAACCTTTGAACAACACAGGGGTTAAAGGCACCAAATCCCCATGCAGTCAAAAATCTTCACATATGTTTTGACTCTGTAAAAACTTTAATTTCTAATAGCCTACTGCTGACAGGAAGCATGGCCAAGTGGATTACTACGTTGATATCTTGTGTTATACACTTTATTCCCACAGTGAAGTAATAAGAGAAAAGAAAACGTTATTAAGAAAATCATAATACAAAATGCATTTACAGTACTACGCATATATTTATTTTAAAAAGTCCATGTAGAGACAGGCTGGGCTCCTGGGACAGTGTTGTGGTGGCCTCCTGGCCCCAGGATGGCCGTGTTCTGCAGCCTGGCAGCCTTGGCTTAATGGTGGCAGCTGCCAGCTGAGCCTGCGGGCCCTGATGGCAGCCGGAAGGCACACTACCAACCTGCGGCCTGTGGCACGTGTAGTCACGTGAGAGTGAGCTGGCCTCCAGGAGACTGAAGAGCCAGGGTGTCACTAGGGAAAGGAGTCCATGCCCAGACCTGGAGGGACCCTAGGACCTCGGCAACCCCGCAGGGCACTGGGGACTGGAGGGGAAAGGCACCAGAAGCCCAGGGCTCTCCACACAGAGTTCTTGCGACTACACATCCTACACTTCAGCCCAGCCTCCTGGCCACCTGCCTCAGATGGTTAACCATCCCATCTGCTCGTGGTGTAACCCAGCCCTGGAGGGTTTCAGAGCTCCCCAGGGCCTTCTGACAACCTCGAAGGGTCTCCCTGAGCTCTCAGTGGGAAGCAAGCATGACCTCTGCACCAGTCACTTTAAATTTAATCTCAGGGAGACCAAGGTGGGCAATTGCAAACACATGCCTCGTCGTTTTTGCTGTCAACTCTTAGAAACAAAACAGAAACACATATAAGTAGGCCCACACAGTTCAAATTCTTGTTGTTCCAGGGTCAACTGTATATATTATTCTTAGTCCATTTGGGCTGGTATAGCAAAATGCCATACTCTGGGTAGCCTGTAAACAACAAAAATTTATTTGCTGTCTGAGATCCAGAGAGCTTTTTCAGGTCTTAGACTTCTGTTTTAATCTCACAATGTGAAGGAGGCAAGGGAATTTTGGGGGGTCTCTTTTATAAGAGCTCTACCCCATTCATGAGGAATCCTCCGTATGACCTAAGCACCATCTAAGGAACAGCCTCTAACTACTGTAACGTGGAGCGTTAACATTTCAACATACAAATTTTGAGGAAACACAAATATTCAGACCAAGTGTTCTATCCCCTAGATCCCCAAACTTCATATCCTTGTCACCTGCAGAATAATTTCATTACATCCCAACAAGCCCCAAATCTTAATTCATTCCAGCAGCATCTCAAAAGCTTAAGACTAAAAAATAAATATAAATAAACAAATGAATAAATGAATGAATGCATAAATAAATAAATAAATACAAACAGACCTCTGGCATTGCCATCTTAAAAACACAAATGTTGGGCAGCCGGGGTGACTCAATGGTTTAGTGCCGCCTTCACCCCAGGGCCTGATCCTGGAGACCTGGGATCGAGTCCCATGTCGGGCTCCCTGCATGGAGCCTGCTTCTTCCTTTGCCTGTGTCTCTGCTTCTCTCTCTCTCTCTCTCTCTCTGTCTCTCATGAATAAATAAATAAAATATTAAAAAAATGTTTAAGTCCAAAGTCTCATTTAAATATCATCTAAATCAGAGGTGCCTGGGTGGCTCAGTCGGTTAAGCATCTGCCTCCAGTTCAGGTCATGATCTCAGAGTCTTGGGGTGAAGCCCAACATCAGGCTCCCTGTTCAGAGGGGGCCTGCTTCTCCCTCTCCCCTTGTCCCTTCCCTCTCCCCTTGTCCCTTCCCTCTCTTATGCTCTCTCTTTTAAATAAATAAAAAATATTTTTAAAAATATCATCTAGATCAGGTATGGATGACACTCAAGGTACAATTCATTCCGAGGCAAATTGCTCTCCTGTGAATCTGTGAAATCAAGGATGTTCTATATTTCCCAATTACCATAGTGTTATAAACAGAGACTTTCAAAAAGCAGAAATAGGAAAGAAAGCGGTGATAGTTTCCAGCGAAGTACAAAATCCAAAAAGGCAAGTACTATCACAACTTAAATCTCCAGAATAATCTTTAACTCAGTTCTCTGCCAGCCAGGCCTAGTGAGGTGGAGGTCCCACCTCCTGAACACACGAGGACACCCCGCATTCAACAGAGGCAAGCTGCGTCTTTGACACTACTTAGAAATAGCTTCAGCCACGCATCTAACTTCATTGCTCACAAGTTCTATCTAAACACTTGGTACAGACGCAATTCGGCCAAGTTCTCAGCCACTTTAAACAAAGATGTTCTTTTCTCCATGTCCAATAACATGTTTCTTTTCTTTCTAAGCCCTCACCAGAATTCTCTTTAAAAGTCCCTTCTGGGGAGAAGAAATGTGTGGGAGATATCAGAAAGAGAGTCAGAACATAAAGACTCCTAACTCTGGGAAACGAACTAGGGGTGGTGGAAGGGGAGGAGGGTGAGGGGTGGGGGTGAATGGGTGACGGGCACTGAGGAGGGCACTTGACAGGATGAGCACTGGGTGTTATTCTGTATGTTGGTAAATTGAACACCAATAAAAAATAAATTCATTATATATAAAAAAAAAGTCCCTTCTGGGATGCCTGGATGGTTCGACGGTTAAGCATCTGCCTTCAGCCCAGGGCCTGATCCTGGAGTCCCGGGCTCCCTGCATGGAGCCTGCTTCACCCTCTACCTATGTCTCTCTCTCTCTCTCTCTCTCTGTGTGTGTGTGTGTGTCTATCATGAATAAATCAATAAAATCTTCAATCAACCAATCAATCTCTCTTCATGGCAATATGGGGCTTTTCTATCATGTGCCTCTAAATTTTTCCAGTCTCTACTCATTTTACCCAGTTCCAAAACCTCTTCTACATTTATAGATCCCTGTTACAGCAGCACTCTTACTTTTTGGTACCAACTTTCTCTCTATGTCTACTTGGGTTGCTATGACAAAATACCCTAGGCTGAATAGCTTATACACAACACACCCTTATTTCTCAAGTTCCGTAGGCTGAGAAAATATCAGAGTGCCAGCAGGGTCAAGCGACAGCCCTCTTCCAAGTTGCAGACTTCTCATCATGTCCGTAATGAGCTGCAGAGCTCTGTGTGGTCCTTTTATAAAAGAACTGATCTCATTTGAGGACTCAACCTTCATGACCTGAGCACCTCCCAAAAGCCCCATCTCCTAACACCATCACATTGGGCATTAGAATTTCCACATAGGAATTTGGGGGTTACCCAAATAGTGGGTAGTGCATATAAAATAATATATATATATATATATATATATATATAATATGTGGTATATATATTCTTATATGTATTCATGCTTCATAGATAAATATAGTCTATTGAATCTGTTATCTGTCTCTTTGGAGAATCTTGACTAATACAGATGACCATGAAGACACACAGTGAGAAGGTAACCATCTTCAAGACAAGGAAAGAAGCCTCAGAAGAAACCACATCTGTGAACCACTTTATCTTATTTTTTAGCCTCTAGAACTGTAAAAAAATAAGCACCCCAATCTGTACTATTTTATTATGGTACTCCTAGTAAACTAACACAGGCTTTCAACGGTCATAGAAAAAACAAAGGAGCCCAACTTCAATAGAACACAAAATATTTAGAAGAATGCAGAGTGAATGATAAATTACTTTTCCAGCTCATAATAGGTCTCTTGTTTTTCTTTTAACTCTCTAATTGGTTACTCAGGTATTGTAAGAGAGCTACTTATATGAAGTGGGCCGAGGATACTTTCATACCTGAGATCTTGTTTCTCCAAATGGACTGAACTATATGGGCAGCACTTCACAAGGAAGATGATGTTTAAATAAAGCTAGTACTGATCGTTCCACACATCACAGTTGAATATTGTGTTAGTTTATTACTGCCAAAAACAAGTTACCATGAATCAAATGGTTAAACACAATATCATCTTGCGACCCTGAGGTTTCTATAGGTCAGAAGTACAGGCAATGGTTAACTATTGTCGGCTGAGGGTCTACTGATGCTGAAATCAGGATGTTACCCAGCTTGCATTTTCATCTGGTCTTGGAGTCCTCTTCCAAAAGCATTCAGATGAATGGCAACATTCAGTTCCTTGCAGCTGTAGGATTGGAGTCCTGTGTTCTTGTTGGCTAATAGCCAAAGATTGCTCTAAGCAACTAAGGAGTTTTCTTTAGTCCTTGATACATGGACCCCTCGATCTTTAAAGCTAGCAATGGAGAATGTTCCTACTATCAAATCGACTTCAGGCACGGCCCATTCTTTTAAGGGGTCCCCTGATTAGGTTAGCCAGATAATCTCTTTTGATTGATTCAAAGTCAACTGATTGATAGTCTAATCATAAGAATGATATTTCATCTTATTTGTAATGGAAGAGGATTTTAGAAAGCTATACATAGTCCAGAGGTGGAAATCTTTGGTGTCATCTTAGACTTCTGTCTATCACATAATATAGTGCAGAGATAATAAAATCCTACTGTTTAAGAACCCAAATCTTAGAATTGGACTTCTTGAGCTCAAAACCCAATATGCTACATATTAATTGTGAAAACTTATTCAAACTACTTAAATTTGTTGTGTTTTAGTCTCCTAATATGTAATATACCAATTATAGTGCAAACTTGCAAGTTGTTTTGAGGAATAAAATTTATATGTATAGAACAAAAATGAGAAGAGGGTTTAGAAGAATGTGTGGCATATAGAAAGCACTATATGCATTTTAGTAAGTTTAGTATTAGAATAGAAATATATTGAAGCAAAGTGAGAAATTTCATTTTATTAAACTTCCCTGCCCTACTCGACCTCAGAGCACTTCCATAATTCTGTATTCACCAATTTTTTTCTTCAGTGCTGTGACTGCCCTACTTAATTTCTAATTAATGTTTCCTAACATGTTTGCTAGTTAAATAATTATTTCTCCAGGGGCGCCTGGCTGGCTCAGTCAGAAGAGCATGCAGCTCTTGATCTCAGGGTTATAAGTTCAAGTCTCACATTGGGCATAGAGATTACTTAAATAAATAAACTTAAAAAACAATTATTTCTCAAGTTATATTAAGACCTATATATACGGTGCTAGAATGTGGTATTTAAGGCCAACAAAACCACAATGATTAAAAAGGATGAATCTCTCATCCCTTAATCTGATAACTGATCTAGACAATATTTTGAAGTAAGAGTTCATTCAAATATTCATGATATTAATTCAGGCGGTACTACTCACAGAAAAATTAGAATGACTGGGATTACTTTTGATAAGCTATGATTGCTTAACATAATTTAATTATGTATTATAAAAATATAGCGTTAAGAGTGGCAAACATTGAAAATTGAATGTTCTCTAATTGAAAATTAGAGAAATTGGAAATCAGAGCATCTAATTTCTAAAACCAGTTTCCCATGTAAATTTCTCTGTGACATTGTGGAAATCTCTAAACCATTGTGCGATTTTTCACTCTAACCTTACAACAACAAAATGACAACAACAAAATGGTGTACAAGTTGTAACGACTCTTTCAGGTATATTTTCTATGCCATGAATAAAAGATAACATCAATGTAGCTACAGTGGTTAAATTTATAACAGATGCCAGTTTCTGTGTTCTGTTCTGATAAATAAACCCATATATCTACTGTGAAATCTTTTCAGAGTAGCTTCCATTCTCATTTGAGTCTGTTATTTAAAATGGTTTTCATATCCATGATCTCATTTAGTATCTCTCTCTTTTCCTTTCTCTGTCTCCTTCTCTTTCTCTGTCTCTCTCACACATACAATGTAGTAAATAGCATAATGATTATCCTTGCTTTATAAATGTAATAAGAGTGATTCCAAGAAGGTAAGTAAACTTGCAAAAAAAAGGCAGAATTAATGAGTGCTAGCACCTTGACTTAACTTTAGATTTCTGTGTTGCCTTTTTTTTTTTAATATGTTGGCTTTTTTCAGGACACCATATCATTTGCCCTAGAACATAACATAGTTGAACACATCTCTGTTTTTAATTTTTAGGGCAAATAAAACAAGAATCCTAACACATTTATTATCAGGTTCGAGAGGCACAATATTGTATGCTCTCCTGTCCATTTGAGTAAACTTTAGAATCCTAAATTTGGCAGTCAGTAGTCAATATGTAGACATTTATTGAATCTATTGTTTCCTAGACACTATGTAGCCAATGTGTAATATGCTGGGATATACAAGGCAAAATTCTGTGCTCCAGGGAGCATTTGTATTTAGTAGCAGGTATCAATGAGAAGAGCTATAAATGATCATTTTTTTAATTCATTTTTTCCTGAATATTGGATGTCATGTGCTATCACCTTATATGGAAGATTTCTTAGGAAAATAGGTACACAAAATCAAAAGATACTGAGCAAAGCGATACACTTCTTAGAAATTAAGTGACTAAAGAATAGCAGAGAGACAATGTCTAATTTATAAATAGATCTGAGAACAAATAATATCTTAAAGTAGACAACTTAGGTTTTTTACTCCAAAGAACCATTTTTGCATGTCTTCCTTGATGGGAATTAATTTATTATTGGCTTCAGGGAAACTGACTGAATATATTTCAAATTATGATTATAAAAAGTCATAAAAAATAAAGATAATTCAAGAGAATATCCTGAAGGGAGATAATATATCATCTTCAGAGAAGAATTATATTTATCTGCGCCACACGAATAAGGTAAATTTTATCCATCTTAGCCAATTTTGGTTAATGCAGAACCAAATATAAATTAGGTTTTCTTTTTGTCCAAATGTCAGCCTTACTTTAATCAAAAATGAAGGTGAAACTTAATGAAAATTCAGAATATTAAGGGCTGCTCCTAAAATCTTGAAAGCCTGAATAAATACTGTTATTTGTCAAATACAAAAGGTAAATTTTAGGAATTGGTTTATAGACATGTTGATACAATTCAATAGTCTTTTTGAAAATTTTGGTTTTATAACATCTTGAATTAACTCCAATGATTCTCGCTTCCATATTTTGAACCATCTATACTTTTATTCTTTGAGAAATACGAAATAGGAAGACTTAAGAAATATCTCCATAGTGACCTTGAGACTAATATAAAGATAATAGCTCCAAATTTACAAGAAGGTGGTCAGTAAGATGTTGGGGTAGCATATTTCTTTTCCTATCATCCCTAGTGATCTTAACACTTATATGTGAGTCATAATTTGCCACATTACTATAAACTAAGATTTAGAATGGTAACTGTATCTGTTATTTTTTTTTATCTTACCACGACAAATTTCTTGCTTTCCATAGGACATCTCATCAGAAAATCTTATGATTTCATTTTGAAGAGCTCATAAAGAGAGACAAATACAAGATTTATAGTGTAGCCAAAATTGCTAAACTATATCTTTAGCATTAACTATATGAATTAAGAGTAACATTTCTAAACCCAAGAGGAAAATATTGAACACTTATCAAGCTTCCCCCTGATTACTTATGTGATTTGGGACAAATAATTTAACCTCTCTGTTCTTTCATCTCCATCTGTTAATTTATATTCTACGAGGCATTTTTGCATCTTAGCATCTTTGCAAGATAAAGTAATGTTAAAAAAGAAAAAAAGAGGAAAGTGTCATGTGGAAAATGAAGATAATGATATAGTCATTGTCAGTTAAACAGTTTGAATTTTTGGAAGAAAAATATGAAGCATTATTATTTAATGAAAGCAGCTATATCTGTAACTCACATTCACATGATCTAAACTATAAAATATAAATGAATCTTTTTGCTTTGGATAGAAAGTAGGAGGTAAAAAATTGTCATTTATCAACAACTTGATATGTGAAAAACAAAGAAACTAGCTTTACTTACTGGTTTAATAAGCAAATCAAACTAAGGTTGAAATATCTTTCTTGCAATTATCAGAAAACAAAGTTTTGTTATACTGATGTTTTTTTGGTCTCTCTTTGGGTTGTTAATATAAATGTTAATGTAAAACACTTCATCCATATTTGTGTTATTTCCTGTCTTGAATCATTTTTTAACACACTGAAATTTAAAGAGGGATCTTTTATCATAGATGTGATGGCATTCCTCTTCAAATTTCTTATTGGATCTTCCCACTGCTTGTATTAATTTTCCATTAAGTATTTATTGGTCACCTAGTAAATGCAATGTACCCAGGAGTTGTGAGATTCTTAAAGAGGGCACTAAAGCTGGCTAACTATGATATATGGTGAATGAATGCATTTAATTTTTAATGACACAGCAGCAGGTGTAAACTAGCTCAAAAGGGGGCTGGAGAAGGATGGTCTGTAAGGACATTTGGTGTGTTTTTCAGGCTAGTCTATATCTACATGGCAAGAACATAGTCCATGGAATCCCACAGTCTATCTTTCCTCTCAACTGTCCTTTTTCCCTTTAAGTCTTCTTTTGAGATTGGATATTCAGGAAGCATCACCCTTGTTCAAAGATGCAGTACTTTTCTCTGTCATCCTAGTAAAAAGAAAATATTTGGCCTGCCACTTTAGGAAGGTGCTTTCTGCCTCATTCTACATATTTATATAAACTTTTAATTGGTTGAAAAAAATAATATATACTTTTGAATTTTTAATTAACAAATCTTTCACTCATAAATTCTGTCTCACTAGTATCTTGGTATATTTTGTGGGGAAACTATTTAAAATGGTTCACTTTCTGTTAAATAAGGATGAGGTGAATTGACTCTGTTCAAAGAGCTTAATTAATAATTTGGAAAATGTTTTATTTTAACAGACACCTTTCTATTTTCTCCTTACATGCAGAGTGCTGTGAATATCACTATGAATTTAAAAAGTCTTTGGTTTATACATTCAAAAATCTCATAGTCAAGTGAGAGAATCTGACATACATGTGTGTTACAATAACATAAGCAAGTGTATTTTAAATGCTTATTAGCTGTGCACTTAAAATATACTTGCTTATATCATTGTATGAAGCCAGCATTGAGAATAAAATAATGACAATAATAACAATACTTGAGTATCAGGAATAGCTTAATGGAAGAAAAGATTAATATGGGTAAGTTTTCTACTGGTGACAAAGTATCAGAGTATATTCCTATAATGGGAATTCTGTAAGACAAATGATTCCCAGGAAGGGTAGTGTGACTTGTTCAAATAGCAGTTAAATATGGGTCATCCATACAACTATAGGAGGTACAAAAGAGGGAAAATGGCTAAAATGTGGCCAATTCAATACCAACCTTGGGTCTATTTTCAAAAATGCAGAGCCAACACATCTGAGACAGACTCATGTTGACTCTTTATTATATTGAAAGTATATGAAGGTTCTGTTAAGGCAATGTATCAATACAAGTAACACTGGATACTATACACTAGATGATTCCTAGAAAAATTTGCAACCCATTACACTAAATACAAACTCATTTTTTTTTCTAAATGACTGTTTAAGCCTGAGGTTGTTCAGAGAATCATATAAATGATAGTTGATTGAAATATCAAGTCCCTATGACTTGAGCTAAGTTAGTATTTTTATGTCATTTTGAGAGAAAGAGAAACTTATAAAGTTTCTCTTCACAAGAGAATTAAATTACTATACATATTCTATTAATTCTTTTTAATAGGATATTGTTATATGTTGGGGGAAAAGATCTTCTTTTGAAGTTGAATTGGGCCAGATAAGCCATTTACAATGGGCACGTGGAATCAGTTATCTCCTTGAAAAATAGGTGTTGTAAGTGATGAATCACTATATTGTACACCTGAAACTAATATTACACTGTATTTTAACTAACTGGATTTTAAATAAAAATTTACAAAAAAGAAAATAAGTTAAACAAAATATTCTAGAAAACCCCATATCGTCTAAATTCCAACTCAGTATTCTTAGAAAAGATGGTAGTTATAATATTTATATCTTTCTTATTAGAAGAACAAAATCTTCTTAGGTATTCACATATCCAGGATAAAACATAATGCTTTAATTTTATATGTTTACATCCTGTTCTCCAGCAGTATAAGAGAAACTATGAAAATATGCAAGAAGTTTAAATACAGTTTATTAATATTTGCATATGTATCATCTATTTTAGAAAGAGATTATGAATATAATTCTATTTCATATAATAAAGGTTATAATAAGGGGATTATTTTTAATATTTTAAACTACCTAAAAGTTCATACTATTTCATTATGTTTGTAATTGAGATTTTGTTCTAAAAGAATTAAAATGACACCAGTTGTGCATTTGTTAATCAATCACTATCAAATCAAATGTATCAGCATCAAATGGTAATGTATGTCTGTCACAGGAGCCTTGAATGAGCTTGACCCATGTTTGTATTACAAGAGTATGAGATGTTACAGCTTGTAAAGCTTCTCATTGAATACTGTGAAAAATACAAATGCAAATAGTAAAGTCTAAAGTTTCAATAATTATTATCAAAGGAATACTGTATCAGAATCCTGCTTCAAATTCATTTTAGAGTAGCAGACTCTAATCAGCATGGAAGAATTATAAAAACAACATATATTGAAAATATTTATCCTTGCAAACCTAATCACTAAGCTTCAGTAAAGACATTGTAACACTAATTCTATTTACCTATAAGTTTTTATCCCTGTTTACCCTCTTTGATGTAATGTTTAATGTGGATTAATAGAAAATGAAAGGGCTTTAATATTTAAAAAAACAAGTTTCTGGTCCTGGATTTGCCAATGGCTAATTTGTGATGCAAGACAATTTCACATTCTCCAAGCTCCATTTTAGCCATCAGTACATCATAATTTAACTCAGATTTGAGATAATATCTGCAAAGTAAATATCAACCAAAAAGTGCTATGAAATCCTATATCACTATTCAGTTTTCTCACTATATACTGATTATTTCTAATCACAATTCTTAAAAACCCCTTTGTAGATTACTTAGTAAAAGTACAAAAAACTTTTGATACCTAATTTAAAAATTATCAGTGAAAATTAAAAAATTAATCATCTTTCCATTTTCTTTCTTTCTTCCATACAAAATAAAACATATTGTATACATTTATGTTCAAATGTCCCAAGTGCCTATAGTAATAATCATGTAACTTAAATTATGTCTATTATTTTTTTAAAAAGATTATTTATTTTTTCATGATAGACAGATTGAAAGTGAGAGAGAGAGAGAGAGGCAGAGACACAGGCAGAGGGAGAAGCAGGCTCCATGTCAGGAGCTCGACGTGGGACTCCAGGATCATGCCCTGGGCCAAAGGCAGGCGCCAAACCGCTGAGCCACCCAGGGATCCCCAGATTATGTCTATTACTAAATGACTATTCTTCTATAGCATATGTCTTCATATTTAAGAAGTATTTTGACTTGTCCATTGCTTGTTTTATGATGATATTCACAATTCAATAAGAAATATTATATTTTAGTGAAACTAGCTTAGCATCAGTTTTTGTGGTAGGTTCTAAAACGGTCCTTAATGATCCCCACCTCTTGGTATTCATGCCATTTTGTTCTTCCCAGTCCTGCAAAGAGGGCTGATCTTAATGACTTACTTCTTACTAATAGAATATAGCAAAAGTGAAGGAAGTAATTTCTTCGGTTAGGTTATAAAAACTGTGACCTCCATCAAGTTACCAGACGTTATCTATTGTCAAGTCAGCTTTCACACTTTGATGAAGCAAGCTGCCCTGTTGGAAAAGCCACATTGCAAGACACTGAGAGTAGGTTAACTCCTGCCATCAGCCAATAAGGAACTGAGGCCCTCAGTCTAACACATGATGACAAACTAAATTCTGACAGCAACCACATAAGCTTAGAAATAGGTTTTGTCCACGTGAATATTGAGATGACGACAGCCCAGTTGATATCTTGAATGCTGGCCATGAGAGATCCTAAAGTTCAATCTCCATCTAAAACATGTTCAGTTCTTGACCCATAGGAAGAGAAAAATAATTAATGTGTGTTGTTTTAAGTCATTGAATTTTGGGCCAATTCATTTTGCAACAATAGATAACTACTGTGGTTTTTATACTCCAGCTTTGTTATTATTATATTAGTTCTATACTGACTTTTTAAATTAATTTTTCTATATTATCTTAGGTCACTGAGATTTCCCAGGTGACTAATATTTGTTACTCATTAATATATCATTCAAAAGTAGTGCATTAACTGGTTAAAGACTCCTTGAAAATCTTAATGCATCTTTCATTTGACTACATATATATATAGAGAGAGAGAGAGACATTTTTACTATTATAGAGATCTCAGTTTCCATAATAATCCTCAAAATAGATTCTATACCATTATTTTCTGTTATTATTGTTATGGTATGAATGTCTAATTTTTAATAATTAATTTATTTCGAATTCTGTATGATGTAAACTATTTTTATTTTCCGACTTCATTTTGTGGCAAAAATAAGGTCAGAAAATAAATGGGTATACTTTCCATAAAATCCTAAATAGTTACTACAGATTTGTCACAAATTTAGTCTTGACTCTTCTGCAATAAAATCAAAATAAATGTAGAACAAACTTTGTAGGATCATAATGTTTACATCTGTAAGACAGTAACATACTGGAATCAGTATTATTCCATCATTAGAAAGGATTATCTGCTAGCCTCTATTGCATTCTGAACTCTTTTTTGGTGACTTATAGAATGATTCCCTTTGTCTATAGGAAAAAATAGTTGTTGGGTATACGGCTTGCCTTTTTGAATTTCAGATTCACATCTTTTGCTTAGAAAAGTTAGTTTATATTATACGTTGGTTTTGTTCACTGTTTTGTCCATTGGATTTTCATCTTTCATCTAGAAATTTCTTATATAAAATTTGGATGTTTGGACTGCTGAACAGTTATTTTTCATTTTTTATTCACTTTCTCATTTTCTTAGTTCGAATAGAATGTGTCAAGTTGGACTTTTCCTTTACCAAACTTGTTTCTATAATGTCTAATGTATGATCAAAGTCACTGATGTTGTTCT